>NW_019211457.1:48730372-48802901 GCF_002443255.2 Varroa destructor | reverse complement strand
TATATATATATAATGTTCGTTCACAGGATCGTATGATAAAAATTTTAATTTCAATTGATGTTTTGAACATTACATTTTTGAAGCGACTATTCTTAAAATTTACCCTAAAAGACACTCATTAAATCTGTATGGCACATTTTGGGATTCCCATAAGCATTTCGTTTTCAATACATACCTCAAGAGCCCGCCTAGCACTGCCAGCAAGAATCTTTGATCCTCAGTCAGTTGTCTTCAACCTTTGTGTGTACCCTTATGCCTCTAACGTGAAGCACATATGAAAAATCCCCTGAAGATTACCTATTTAATATGTTGGAAGGAAGTACGAAAGAGAGAAGGTTCTAGAAACCCCAGCTGGACACGTAAAGACCTCTTTTAAATCACTGTTCATCTTTGCCAAAGACGTTCCATAGCTCAGATAACTTTTTATCTATTCAGGAAGTGTCAATGTTTTGATACATTCAGTTTTTACAGCAACATCGAATGGTCTAATACTGCCTAACGTTTTATTGAAATGCCCGTTGCGTATTCATGTTAGTCTTCGTCTAACGAAATATTCAAAACTTTTTCAAACACCATCGACGATTGTGCTGCGAGACAATACTTCTTAACGCCCGAGCTAGAGATGGATGTAACACTATTGAGGGTCCAAAATATTTTGGAATCCCACTTTCATGATAAAAACAACTAAACATAAAGTACAGTGGTCCCAATAGTACATATCGTTATAAACTACTATTGTAGAGCCATCTATAATTCAATTATATTCTGCAAAGCGTCACTTCGGTATAATCTTTAGAATGTTCAGGTGATATAGAACTTGAGCTATAATCTAAGCCACCATTCACTGGAGTATGGGAAAATACAGATGCAAAAAGATCTTTAATCTCATTTAATTTGACATCAAATGCTATCAGCTGATCACCAATTTATACTAAACATGTCTTATTCTGACACTTCAGGTACTTTTTGGGATATCGACAAAATCGCCTTGCGTCCTCAAAATATGAACAGTGCTCTCGTAAGACACAGATGCTGGTTTCATTTTGACCTATGATATTTGAACTAAACGGTCAAATTTGACTGCATAGTTTCTCAGATGGTTGCCCTGTTCACTGACAGCCTGCTCCGAAACAAACAAGCTAAGACAGTTTAAAAAAGAGCGTGTACATAATTTGTATTCGCATTTTTAAAGATGACAGTATATTACCTAAGAAGCAAGTAAATTCTCTGTTATTATATCGTAACCACCTTTTCAAAAACGTGTTGTTTCTTAAAATTTTTGCTAGCTGAAACATTGCGCCATGTGCTCTGGTTTATAGGTTATGATAAACTAGAATATATGTTGCTTTAAAATAGAAATTATAATAAAAATTGCATATATCTAGGCTGATATTTGGAGTTCTTTTTCAAGTTAAACTACCAGTGACAGTTTTAAACTATTTTAGATCTCTAGTAAAACAGTTAACAATAATAATTCCTTCTACAAATAGAAAAGGTGCTTATCGAAACAAACAGGTTTTTAGATTTCGAGTTTCATTTCTTTATGTGGTGCTAAAAGGTGTTAATAATTTTTAATCAGAATCTCCACAAAGTGACGCAACTTTCGACCCTTTTTAAAAACGAATATAAAATCCGACGTCGACTAAGGACTTAGAAACGGTTTTCTTATTAGTATATTACTTATTATACAGCCTTTACCTCTATATTTATAATGATTCATCGTCGTGTCTGTTTTTGCTGAATTGTACACTGTCAGAGCATATTTCTTAGTTGTAAAGATCAATGATTCTAAATGACTTGTCCAACTACCCTGGACAAACGAAATCATGAGTGTAATATCCAGTGCTCGATAGATTCTAGCGTATTACTTTTTCATTTTCTAAGTTGGTATCCGAACTAGAATTACGAGTCATGACCTCTCAAAGGCGGTTATGGCATTGGTGGGTGGCAACTTTTTGGCTACTTTGCTAGTCACGACCGTTTGAATGCTATCAGACACGACAAATGGTCAGAAATCGTCAGGTCCGACACCTACTAAGGAACGGTTATCTATGAACTACTGCATACTATTGTCGCTAAGATGAATATCACGACAATAGCCGCTCGTATGCGGGAAGCTGGCCTTTGATCAGTGTTTGTGCCCACCTTGCTGCTAGCAATGATTCTTACGAAACCACAATACGAACTGGAGTGACAGAATTGGTAAAAGTTTTCACATTGTGTTTTTTTGTGCAAGTACTGAGGAAAAGCTTTAAGGTTCAATAGGGTCCACTACATGAAACATTTGCAATATACTTGCGCTCTTGACTCGACTAGTTATTCTTATGCCGGGGTAGGCTCAGTTTCATCTCAATTAACCGTTTTGGTATTGCACGACAATTTTTAGACATCAATTCATCCTATAATATCTCTGTACACCTACGTTTGACTACCGAAATTATAATTACACCCCCTACTCAAATTGTCTATTTTTCATTTTCTTTGACATTTTCTATTGGTGTGCAATATCTTATTGTAGTTGTTACACATAGAGGTAAACAATAGCAAACTGCCCATTTAAAGTATATCCAATAGATCTGATTTATTTCATCTGTTCTGCGCATGCAGAGTTATATCGGTAATATTTCTAATCTGATAGTTCGCGGATTTCTGAAACATCGGGTCGTTTTTTAAACCTAGAACGACGTTTTTTTGCAATGGTGCATGCCGCAAATATAAGGCATCTTACAGAACTTGTAATTGTTCTTTTTGTAAGATTTGGCTGATGATGAGCACAATATATATATTAGACCATCTGCTGATATTAGACAATCAATGTTCAACATTTTACACCTTTGTGCAAGTTTGCACTTTTATAGATTAGCCTACGTATGTTTTTCACGATCCAATCTAAGTTTGCTAAGTAAGCTAAGTTGAAAGTGCTCACACACGGCCTAAGCTATCCCTTTGACAGCAGCCTGAGTGCGGAACTAGCCGGAACTGACTGGACTCCAACTTTAAGCTTTTTTGTAAGATGTGCAAGGACACTTTACAAGACTACGGCCTTTTTAAGAAAACTGTCTCTGCAGGTAACACGACTCAGTGTAGAATCGCTTCGACTAAAATTTAACTCAAAGTGACGCGTAATAACTCCTTTTAATCCAGAGAATCCGTCAAACGAGCGGAATTACTTATGAGACTACGTCATTTGCCTGTAAAAAAAACCCGCAATACTTAGATCATAAGTAGTGAAAGGGTCCTTTGAGTAGCTTCTATTAGCTCCGAATGGTTCTCGCTCTGAAAGGTCCATGTTTCATTCTACAGTTCCATTGTGCTACACACCGAGTTTCGCTCCGAGTCACAATATAAGCAAGACGACCCGTAGCTAACCAGTTAACCCGCTCCTATTAAGAAAGAATATATTGGCAGGTACACTCAATATTAGCATTTACTGTACAAAGACCGCCATTCATGTACAAAATAAATCCTGCTTTATCACTGTTGCCAATACAAATGCATTTATCCGCACTAACTGATACGTTATATTAACTCTCTATCGTATCACAAAATCTAAGAAAATTGAGTGAGCGTTATACAGTGTAAGTGCTTGTTGAACTTCTATTATTTATTTTTATATTAAGGAAGAGAACAATAATGCTAAATTAATAATAGTAATAATATTTATTATTCATACGTGTGTTATAATCATTATTATTTTGCCTAGAAAAAGTTTACACTGTTTTTATATTTGAATGTTTGACCGTTGTTCAGCTCGACAAGCTAAACCGTATCCGAAAATCACTCACTTCAACTCAGGAGGCTGCAATAGAAATCAATAATTTGAATATCAGATAATATTTACTAAGTTGCTGCTACAGTTAAATTCTATCCAGATCTTGAAAGCACCGTTTTAAAGTACTTTTAAAAGCTTTGCTCATTAGTGACGGGTACGACTTCATTAAAATTAGTAAATTGTCCGTGGTAGATAGATCTGAGCGGAATTATTGCGTTCTTATTACACGTACATCTTCTCAGCTTTATCAACGTTATTTCGATATATTGAGGAAACCAGCTGTGGCTGGTTACACTATACTTTTCCATCACCGGCAAAAACTTACATACGTTTCGAGGCAAACTCATTTGTAGGCAGCATATTGCGACGAAAACGATTTGATGAATTCATTATAAAATTATTGGTTCTTAGTATTTTTAGAAAAAGCATGTATAGTAGACTCAAAACATAAAGCATCGTTTGTCTGTGTGAGCTGTACTGTGCGTTGATGCCTTTGCTTGTCACAATCCTTTCCCTTAACAATGGGATCCCACTTTTGAGCCGTAACGATTGTCTGATGGTTTCAGGTCAGCAATGATAGTTCGCATTCAGCAAAGACTGAAAGGATGGGGACGTGTAGAAAAAAGAGGGCCGATGGCAAGCGTCAATTTGAATTGATGTTCGACGCAGTTCCACAAAGGGTTCGACGCAGTCACTCCGTCACATCGTCGGCATTCAGCCGGTCAGCAGCCAGCTAACCCCATCCAGCGCCAGTATGTACGTTCGTACGTGCATGTGTACGGTTGGGGTGCCACTGGGGAATATCAGAGTCTGTAGCCACTGCTTCTGCCGTTGCTCTCTCTTACGGCTCCCTTTTTGAAGGAAGCAGACGGGGGAACGAAGTGATCGAGCAAGAAAGAAAGCAAGCAAACTAACCGGCATCAAGCTAGAGGGCAAGCAAACGGCAGCGCTACTAGTCGAGGTGATGGTAACATAAAGGCCGGAAACGGAAATGAACAGGGACGATTTTTGCTTCTCTAATGAATCAAATATGAATACTATGACCACTAGCAGTATTTCTCTTCCGTTCTCCTACATCCCTTTCCATTCTCTTTCATATACATAACCCTGTTATCTTCCCTTTTTTCGCAAAGGGAAAGATGCCATGCAACGCATTCATTGTGCACTCAGCACGGCATATGTTTGCGCATTGCATCCGTACAGAGTCAGCTCTCAACACAAATCCCATGTTCTCCAACCGAACTCCTAAATTTCAAACCACTAACAACCTCCACCGCTTGGGTCAAGCTAAATTTACCTCAGTAACCATAACTGAAATGGTTCTTGACTGATCTCAACGGAACATCCAGCAACACTGTTGCGGCCGCTAACCCTCTGTCCCTATAATCGTGATATTTTAATCCTTGACGTTTAATACTAATTTTTCTGCTTTTATTCCTTTGTTTCATGGAAAGTCCACTAATATCTTTACCAATAAGTTTTCCATGACACCTAATTTAAACTGTCTTCGTTCTGTAGGACTAGGATGGCTAATTTGTTTTACAATAAAATTCACAAAAAAATTTTGACCAAAAACAGGAAAGCTTTAAATCATTATCTAGTTTTAGCCAGGATGTTTCCACGGTAGATTATCCAGTCGTCCTTTTTCCTCTTCAAGAGTTTGCACAAAAGATATACAAATCATGTAGAGGTTTGAAGTTGTAGGTATGTAAAGCTATGCCTCCTAAGGTATGCCTTGTGACATGGCCAACTATGCAATTAGAACAATATAGGTGACTGATATACCACTGATGCAACAAGGTCTCAAATACTGACTACTCTAACCCCTGATCAGTAGATGCCTTTTGTAGTCATGAATAAATAGTGTGCAGGCTCTCTCTCGTAGATAAATGTTAGGTGCGGCCCTTACATGCATCTTACCCGACTAAGCTAAAAAATACTCTATTCCCAGGCAGGATATGCACGGTAGACATATTTTCCGAAATAGAGGGCTTGTCTGTTTGATAGAGTTACGTATATGCTTCATATAAATGCGATACGAATAAGGGAAAAGTGCAGTACGCTATGTATGCTGTTGTACTGTTAGCGAACGTGTGAAGAAATTCCGAAAATAAATATCTGAGAGCGCAGCAAAGGGCCACAAAAAGACAGAAGCGAAGACAGTGAGATTTTTCGAGGCGGAGAAACGAATACGGGGGAAAAAACACGAAAAAGACGAAGACTTCCGATAAGCTACACAAAAAAAGGAAAGAGAGGTTTTCATCAGTTTATACGTTCGACGCAAAAGGCGCATTGGACGCCCGGCCTGCGAAACGCCTCAAGCTGACGGGACTTCTCCTTAGAGTCATTTAGTCTTCTACTCTACGAGGGATTCACTGAGCCCGGAACTTCTACACTCAGTACTGAGCCGCTTCTGTATCTACGTTGCGCTTCCCAGACGTTGTATTCAAGTGTAAATTCGCTTTACAGCTTCTATATGATTGAAGCGGCGGTCGCCGCTGCATTGTCCAACTGTAAAGGCTGTTGGGAGAGAAACTACATTTTCCGCTAGTCTGCTTTGTTCGCTTACACACTGATTCGTATACGTTATGCAACGAATAGAAGAAGCAGAACCTGCGAACTAGGGGCCCGCTAAAGAATAAGGCCATTCCGCAACAGTGGTAATATTTGTGGTGTTGTAGTATAGACATGACATTTTCGCCTTCGTTCTCCGTCTTTCCTTCTTCATACTGCTTCATCTGCTTGTCTGTCCGTCCGTCCGCTCGTGCAGTGCTGCCCCGTAACGACATCCGACGTCGCCGTAGTACTGCTAGAGGGACGGTTTCGATATTTACTTCATGGCCGATCGCTGCTGAATCGTCTATAGAGCTGAATTGATGACTGGACGCATTTTGTCCGGAGCGCAGCAGCGACCATAGTTTTGGTGGCTTTTACTAGTCGATTTTGTTTGGCACACCCGTTCGGAAAGCGCGTGCCAAGACGTCGAATGAAGAAGTGATAAGCTTCTTCGGTGGCGCCGGCTTCTTTTCTATATGCAACGAGTCCTCAATTGAGCCACCACACAAAGGCGTTAATAAAAGTTGCTCATGGTTATGCTTACAACGAACCAAATTTACGTTGGCGCTTTGGGCCCAGCTACGCTTCTTTGGAAGTCATTAGCCAGAGCAATCAAAACAACCCTAGTAAACACAAAATCTCCAAACTGGCAATTTGCCGTTAGTGTCATGTAAAAGTTGCCGTGGATCCATTTGTAGGTGCTTTAATGTTAAAGTGAACTTCTGTAAAATAGTGAACACGTTGACAATCCACAAGGCGACGGTTCGTTCCTTATTTTTCTAGATAGGATTGTACGATGATGATCCTGTTTATGTAATTGGTAGTTTGTTAATTTTTTCATATTTAACGATTCACGGACAGGCAAGCGATAGGATTTCAACCGAGCTTATAGAGGATTCTGCCTCATGTCCTATACATATCTTTTCCGCTCTGTGTTTGTATTAGCGTGCATTATCTAGCTCAAATACGAACACACATTTCATATTTGAGTTCATTTCCTACTATTCACGTCAATTTCCAGCGTTACTTACAAAACATTACTTCAGACTGCAGTACGTTCTCAGTCGGCAAGCTAAAGGTTGTGCGTATATGCATATGTACAGTATACGGTGCTCGATTAATATTGTTGTCACCAGGACGTCCTTTGTATCTGAAAGCCTCCTAACCTGTTCACGGTTACGCCGTACCGCGCGCTCAGTTATCCAATCACCCGGCATGGTTTGATCTCTCCGATATGTATGCACAGCTTATCATACAGCCACAGCATCATTACTATGCGCTGAGAACACACTCAGCCTCCAGACATCTCCGAAATTCCCAGTGTGCTTGCTCCCTCTCGGGCTTTTCAGGTTGGATATTTTGAAAACCCCGCGCATTGCCCATTCGCTCTCTTTATTTGGCCCCTCTCAATGTCGTCGTTTAACCTGTCGTCGTGATCGTAATGCTGCTGAGTCCCTATGCTCTCGTCCCTACAACGTCGCTCTCATCGCGACCATCGCGATAGAGGCAACCATGAAAGGAACAGTCAAGCGTTCTTTGCCTCAATCACATACGCACACGTATACACATTGGCACAGTACAACTTCAGGACTGCGCTTTACACTGGTTGTAGGTGTGTGTTGGACCTACCGAAATGAGGACGCAACACGGTTTCCATCCTACAATACATACATGCACTGCTTTGTCATTCAGCCTCCAACCCACAACTCACATTCACGTAGCGGTGAATTTCTATCATCAAGCAGCCTGCTGCTAGTGATACTGTCTCCATCAACCCTCCTCAGATGTCGTGCTACCACCTAATAGCGGCCATACGACACTATTGATCGATCTTTCCACTCATAAGTTTCTAACATTCGTTACTCCAATCAGAAAAGCTAACTTTTAGGGTACAACGAGAATATACATATATCGATTCGTTATCACCCAAATCTAGACCTTCCCATGGTCTGTTCGATAACATGCGTTTGAAAGTCAGCACCTAAAGTAGAAAACTTACGAATCTGCACAATGTACTATCTCAGTGGGTTCACAGAAATATCCTACGACAAAACGCAGCTAGATCTAGTTATTCTTAATAAGCAGAATATTTCTTATTAGGAGGATGATCCACTTTCGCCATATACACACAAAGGCACACAAATTAATACAATTATGCTTACGCCTCATGCATACATGAAACCAGCTACAATACGAACAGCTAGAATACTAGAATACTATAAGAGCTAATATAGAAATAGCTAGAATATCAGCTAGAATGTCTATGTCACATACGACATGGCGGAGTACCACGGGTACCAATAATAATTTACATAATTTAATAACAGTATAATTTACGAATCAATTGCATCGACTAATAAATTGGTATAATACCGATTCGTTATGAAACAAGTACCAATTTGTAGTGAATATCTATGACGATAGACTAATGGGCAAACATCTTAATTTTCTTCAATACTTTCTTAGTAGAACCTGCCTGAACTACTGGTTAGAGAAAGGGTTTCTAGGCACATCGTATTCCTATCATCCGGGCCTGGTGAACGTAGTAATCCTACAGCCACTAAATATGGTATGCAACTATCTACCCTGAATACATCTCTGTAGTAGCATATTACGGCGCATGACGTAGTTAAGGCTTCCGTACGTGAATCTTTCGGATAACAATAGGCAGCTGGCAGGCTCGTTTCTCAGTAATTTCAGAATTCATTATCTGCTGAGTCCTATATAATACATAATAGCGTACACACAAATTCTGCTCATTACGTGGCAGCTTGACGTTTGTATTATGAATTTGGAATCACACGAAAATATTGACCTGACCACACTTAGACCAGTTATGCCTTAATAAATAAAAAAACCTTCTACGGTTTTCTCGTTAAATAGTATTAGGACAACAAGTATTATTCATACAAGTTTTCACGGTAACTAGACATTATATACCTTGCAGATACTTATTATACATGATGCTTACGGTCATGATTGTTAATTGTGACTTCAGACTACCCATATATTTAAGGGCTTACGCATACGTACATGCGTCAATTATTGCTTAATTTATTGATGGCACCCTAAACGGGTAAGTTCAACATGAAACGAATATCTCACTAACGACAGTCTATGCAATTGACAACTGACCGCCGAATTTTCAAACGAATTCCTTGGGTGGAATAGCCTGTTATATTCATTACCAAGAACTGTCCATTGGTCTTATGAGTTTTATTTTTAAACCAGATAGTAACATGCTACATGAGATTTGCTTTTCCTTTTTTGATTTTATATCTGTTTCTTCTTCTTTTATGATGAACGGCACAATAGAAACAGCATGTTTCTGTCGCAGTTTTAGGCCGCCAAAGGCGTTGCATGCGAAACTGAATGGACCAACTTTCTTCTCAAGGGCCACATTGGGAGACTATGGCCGACGAGATCAGCTGTTGCTAGCGTTATGCCATGGCGTAGATCAAGTCAACGAGCAAATTTTTCTTCATCATAAACTAAGCACTGACAGGAAAACAAATCATATCCATCCATAAGTAACTTTTTTTATACGAAATACGAATAAGAAGTAACGTGCCCCTAAGTGTCACCCGACAACGAGCGTCCCCTACACATGCATGGCTGACGTCACTTATTCGTATCGTACGCATATCGTGGTCCGCCAATATAAAAATATCGTATTCCTAAGCTACTTATCAAACGTTTTCGTGATGACAAAATAGGCTGTAAATAAATAGCTTAGCTAGAGTTGCTATAACGCAAAGTTGTGTTAGTACGTTTCACTGGGACTACTGGGGGAAACTAACAAGAGGGACCACTGCCGGATATTTGAAATTAATTAAGAAAACAAATGGTAACGATTGCTAACATTATTTACATACACTAGGACAATTATTACTAATGTTGTCTACAATCAATTATAGTAAGCGTCGCAAGGTTCGATATGGGACCGTGCGTATGTAACAGAATGGCGCTTAAACTACATAAGCCAAGATATAGAAACGGCTAAATCAGTAAAACGCTAACACATTAAGCGTGTTCAACACAAACATTGTCGATAACAAAATATAGTTAATATACTCGTGGTACGGGGCCAAGAGCACAGCATGTTCACCCGATTTAGTTATACACTGGCTTGACCTCGGTCTAATTAATAAGATGATCAAGCGACGAACAATCTATAGAAATCTTTTTTTGCAAAAATTGAATTCTACTTATTTCGTCTTATCATAAAAGCTACTTTCCATTATATCTACTTTTAATATCTCAATCGTCGTCGAGCATTTTGCAGAGGCCTCCGATTCCAAAATCATTTACACAGCGAACAGTATAAGGTACTCTTCAGTAATAGGTGTTACCTTTTTCCAAAAATACGCGATGTTTACAAGGTAAATGTGTAAAGGGCGGCCAGATCTGGCAGAACTCGTCAACGCACGAAAGAAGTTCTAAGTTATTTTTACTTTCAAACTGAATCTTCACATTTAACTATTTTCTAAAAAGATTATTATTCTGTTGTGCGTCGTTTATGTAGTTTTTAGTGTTCCAGTAAGGACGTCAACAAGTGAGCACCAATATAGTACAGTACGTTTTCATTTTCAGGTATGAGGCATATGTCCTGAGCTGGTATTCCAATATCATCAGAGTATTTAATAAAGGCTAGTTAGCTTCTGTCATATATATGTTTGCAAATCTACTGGACCAATTGGTGCCTACAATCGTGATATACCTCCGTGTTTGTTTACAGCGTAACAAATAGATACCCTTTCTTAACCCATATTGAAATGGAATCTGTCGTTCAGTAGAAAGTGGGCCTGTTGCCTAATATTAACCGACCAAATTCCCGTATGGCCGACTAAAATTTCGATACACGAGCTTTACAAACGCATCGATGCCACTAGATATAAATAAGAAAAATACGTTTGCAATCAGTCAAGTATTATGTCATGATTGCACAACCTATGAGTGTGAGTTAAATGAACAATATTGTAGTTCTAGTGAATCTGACCAAACACGTTGTCCTGATGCACCTGATTCATCACGTGCTAACTGGGAATTTTACTTAAATTTAGTAATTTAGTAACTACCTATTTCATTCATAAAGCCTTTCCTTATTACTTGCATCAGGTTTTTCCGACAGCAGATCAAAACATCGCCAGTTAAAATATCAGGAAGTTGCTTGTGCTTAATTCCGATCGAAGAAAAGAAACGAATTTACAAAGGAGCCTTTTGAAAAGAAAAGCGGAAAACAACAAACTGAATATGGCGCTAGGGTTACCGATTCACACTATATAGCAACATTATTCAAATTATTCGAAAGATGAGTTTTAACCACTTAGAAATTATCAAGAACTACCATAACGAGGCAAAGGACACACCATTATATATGGTGTACATGTATACTTTAATGAACATCTTTAGATTTTAAGCCATTAGTTTTCAAA
Source organism: Varroa destructor (assembly GCF_002443255.2). Lineage (NCBI taxonomy): Eukaryota > Metazoa > Arthropoda > Arachnida > Mesostigmata > Varroidae > Varroa > Varroa destructor. Next base: position 48,791,138 of record NW_019211457.1, on the reverse strand, counting down.
TCTAATAATTGAAAGTATTATCACGGATTATCGCGAAATTACTTGACATTCGCCCGACAAACACCTGACGAGAAGGTCAGAAAAAAAAACTGAGATGACAACAACAGCAGCGGCTAGGGAATTAGCAGCGGCACCAGCAGAATTAACAAAGCTGACGCTGCCAGCGGATAGCAGCAGCAAAACAGTTGGTACGTCGTCATTTCTTTTTGCATTACTATTTGTCTGAATTTATAGAATCAATGGTAAACGGTTTGATAGTCTACTGGCAATATTCGACTCAAGGAAAACATGCGTGCTTTAAGTAGCGTATGAAGTACGAATCGTAGACCTTCTGTTAACCCTAACTTTGTCGTGTCTGCTATATTTCGGTCCAAACGCAAGCCGTGGCGAGGACATAAACAAATAAAAAAAGATGAATTTAAAATATTTTTCGTCATCCATCGTAAGTAGAAAAGCGGCAGCGCATACAAATATTGACACGTTGCAGTCGCCGTCTTTACCATATGGGTCTCCGTACCTATGTATGAATATTTATCGTTCGCCATCAAAACCACATCTCAGGCGAAGACTCCGTTGATATATTGGTACCCTGATACTGAGAACATGAGCTATGGACAAATCAGTTAAGTACGTACATACAAACAGTAAATGTAAAAAATTAAAAATAGCATTTTGATATAGCAGTCCAATTCTGCAATATCAAGTTATTTTATTACCCATCGGACCGCCGCTACAGAATACGCAAGAAAAGGTGGAAACAGTGCACTGGAAAACTGCAGTATAGAAGATGCTCTTCCTTTTTTGTATGGCCTGTCGTTAGTTGATTATATGCACTGAATTGAATGGACTCAAATTTGTCTATAAGATAGCAGTCGCAAATTCTCAGTGAACGCTCAACTTGAATCATGCTGTGGACGTTTATTTACTTAAAAGTAGTATCACGCCCCTCCCAAGCAAAACAAAAAAGTGGTGCGGTTATTCGTTCTAACAGTCAAATAATATCGGACGATATCAAATGAAATGCATGAACATTTTTGTAGGCAATTTAAGTTAGACTTTTGCCTTTAATTCCGGTCCTGATTTCTTCTTATATATATATATATATATATAAGATTCTGTATATTATGGATGGCGGCGCAAACTAAATATCATAAAAAATAAGTCGAAAATACAGCGGCACCAGAAAGTAACACTGCTTTATTCTAGTTAATCTCGTTGTTTATCATTCTTAGTTGAATGTTTGCTCTCAAACTTCGTCACCTTTGTCGGCGAAGCCAATAAATAGCTTTCCCATTGCGTTCTGTTGTTTTCTGTCTTACAGGCACGCGACAGCATCATATAATGATGTGAGGCTGCAGGTTATAACAATTATAACAAATGCAACCGCCACTAATTTCAACATTCATCGTTATCATGAAAAAGAGGTGGCGGATTAGGAACGGTAGTGCCGACGGTGATGACGGCACTAAGGCTTACTAAATGTACAAGATGAAATTTGCGTTGTCGCCAGGTTATTGCAGTATCAACCGTACCTACTACAGTTTTGATTTTACCTCATCGAACGATGAAACGAAACGAAAAATGAAAAGGTGGCAGTAGAAACTAATAGAAGCCCGAGCAGATGCGTGTCAGACAAATATAAGTAGCAGCAGCAACATCAACCCAAAACAATGCATACTACTCACAGTAACAAACGAAGTAGAGGTACAAGCAGTAGTCGGTTAACAAAATCGGCATGGGGAAACAACATGGTATATCACTATATTCGTATCCGACTAATTCTTTTTATCGTTAGCGGTTCTTTAAATCTTTTAACAAATGGGCCACAGTTACTGTGAGCTGGCCACGACAATCAGTATGACCGCAGCAACGGTTCGATACATGTATGCGCGTTATCTGCGTGGTTAGTAAGAAAAATCTGCGCGCGTAGATTCTCACGCCGTTCTCGTACCCGTTTTTCACCTTTACTCACTCTAAATAGCAATAACAATGGCATCAATGGCTATGCCATCTTTAGCGTGCAATACACACCGATATTCGTCCTTTAGTTCACTTGTCGTTCTTATATTTGATCTCGGGATTGATAAACACGCTTCGCAGAAAACGCGCTGTACCAGGAGGAATCTGCATAATCGAGCGATTACGGCGGTTAGGGAGAGACAAAGGGTAGACAAAGCGGCTGGCGCGAGGAAGATGCTTATTTTAGCGGCAGGGGCACCCACAAACGAACAACGACAATGCGGTAACAACAATAAAGATATATGCACAAGTTGATCTGTTATCTTATCAAAATAAAGCTTGTTCACAAGTCTTATCAGAAGCTGGCTGTTACTATGTACGATGCCTTTATTTTTGAGCTCCATCCATTCGCATGCTACTCTTTTTGCATTGTTTTCATTTTGAAGGCTGTTGATGTAAACAACAGATACTTCATTTTCATAGGTCTAACCTCTATCAACCAGTTACTTATCCCCGATTTAGCCACGTTTAACAACAATGATTTTATAACAAATAAGTAAATGCTGTTTCAACCATTTCCGTTCTACTATTCCAAAAAGAATTGTGGAGAAAATTATTTTCTCACCTTATTTCTGTAAATGTTACTTTTGATAATTAAAGAAGAAAATACGTTTATATGTATTTTGTTCTTTAATTATCTATTATGTACTGATTTCCCCTATATAAAGTGAGAGCTTTAGTTACGATTAGATAAGTGCGCGAGTATTATTGTTTCAGTGTTTTGCTTCCCATTCATAATGAAACTTTAGAGCTTCATTATTTTTTGTTATCCACAGACGCGTTAAGCTATTGTTGTTAGCGTTGCTTCTTCAAGTATCTTCGCAGTCACTTGCATCGGATAGCAACTAAGTGAAGATGGGAGAGTAAAAAGGGACCTCTTAGCTTCCATCAACTCTGCTGCGTTTTCGTGTTTTATACTCACAATATATTTCGAATTTTTACAGTGGCAAAGTGGTTGAACCAGCTGGCCACCCTAGCCATATCTAACCGCAGGATCCCGAAGTACGCAAAATGCCATTCGCGAATTAATCTGTCACAGAAATTCACATTTATGCTATCCTTACAGTTCAGTTGTAAAAAGGACTATCTCTGTATAATTTAAACACCATCACCGCCACCATCAACAGCAGTGGTCACCAATGAAGCGAGGCGAGGCGCTTCGACAGAAGAACACATGGCACCTTTTTAGTCCGCTGTTCATTCCTACTGACATCATGGCAAATTCTCGCAACTTTTTGGCTCAGTGAAGCATACATTAAGGAGCAGGAAGACATAGGCGAAGGGCATTACCGCACGATTTGCTTTTGTTTCATGCAGTAGTGATAAAATACATGCGCTAAGCATCACGTCAACAGTTGAAGACGATAAATAAGAGAGAAAAATTATTAAGAGGAATCTACATTTAATAATACGAAATAAGAAAGTTAGAAGTTACTATGGAGGTACGCAGAGTGACAAGAGTGTAAAGCTAAATGACTTCACCAGCGTTTCAACTTACACGAAATTCCATATCATCAATTTTTAATTTTGCCTTTTACAGAGCTGAAGTATGCTTTATCTAGCTACTCGATTTAAAAAGCTAACACGTACTTCTTTTCTTGACTGCTCTGCGTTTACTGCACTTGTCACATTTTGTCCGAGTCTACTTACAACTAACTGTAGTCTGTACAATCAAATAATGTGACTGAAAAAGCTACCTAATTTCCGACGCTGCCTTATCGATTACCTGACCGTTGAATAACAGACAACTGAGGTAATATTCCTTATGCAACTTTGACAAAGTCTGACAGGTTTAACAGGAAAATTTTTGCATTTTGCATCGAGCTCAGAATATCTACTTGCAGGCTCTGGATAATCGTAAAAAGTGGATGACAATGAACTAACTACAAGCTGTATGTGCGAACATAGAGCCCAGCCCACCTCAAAAACTCTTTACTTCTCTAGAAGTTAATTGCAGTGCCGGAACGAATCACTTGCCAACTACAGAAAATATGTAATATTGAAGGCAATAAAGTGGGTCTCACCTAAACTCAGTAGATATGCTTATTATTACTTGCACGAAAAAAGAAAATCAGTCTGTTCAGCATTAGTATAAGAAATAGAAAAGAAACTTTTCTAGTACAGCAAAAGAGAGCTATACTTTGGAACCCCGGGAAAGCGTTTTCATAGATAACTCATTAGATTCAGTGATATCTGAAAGAGCTGTTCTATAAGCTTTAGAAACGTAGTGAGACAATGAATACAAATTCCGAATCGACCCTAAAAAATCCTGCTAGAATAAAAATCCTCTCACGCTTGACTTGTAGCCCAGATTTTGTTTCATCTGGTTACGACTGTTCAGATCCATGTAGCACAACTTGGAGGACTCGCGATTTACAAGAACAGGCGCAGATCCGAAAATGCACCTATCAATGTTTGCTTTATTATCACTAATCAAAGCACCCTTTGGTTAAGCAAACCGTGAACCAAGGCTAAAATGAATACAATATATCTAAATAGATTGCTTTAGAAAACAAGGTTCTCCTTTTTGCAAAAATTAGCACCATTCAAACTAAGGTGGAGACGAAATTACTTTTCGACCGACCTAATGTATTTTAGTATGACGATTAAGATGGAATTTTGTTTTTTTCTTATTTTAGTTTATTTAGGAAAAAAATCAGTTGACGAGATAATGTAGCCAAACACAGTAATCAAATATTCGGATGTGATAATAATTGAATGATAAATACAACGACATCAGTAAACATTTACTTTGAATCAGCTGCATTTTTTTGCAAATTTTTTTCTGCAAAAATAATGTATGTATTGGTTCTGTTTAAGTAAAACCAATGACTTTCAATGTCTTCGATATTATTTGTCGAGGAGAATGAGACCTAAATTATCTTTTTGACCATATGTCCTGCTTTAAGTAGCGGCAGCATAAATATAATGGAAAACACAGAATGTATATAAATAGATAAAATAATACAAGGTCAGCCTCGTCAACCAATGAGTATCTGGGTCGAAAAGTCATCTAAATGAGATTATTTTCACTTGAATCAATATTGTGCTACTTCATAAACATACTCTAGAAAATGTTATAGTTGATTAAACGGGTCTTATGAATTAACGAACCTTATAGAATTGACACAAATCAATAATACAGTGATATATAGAACAACGATTGCCGTGAAGGGGGCTAGCTTCCAAAGCTATTTTGCTTTGCTGTTTCTCGATATGCTTGGATGCGTACAGCAAGTCCAAGTACTGTAGTTATCTATGCGTTGTAATGGGCATAGTAGAAACACAACAGTATATGATGCCATTGAGAACGCAGAACTCCTGTGTGAAGAAGAGCATCAGACTCACAACTATGGATTTTTAGGTTTGGTGTTCAAATAAGACGAAAAAGCCTTTGAACCTATCGAAAGGCACCAATTTGTTCGTTTATCTTTTCCGACTAGATAAACGTGGAACCATGTTTATCTGCAAAACCGCCGAGTCTAGTAGCTTGTATTTAGAGTCTAATAAAAATAATATCAGAAACTGTAAGGGCGAATAATAAATTTACAGAAAATATACAACGCTAAGCTAAACGGCTTGCTGCCACCAAAAAATAAACGAAGATATTATTAGTTCACATATGATAGTTTTATGAGGAACCTTTAAGGTAATGTTAATGCATGAGAACACGGTATATTTATTTTACCGCTGATCACCAAGTGGATGCGAAAAGTCAATAAGGCGAATTTATCCCAATTGGCGCAATTCTTCGCAACAAATGAGTAACCGGTGTTAGAAACAGCCAGTTCACGGTGGGATGTGTACACACAACGTGGCCGCTTGAGTTTTGGGCGCAGAGCTGCACGCGCCAAAAGTGAGTGCATCTGTCTTCTCCCGTGTGCACATATGCGCAGCTACGCAAGAAGGTATGCCTGTAAGGGGTCAAAAGCTAGCAGAAACCCATAGACAAGTGGGTTAAGAATGGTCTTCTATGTGGAGAGAATAATACCCAGAAGAACGAAGGCAGTTGAAGCCTTATATGATTTCACCCTATTGACCTTTCCTCCAGGGAAAATGCTGGTTGCCTCGACCAGTGTCTTCCGAGACGAAACATACGAAAAAAAAAACGGCTGTAGAAGAGAGAACGACCCTGTACTAATGAGCAGAGTCACAAAAAAGTCACAAAGTCAGGCGACAGGACATCCATGGAGCAAAACGGAACAGAAAACTGAGATGCATTCTAAACGAAATGCTTTTGGGGGTCAACTGTAGGAGACAAAGATGACACCAAGATGTGTGCTGCCGCTCCGCTATAGAGCTATCTGCTAAAGAGTGCAAAAGAATATAGGCATAGAACAGTAGCGTTTTACGTTATGAGCATGAACCTACACTCGTCTGAATAAGCCTGTGATCTTCTCGTAGTCCGAGATAAAGATAAGCCAGCTAGCCAGTGCAAAATCTAGGCTTTTCTATGCCCACACATATAATGGGAACCAGCCCTATTTTTCCTTTGTATCTGAGTAAGTTGTGTGGAAATGGAACCTTTGTGTTTTATTGTAATTCTAGTTAAGAAGTGAAAGTTCTTCTAAGGAAGACATAATAAGAGGACAAGTAGATAGGGGAAGCTTAAGTGTTGAATGTTAATAAGGGTAATTATAAATCAGGATCGTTAGATTGATTTGAAAACTTCTTTAACGCTTATTTTATGAAGAACTTGTCCATAGGACAGAGATTTAGCCTAAATGTGCACATAGTGTATAGATAATAACTCTATAATGGCGTCTTGTAACATAATTGATTACAAAGATCAATAGATTTAAGCGTGCTAATATTCACTTGTGTATGTTGCCATTTGTGCGTTTATATATGCGAACTCTTGACGTCTACCCAATCGCATTCAGTTTTACACACATCTTTTAGCTTTATGACATCGAGTATAATAGAGGCAAATAGTTAAGCCTTGGTTTCAATTTTGCTATAGTCGTGAGTGCTTGCCCGTCTCCCTATAGCGAATCCTTGAAACCCAACAATCTACGATCGTTTTGGGCAGCTTTTAGGTAGAACTCTGCCTTAATATTCACAGTCTTAAGTAAAAACTGTCCGTTTCATTTATGTGAGTATGCACATATGAAAGACAATGGTGTCAGTCAATTGAATTCCAAGATTTTCTTACCGCGACTGATGTCGCCGCGCTCTTTCCTGATTTGTCCGCGTCAAATCAATAAGATTTATTAATCACTGTACCAACAAAGTTAGTGAGCGCAAAGTACTCAACAGCGCCTGGATAATGTGGCTACATCTTACTTGTATTCATTATTTAAATAAACTTCCGTCCCATCCGCTGAGTTCATTGAAATATCGTCTTTTCGCTCACGGCTTTGGACTGTTCTTGGGTGTCCGTTGCCACATTGCGGAAAATTATCTTATCGTTTAGGTCTTTAGCCTGCATCGCCTTCTCAAAAGGTGGTGGCTGAAAGAAGCTAGATCCTTAGCTACAGTTTGCACACAGCGAGCAAATGGATAGAAACAATCCTTTTAACAGTTACCGGTGGTACATCATAAAACGACACCGGCATACTATATAGTTCGGGTCAACGTAACATAGCTTTGAAATTAGTGGAATGTTTGCTTGAGTTGAATCCTGCAAACTCAGGTCTATATTAATAATACGCACCTTGGATGCTTCATCAGTGGAAGGCGCTATCTTATTTACCTTTGGGGATTATTTGACAATTTTCTTGCGCTACAAGCTATCCAATACTCTATAGTTATCAGATAGTCGACGTTCCCTATTTTTATTTGAATCAAGTGCTACTTCGTGTTTTTTGTGGCGCATAAATGATAAGTTGGCCATTTCCCGTTATCACTCTCACGGACTTCATTTTATCACTAAAAAGGCAAGCTGAGATAAAAGTATGTGACGAAAAAGTCTATTAAAAAGCTACGTTTTTATTAAAATAGACGTTTCCTAAGAAATACCTGTGACTAGTTGAACCAGATGTGTGTTAAGCAAGACAAAAGAGAATTTAAGCGCATAAGACTTTCTGATTTTTTATGCCCTCTGTTAATATTAGTACCTTTAGTGTTTTACACAGACCTGGCTTCAAAAAGAATAAATATACTGGAACCATTGAAACTGCCTATTCTATAAGCAAACTGCCACTGGCAGGCGCTTAATTTGTATAGAACTTCCCAGTGCAAACGGCCTCGACATGCTGCAGCTGTCACTTTTCTCTGACTTTTTGTCGTAGGTAAGAACAAATTGTTCTTGTGCTGCTTGTCTTTACTATATATATATATATATATATATATATATATATATATATATATATGAGACCCGTCCGTTTGAGTAGTCTAATTAGTAAGGCCTATTAAGGACGCCAGCCACCACCTACCTACGTCGTGTTGTTTTAGCCGATTATTTTAGCCATTGCGTAGTGTGATGTCTATGATTTATTGCGTCGTGTATCTATTCCATGGCGATGGTAAAGCGAAAGGAGATGATATATGCCTCATGCTAAAGAAGCTCATTATTTGGAAGAAAGGAAAAATAATCAATGCACTTGTTATTATTAATTAAGTTAGGCTATTTTATGATTCGAACAGTTCCAGTGGCATATTCCTATTAACGCTATTCGGTTCGCTATTAAAGCGTCGTTTTTCTTTCATGTAGTCCTTCCGTACACACTTCTTACGTCAGTCTTATTTAAGTCGAATAAGTCTGCTCTATCAACAACACAAGCATACATTTATTATGGCTAAGACTGTAAATCAAGTTTGAACTTCGGTCAAAGAGCAACGATGGTAAAATAAATAAGTGTAGAATAATAGCCACACTGTACATACGTACCTTACATAATAAAGCTTTTCGGCTGCAAGAACTTGACTCTTTACCAGATTCTTCATCACTACCCTATTTGTATGTGTTTCGAGAATGGTATGGATGTGACGGCTCTAAAAATCCAGTTTAGGGATTAACCTGACAAAACCAGAAAACGCTATTTCTCTAATAGAAAGAGCTATTTTTGTCAGTTTTAGAATCTCAAGTCGGAGCTTAGCGGCTTTTTGGGGCGAACATATACTTCTCTCGTCTAAGTATTTTAAGTAATTTGGCCTTTCCACTCTTTTAAACTTTTTAACTTCAAATAATATGACTTGGATCCGCTGTTTTTTTTGTATGAAGCGTCATTCCTTTAACAAGTGTGAAACCTCAAGAAGTTTTGAAACGACCGAATGGTCGTATTACACGAAATCACTGTTGGGGAACTATTCACAATTTCGGAAATGGAATACGTGACTAATTTCGGTGCGAAATTAAAGCATTCATTGACGTTGCAAACTATTGTTGTTTGAATAAATTGTTTTGTCTTAAAAGCGTCATTAAGAACAGTACCATTCTTGTTTCAATTCTTTTTTCCTTTTTTAAGCTGCGACACGCTACATGTTTAGTATAGATGCAAACTGTATGGTGGTGATCGTAAGAGCGTTGCTATGCCATACGCATGAAAAATAAGTGTGTGTACAGTGGCTTTTGATACCCAAGCGGCTAAATCGATGAAGAATCTCAAAAGCATCATATGACCTATCGTTACGGCTTATTTTCAAATGAGTAATATACATAAAACTGTTCAAAATCACAAGTGACAACCAAAATGCGTTGTCATCGCATGCTATACGTTAAAAAGTTAGTCCAATTAGATGGGAGCGGCGTTGTATAGCAACGGCAAAAGTCGGCGACACTTCATATTTTAACCGCTGCCAACGGAAACTGATGCTGGAGTAAAAGAAGAGGCTAACTCGATCGTTGTTGCCACGGTCGGCACCTTATTAAATTCCTTCCGCTCAGCCGTACAGTTTGTTTAGGGTTATGGGTCAGCAACACTAGCGCCAATATCACTCGCAAAACCCCGATCCTTTGCAGGGCAATGATCTAAAGTTAGCTCTACTTGATGGGTGAAACACACGCAGCCATCTTGTCGCCAGCCAAAACGGATTATAATAACGATGTAGGAGTTGCGAGAAAAACATCCGTGCGGAAAGACGAACTAATGCCAAGATGGCGATAACAATGAGAGGAGGGAAGATCAAGGCTTCATTAAAATGTCGACGGTTTGTAGAAAGGAAGAGGGCAAATGATGATGCGTTATGGCGGGGGACGAAAAATTGCATTGGTTTATTTTTTCTTGCTTTTTTGAATTACTTTTCTGACACCATCGATGCCTGCGACGAGCTACAGAAAATAGGACGGGCAACATTGACGGACCATTAATGGCATGCAACTGGTGGTGGCCTCAAAGTAATTTCTAAGTAAAAAGTGGTTTTCATCCATTATGCTTTTCTTTTCGAAAACCATGGTCGTAATGACCGCAAATCTCGAACAACATAAAAGTCCCCTTTGTTTTTAGGTCCTTGTGTCAATATTATTTCACGTCTCATTTCGCTTATCAATTGAAAGAGTGTTAGTACAATCAAGCATATATATAACTAACATACGATATTGTATTAGGTATACTGATGCATCAACAGTCTTGACATCTTAGCACTTCATCATCCAGTCTGACATTCTGGGGGTGCCATGCAGCACCCAGATCAACACGGGGACAACTATATTAGCGTATTGACACAAAGGTAACGCCCCTTAGCAACAGACTGTGTCGCCACAACAACGATAGTGGGCATGTTACCTGATGTTCGACAGAGTCGACGTGTCCATTTCCGTTCATGGACTGATAACTAACATCAATAACAATGGCGTTAATTAACTGCGTAATTGAACCTAATTCTATATCGTTAAAACATAGTTACGGATTTAACTATCATGTGTCTTTCTGAAACAGCAGAGCTTGGAAGACCCACAGCTAACAGATTCTATTTTTGCCAAATGTCATATTACTGCGGCCTTCGTGAGTTTTTAAAGGCAGAGTTGTTTTAATCGGGCATGATTTATGTCATACCCGGGACCTACCGTCCTGACATACGGTTATTTGCTAAATTCAAGAATTGTTGTAAGCATAAACTCGTAAAGAATGGAGAGATTTTATTAACACTTCTTTCTTTTAACACTCGAATGATTGCCACTATGTGACCGACATCAAAGCACGCAGTAACTTAGGATTCAATTCATTGAAATATGGCCAATGAATTTCATAATCAAGTTGAGTGCTAAATTGCGTAGATATAACGGTTATCCACTTTGTCATAGTAATTGATAGTCTGTAAATATTTGCTAACAACATGGCCTTCAGTCACGCGGCAAATACTTCCTGATGAATACAGATAAATAAAAATTGTTACTTGTGTGTTGCATGTGGATTGTTGTCTTATAGAAACAGTCGATGCGGGGTTGACCTCATTCACTGACTTATTCATGCATTCATTCATTTATTACTTCTATTTTTTTCAAAATAAATAAGGAAAGAACGATACACAGCCACCACAGAGATTTCGCGTCTGTTTTGAAGCCTGCTCTACCACCAACCGATCTTTGCACATATTCGTTATAGACAAATGGTCAGAACGCCATTCATTGTAAGTAGCTGTTTAAAAGCATGCAAGTTGACAATATGGACTGAGCAGCTGACGAAGGGAGGACTTGTTTGCGATTGCCTTGACCTTCCGTCGCGTAGTAATGAGATTAATTCAAGTAACTAGATGGTACCTCACTTTTGTGAATCCATGAATTGTAGAGAAAGACGAATTAAGAAGTCTCGGCACGAGAACTAACATCTTTCTCTAGCCGACTATTTAAACTTAACAGGTTAAGTTAAGTAAATGCATATACCAACGGCGGCAGCTTTCGTACTAAAAGTAACCGCTACGAGAGTAAGAGTCTACGAGAGGAATTCGGTTTATACCGTACGCTAGCTATAAGGCGACTATATAGGTGCCTTTTGTATAGAAAACGTGAGGCTGAACAGGTTGTTAGATGCGATCTATGAATAAATAGTGAAATAAACTCCGACCACTAAAAGATTTAGTACTGCCTAACGGTCGTTTCCGGTTCTACCTCGTATACTCTCATTTTTAGTAACGAAGTGCAAACATATTGATATGTATATACAAGCAAACTACGTATAGTCTGTAGTTAGAACATAACAAATTTAAACGTGTGTGAGTATTTTATCTTAGTGACTTTATGGTGGTATTTTAATCATAGTAACATCTCATTGCAAAAAACAGTTTTTGACGCTATAAGAGCCTGCGAAGTAGTTGTTTGCCGGCGTCAGCTGCACATAACACAAGTTTGAAAACACAGGTTTTACGGTTTTATTTGCATCTGTTGTTTCCGAGTGTGTTTTGTTTTCCTTCGCACCTTCGAAAATTCTCCGCTTGAGACACGATCCCATTTTATGGAATGGCGCTTCTTTCTTCGCAATTGAGCTTATTTATGAAAAAAATTAAGGACAACCGATCCGTTCTACTTTCGAGAGGGTGCGGCACGGGTTCCATAGCCTTAGGAACCCGTTTTTTTCACCGCTACGTTCTAGAGACATTTTTACGTTCTGGTGCTCCAACTTTTTGCCTTGATCCTTGAAGCACCTCGCAGAATTCGTGAGAAAACGTGGCCTAAATTTTTGCTCGATTTGAGGCGCCCCGTCGACAACTCTGCCTCAACGCCGTCTGCTCTTGAATAACGAAGCCATTCCACAGTGCGTCGGCACAAACGAACGAATAACAACAACGCTTCGACAATGCCTGAGGAACGGAATAAAGCAGTCAGAAATTTGACGTTCTTTTTTTGTCTGCCCTTTGTGCCTTCATCTATCTGTCTACTTACGTACCTGCTAATCTTCAAACTTGCCCCTCTTCGTGTATGAATGTGTCAAACTCACTTTAGTTCCTCCTAAAGCCATTTCAAAGGCGCGCATATGCACCGTTTGCTGGCATTTTTTTTTTCATTTTTGGTGGGCAACTAAAAAAAAGCGACGCATCTATATACCCGAGGCCACGTGTTGGCCAAACTGTTTGACACACAGCGCTAAGCTTTTTTATACTAAGAACTTTTAGGGAATTTTGAGACGGATATATTCAACGGGTCTATTGTTAAGTCTGATGTTATTTAGCAGAGGTACACCCTAATTATTAGGAGAAAATTGAAGTTCAGGCTCGGCAAATACTCTTAATTTGCAAAACAATATATATTAGAATTTTAAAAAGAGTTGTATGTAATCAAGAATTTTATTTAAGCTGAAAACAATATACGAGTAGTGGATTACGCGCTGCCGAGTCTCATCTTTATACCCAGATTAAATTTTGTAATGTTCTTTTTGAAAAGAACCGTAGAATGCTTCTTTTTTTGGTAGCATATTCGAAAGCTAGTAAACTAGCCTATTAACTAATAAATGGATGGTACTTTGCTGAGGTGACTTGCAGCAGCTCCGTCCTACAATGTTTTCCTTAAGAAAAATCTGGACATATATAGATAGACATTCGCAATCACTCACGCCTAGCTGGCGAGGAAAAATAAACGTCCTTGTATCTTCTTTGCCTTGACGCACCGTAGGTGACATAGCCGCAAACATTCTAAGGCTTCAGAAGAGATGAAAAAAGGACTGTATTATAAGGACAAGGCTATTCAGTATAGAGAAAATCTTGTCTGTGTGGTAATACGGGTGAGCGAGAAAAGGAAGTAAACATCTAGAGAATCGGCTACTCATAAAAGTGGAGTTGGGTTGTCCGTTGGCCTCCTGTGATCGGAACGCATTTTGTAGTTTTCAAACTCACAACTCTACACTTTTTGAACTCATACTCTGAGGGACAAACAGAAAAAGGGAAGAAGTGCACACACTCGTCATGTCTGGATGCACAAATAGACTTCAATTTAGCTTCAGTAACGGACTTTTCTATCTTCGTTCCTTTCTGCTCAAACCTGTTTCTTGCTCGTTTGTATACAAAAGCACCCAGTTAGTTATTGCGTTCAGAAAACTTGGCTACTCTAGCTGAAACTGGCTTTCAAAAAGACCAGAAATTATTGGTAGTATCGTCTATAATAGAAAAATGGATCGCAGATAATATCTGGGCCTTACTCTAGTTTAGTAATACTATTCGACCACAATTTCTAAAAGACTTGTTAAAGCGGCTTAGTTGGTATAAAAAAATATTCGTCTCAGAGTTATACTAAATTTCCAAACAAAGATAAAACATTATTTACTGTATCGAAACCCATGACATTTCAGGCAGCAAATATAACCCCTGACTCATTAAAAGCTTTATAATAAGAAACAGTATTTATTTAGCACACATGGTATCCAAGTTATGAAGTTCTATTTTTTAATTAGTCTTTTCTGTGCTTGGGCTATCTCGTTTACACCCTTCCGGTAGACCTTTGAAGAAATAAATTGCCTCTGTTTGCAAACGACCCCAATTTACAAACCTATTAACCACCATATCACTTTTTGCTCCATATGGCGCGAAGACACCTCACCTCCAATATTTGACAATTATAAAAGTAAATATCGCAAGTGTTATTATGTTTACCGAGGCAGCCGTTGTTTGTGATAATGAACTCACCGTGTACAGGACAATTACGATCATCGATAAAAAGATAATCACTCATGTTAGTAGCTTAGATGTACCAGATCCTATTAAAGCTGTATATACCACTATATTTGAAGATTTTTTGTTACTTATGTACTGTATTAGAAATATTTGTTGATGGTCTAGCTCTCCATGCACCTTCTCTAGGTGTCTTGTGGTCACTGGAGTAATTTTGAATATCGTTGGAGCCGTCTTTGTTCGAAACCCTCGAACTGACAGGAATTTTTCCAGTTCTCACACACCGTCTGCAGAGACAAATGGTTAATGTTCCTTAGTGTGTTTACATTTGACAATCTCTCTTAGCAAAGTATTTTAATACACAGTTGACGACAATCTACTTCCATGTATTTTCATTCGCCCATTGATTTGGCCTATCGGAGAACTTTCGTGGCTATGGCTCCCGTCCTATTTCGACACCTTGAAAGCAACAAACATGCATCTTGTCTTGATCTGAAACGGAGGTGAGCCGAAGATAGGCAAGATATAGTAGAAATCAAGTCTTACTATAGAGTGATTATGTTACAGACAAACCAATAAACGAAAAATATGCGCGGAAAATCCTAACAGTCAAAACAATCGACGTGATATTAGCACGCCCTTTGAACCTCCAGTGACTATGTTTTCATACATTTGGAACGGCATTGTAGGAAAGCCCTTCGAATGTTGCTTACACCACAGCTCGCGCTTAGATCTGATTTATGATACTTTATTTTAAAATACGATGGCGTGCAAAAGCCTTAGAGCTACGTCGGCAAATATGGCGAAAAAGAATGTACACATGCCGAGAAGAGCATTAAAAATAGAATAGGTCAGGGGATGATAGCCCGCACTTGTCACCAGTGATCGCCCGTTCGTTTGTTGCTGGGGCCTTCTTTGACTCTGTGTCATTTCTTCTCACCTCAGGTCGTTCGTCCGCCTGCCTTACTTTTTCCTTTAGCCGCTGCTTGTCTCTGCGCTACAACTTGGTTGCTACCGCTTGCATTGGTTTGGCTTTTCCTTTTGCTACTCCACCACTGCAAACCACGCCAAACCCAGTCCAGCGAAGCCCACCGGCGTGTAGTTCAATCAGGATCCTTTCTATTGGCTCTTTCATGTCGAAAGGCCGTGAGTCAACACAAGCTAGAGTTGCAGGGGTCGGTAGCCGGCAATGTGAATGAGCGATTACAAAGTCGTGGACGGTAGGACGCCTTTAGAGTTCGCTATTTTTTATCGGGGTTTCCATAGCTTTATCCAACAGAACACACAGCCAACGCAGATATTGATTTTCCACCGGCTAGCCGCGATAGTGCTGTACGAAAGGATCTAAAGTCGAGCATCGGAACTATAGGACGGCAGGTCTCAAGAACCGACAACCCATCGGTCTCTAACTTCAAATAAGATAGGTAGAACCTAGTAAGTTCTTGCCATCGACAAGACAAGGAGATAAGCATAAAAGGGCGCAAAAGCTACATCGACCGTTATTCCCTATAAAAGTTCATGTAGCAAGAATTGTAGCTCGATCTTAGTTTTTGGGGATTGGGTCACTCTGAACCAGCTGCGTTTAAGGTACACTTGGCTAAGTGAACCACTACTTTACGTATCTATAATAAACTTCCAAGAATTGCAACAATTATGGTTTTCCTCAAACAGCACATTTCAATATGTTTCTTACACTTACTATCGTCAAAATTCGTAAAAGTGAGGTCTTCCTCAGAGGTACGTATTTTGTTATCAAGTACTGTAGAGTGACTTCTCTACCAGTTCCATCTTCAAATGGCCATTCTGTTGCTTTTTAGTAAATAATACGACTGAAATCCCATTTCTTGACCGCTTTGACTCATCTACGCTGGCTGGCCGCCACCACAGTAATGACTAGAGGCCGTGCCATGTCTAGATAATATTACGCAGTGCCCTTTTTTAACGGCTCTAGCGATATCGTAGGCACTATGGGCCGGGGTCGGGCAAATCTCGCTAGTGCGACTGGTATGTGTGTCTGCCGGTATTGTTATTTCTGTGGTCGCTGGTTAGGAATTTTGACCAGTCGGTAGAAAGGTTGCTCATCAAAATTCTGCTCAGTAGTCTCCAAAACAGCCCAGGAAACAAAAATAGTCCCCTCTTCGAACCGCTGCTCTTCTTTTTCCCATTCTCGTCCTACTGACCGTTCTCGTCGTGTCATCGGCCAGAGCGGATGCCTCGACAGCCTCAATTTTCCTACCGCTCTTTGGTTTTCTCCTTTATCTTCCTATTCTTGTCTGCGGCGTCCCTTCTCTTTTTCGGGATTTGTGGGTAATGTCCTGACCTGCCAGCGACCACAGCTACCGCTGTAGAAACAGTTGCCCCGTTTTTCAAACCCTGGCGTTGTTGTTCCCCTCGGCCAAATTGTCTCTCTCTCTTTTTCGCCGTGACCGTCAAACACACTGGTCAATTCCGTTCTGCAAGATCAAGCGAATAGAGAAACTATAGGAGTTGACGCTGCTACGTTTACTGTTGCCCTAGACACAACAACGACGACTAGGAACCACTCTGCTATTGAGCAAACGCCATTGTGGCAGCGACTGGCGGTCAAGCACCAATAGTGGAATAACGAATAAAGCAATAACCTTATTGACTCAGCTTGCATCTACTCAACTTCTCGACGAAATGGGAAGTATCAACAAAAAAAGTAAGTCAACGCCAATTTCTCTCTGTCTCCATTTACCTGATTGCCAAAGTTGCTCCCTTATCCATGCTTGCTCGTTAGTATAGCTACTACATTATATTCACGTTATACAATTTGTGCAAAGCAATATCTATGCTGGGATTGTACTAATATCCGGCACCAGTATTTCATCAATTTATAAAGAGGATAAATATAAGGCAAATTTCTCTGGTTTGTATGAATCTTTATGTCGAACATTGGACCTTGTGTGTGTAGGCCTCTAAATAGACGGCTGCTCTTCAAGTTGTTAAACTAGTTACCACTGCAAAATCCTAAATTATGCTATTGTTGTAAATCGCGCAGATTTACTGTAATTGTCAATAGATCGTCACAATTGAGACGCACATTAGTAAAAACGCCATTCTATTCATCGACACCCTTTGGAAACGTCCAGCAATCTTAGTTTTACAAATAACCATAATGAATATTTTTATTGTTTCAATTATTAGTTTACCGAATCACCAAAAAAAACCACAATTTAATTTTAACACTTTTGTACCCCTGCATCATTAAATCGATGCATCAGGTTTTCCAATGGCCCATTATATCATTGTGACTTTGTATATATTAGGCCTATCCTAAAGAGTTGTATTTTTATTGTTGTTCAGGATCTGTTTTAACAATATTAACAATTTTTGTTTGCTTCAGAGACGGATATCTAAAGACTTCGCTAAAGGCACCTAGACGTCTGATTTCCTTTTCAAAGATTGCCTCTTTCCGTATTCTTGCATTGACTTGCGTCAATTCCCATTTTGTGTGCTTACTTACATTGTGGTATTGTGTGTCTTCTACTGCCTACAAGGGACTCATTCAGTTTTTTCCTACCCCATAAACGATAGAACCGATCAGAAATGTCGTTCCGCACCCGAAACCGAAGAATAATGGACGCTGTGGTAATAATCGCCTATAGTTGCGTATTTGTGTGATCAATGAAGCTCTCATTCTTCGAAAAAAATTCTCCCGTTTTCAATTACAGGTAGATGTCATATAAGAGCCTGTTTTTCTCGGTCATAATGGTATCAGTTTTCTTATCTTACGGGACGGGCTGCCGACAACGCCTGCTCGCTCAGTTACAGGGATTCTTTTTAAAGGACAATGCTCAATAGAACCTACATTGCTCTTGCTTTTGTCAGCCGAATATTAGAAGAATTTTTTATTTTAAAATGTTGCAGTCCAATCAAGAGAGCGTTTATGTCTCGTTCAAAGCCGCAACCGAATTTCAGCGCTAAGAGGGGCATTTGAGGTACATACACCATTTGCTGCTATTATTACCAAGGGCTATCTTGAGACACATTTGGTGGTCTTTATAAAAATTTACCTTTACTACGCTCAGTATTTTTTAAAATGATGTATCATGGACCCTTGAAAGCAACAATGAAGTAACGCCTTCCATCGATGGAGTCACTAACACATTGGCTTGCTAAACCGATACAAGCACGTAATGCGCCGATAACGTTAGAGATTGTATCCTCCCTTCACACACAGACCAAGAAAAAAGTTAATAGCAGGAGCTCCAGAAAAATCTATCAACTTTTTTCTTGGTCTGTTTCCCTTGAAGTCTGGCATATATATATATATATATATATATATATATATATATATATACAAAGACCTGTAGTTTGAAATGAGTTGCAACACTATTTAACCCTATATTCGTATTATGCTGCCACGGGTGTGGCAGTATGTTTCACCGACAGATTTTGCGGAGCAATTAATGACGAGCTACTTATCCATTTTTCACTTGCTTAGGCGTATGAAGGCGGTACCTAGGCGATATCACACCAAAGCACATGACATGTTTTATGGACGAGTAGCGAAGATCGTCCTGCCGTATCCATATGTGAAATCAAATAACTCAAGATTGTACTTTGAAATGTTCGAAATGTACATGATGGACTTGATTGGCTTCGCCTTCTGTGTTGGCCTGAACACATGAATATTCTGAAGATGTTTGTTTCATTTTACAGAATTGATCTACTGTCGCCACTTAAGCCATTTAGCAATTTCTAATGGTGTTCTTAGTAAGTGTGTTACTAGAGCGTTTTGTGACAGTTTCTGTTACTTCTTCTACACTTGCACAGCTGCTTAGTCAATTCTTAGAATTTAGTGGACGCCAAACATGCCTACGAAAAAGGACATTGTGATTGGAACACAATGGTCGCAGTGTAAGGATAAAAAAAAATGAGAAGAGACCCAAGGTGGCCACAGGTGGCCCCATTTTTGTGTGTAATGTTCAATTTGACCTAGACATCTGCGGCTGCCGTACAAAAATAGCTTACCTGATGCAGCTGGTTGTCGCCGCCGCTGCTACCTTTTCTGCCGCGAGTAGTTCTTGCTCAACGGGCAACAACGCAAAAAGACCAGTTCAAGCAGCGCTGGCATTAGTAGAAATGGCGGGTAACAGAAATGGAAAACAGCGACAACGACAACAATATCAGCGACATAACGGAAGGAAACGGGTCGTCTCTTTCAGTCCTAGGCCTATCTTCACGGCCGCTCTAGCTAGCTGTCGAGGAATGGATGTGTTGCGATATCCCCCCGCACATGCGACATGGCCAGCCATTGACACACAGCGAGACATTTCTAATGGTACAGCAACCTCTGCCAGAACCAGCCAAACTCGAGGCCACCTTCTTCGCATTTTGCCGGCTGTAAACAGCAGCATCTCAGCTAAACAGAAGGTTCTGTTTCTATACTAGATACAACAGGTACAGTATACTGCTATTGTATAGGAGCTTAGAGAAGAGAAAGCCGCTGTAAGACTAGGTAGTGTCTGGTAACTAGAAAACGGCATTCCAGCCCTAACCAGCAGTGCTAAGTAAAGAGCGGAGGTAAATCCGCTACCTTCTTATTCAGACGCTACGGAGTTGCATTTGCTTGGAACATTTGTCTTTTAGCTGCCTCGTGATCGTACGATTGTGCCTGTGGCAGCAGCCCAATACAAACTCTGGTCATTCCTAACATACAGTAACACAAATGAGACAGGGGCTCAACAGCACATGAGGTT
Source organism: Varroa destructor (assembly GCF_002443255.2). NCBI lineage: Eukaryota > Metazoa > Arthropoda > Arachnida > Mesostigmata > Varroidae > Varroa > Varroa destructor. The sequence goes on along the minus strand of NW_019211457.1, from coordinate 48,770,916 downwards.
ACGCATGACTTAGCAGCTACAGACGTCGCTTCTTTTTATGTAGAAGAAGGTGTTGGAATCGAAGCTTGCTGCAAACCTAAAATCGGTTAATCCTTAGTGTCATAGCCATGCTCATCATTAGTCTTAATAATATTCCGCAGTTTCAAACACATCTCTTCGGACTCGATGAGAGCCTAGTGAGCGTTAAGGAAACCTCCATTCAAGTCTGTACTAAAAACGATTTGATTAAAATCAGAATCTTTATCAGCAGCTTCCATAAAATTGATAACGTTACCAACTAATGACCCATTTCCCTATCGCTTTGATGCATCTTCTTCAGGACAAGGTGTATGCAAGACCAGGCTTGTAGTTGCAGGAAAAGTAGAATTACATTATTGAAGCTGAGGCGAAAGATAAGGTGTAAATCAACAATTACTGACATACAAAAAATGTATATGACGATGATGAACTTTGATGAGCACAATTTGAGGTGTATATTGCACCATTATGACCCCTTTCTGCGATCTTAGCCATCTCTGTACTACAAGGGGCCCGCACAGAGAAACTGATGCTGATAAACGACAGTGCACAAATCTAAACCTAGCAGGCTTGAATCTGGCTGCTAGAAGGTCATCTAATTACCAAGCTTAGTACAATAGAAATTCTTATAATTATGTCTAGTTTAATTATTTTTCCCAAAGTGCAAAGTTAGCCACTGTTCCAATTTGTATTTGGCAGCATTTTTGTCTCCACCTGAAAATCGAATTCCAACTCTAATTGTGTGACTTATCCGTGCCTCCATTGAATTCTGTCCGAAGTGTTGGCTCAATTCGCCTCTGACCATTTAGACTATTTTTTTCGTTGCTCTCATTAAAAAGAAGTGAGCGTTTGTTTCGAAATTTGGGCATATTATCCCAGAACAGCCAATTACCAGGACCACAACGGCTTTATGAGAACTGCGAAACGACCGGGAATGGCTCGAGTTATGATGTTAAGATGAAAGGAACCGGGGTTGCAGATTGAAACTTCCACAAACTACACTTGCCACTAAATGTCATTCTAGGCATGCCTGCAACGTGCTTAACTAACGCATATATCCGTCTTTGCAAAAGCAAAGTGTATTTGTTTAGTTCACGCAATAAGAAAGCAGTGAAACAAGAAGATAGAAACACCATTGGTTTATGACATCTTAAAAAATCTGTGATAAATACGGAACCTCAAAATCAATTGCGATTGAATAATACCAGTAACCGTAAACTAGAGCTTTCAAGCGCTTTTTTTTTTATTTTAAAGACTACAATGTAATTTCACTATATAAATTATTTGTTTTGCTAGCTCGAAAAAGTAGTGTCATGCACTTCAATTGAAGTTCGACAACCAAACTGAAAATTATGCTTACGCGCATCGCACAAAAAGCACATCCACCATATTTGTGGATGAAGCATATTGTAAAACAAACTTACGCTGTAGCAGAGTTTAAGGACACTTAGTGTGACTAATATTCAGTTTTGGAAGATTTCCTACACAAGAATGTCGTGTTCATTTGATGAAGCTTTTCTATTGGACTTAATCGCCTCTCATGTTTTCAATAAAGATGGGTCTCTCCAATCTTCATCAGTTGCCCACGTTTTCTGGGATGGTGCCCCAAGTCGAATCGATTAACAGGCTTTGGGATTTAGCTGTATTTTCAATCCTAAGATATAATACTATACACCTCGGCCGCCTATCTTAGGCGGATATTAAAATATTTATATTTGCGGCGTCTGATGCCTGTTTTGGTATGTTGCTTTTATTTTCTATCCATTCGAAAGGAAAATTGAATAAATAAAAAATCTCATATTATTGACTTATGTTCTAGACACATAAATGTAAGCTTATACATAGACTCTAACTCGCGAGTCTTTCTCAGTCTAGGTACCGTCTCTTAACTAGCTGGGCCACCTCTGCAATAGATTTTGTGTTATATTTCTATATGGTACCCTACCATTTAGCTGATACCGTCGAAAATTATTCCATTGAACAGAGTTTTACCATCACTAGTAGTTTCTTCGACTTAATTGCAAGGAAGAAATATTAGTCAACAGAACTCTAGAAAAAACTCACTCACACCTCAACACTCTTGTCGTATACCTTTGAGCTGGAAGTAATTACGTATTATTAAAGCGATTGTTTTTTCGTTTCATATACCCACACAGATAAACCATTTACTTAGTACTTTATTATAAAACATACACTATGTATGACGGGGTGTGACTTGGGAGCCAGACCCTGCGTTTATGAGAGCCGTCACTTGTTGCGATGTATCGACCGATAAATGGAAGTGGATTTATCGTCCTTGCCGACAATGACGGATTTACAGAGGGTCAAGAGAAGCAAAACGATGCACAAAGGTGAATGACCGTCGTCAACCATTGGAAATCGTCGCCTTCGTCATCGGCATCGTTTCGAAAACCGAGTCTCGCCTTTTCCTTGCGAAGAAAATCGATCGGCGATGACCGACTGAAGACCGTCGCCGCTGCTGGTAAAAGACATGTCGGCCAAAACAGACAGCAGAACCAGTAGCAAAAGTAGGAATGGCATCAGCAACAACATGAATCTATTCATCCATCTATTTAGCGACGTACATATATATATATATATATATACGAAACGAACGCCGGCTGACTGTTCACGGCATTGTGCTTATTGACCATATATGTATCTATCTGCATATGTGGACCACATCGATAGACAGATAGTTATACAGACACTATCCGACTGACCATATGACAGAAAGAAAGAACTTTGAAGACATGATCGTGTCCACGTCGATCCAATCCAACGCAGAGCGAACGATCCACTTTTTTCGTACTTTGTCCTCACTCAGCTTTACTGCAATCTTTTTCCGAACTTTTTTCCACCCCGCACCCTCTCATAATCGTTGCAGCAAAAATGGCAGATGTCTTTAATTCTCTCGTTATTGACCAGCGATCGAAGACGCAAGAAACGTAACAGCGAGGGAAGCAAAGGAAGATATGCTACTTAATGGTGCCATGCTGCTGTAACCAGTAGAGTGTCGTCTGGCTGATAACGCTAGCGGACGGATGGTTGGACGTTGTAGTTCGCTACTTCGCCTATCGAAACAGTTACGACCCGGTGAGTCGCTCTCGAATAGGTATCTTCACTTCTGTGAGGGGCTTGCTAGCATCACTTTGACGCCCGCTAAATCCAAAGCAAATCGACGGTTGGCGATTGCTGGTGGTGGCTCAGGATCAAAGCAAAACACCTGCAACAGCAGTTAACAGTGATGGGAGAGACAGAAAGACGGATTGCCGAGCAGCACGAAAAGCACCGCCATTATTGCAGCAGGCAGGCGAACGAGTAAACACCGACTTACTGCAATGGGCAACGTCAACTATTACGTTATATGATACACAAAATCATTATCTTTGTTTCGAACAAAATTATCGTCGTTGTTGCTAGAATACGTTGCTACGACTGCGATCGTTACCACTGGTAACGCTGGCACTGCGTATCTAAGAGGAGTACTTTTTTAGTCGTAGTTGTCACCCGTAATATCGCGTCCGTTTCTGCTGTCTGTGCGCTGCAGCTGCGAGCAGTAAGCGTAGTACGAAACATTAGATATGGCACCAAAATGACTATTCGACAGACATGAGCATAAAAAGACACATTTACCACGTGTTTTATGAGTGCTAGCTCCAATAAGTTTATATGTGAAATGGTATTTTCTAAGTCTCTTAAAAGCCACGCCATGCGGACGGCTTTTCAATACAAACTCTTGGAGTGATTAGATTTTACAGCTTGTTTTTGTTTTATCTCTACAGCGAGTTGTGTAGCTCAAACGTGATCTATAGTTAACAAACCGCCGACATACAGTAAGCACTAAACCATGCACATAAGTAAGAAACGCACATAATGAAATATATTCTGCCGATAAGGGTTAAGGAAACGAAAGGAGGCGGCCAGTGAGCCCTGAGTCTGTCGGAGGAATTTATAATAGCGTTCTCCGTCACGTACCGTTACACTAAATGTCAGCAAGAAAGTGTCGACAGAGATGCATGCAGAAGGTCATTAGTATCTAGTATGCGTTACATTAGAAGATGTTGCTGTCGCTCTAAAAAATTCAAGTCTTTCACATTTATTTTTTTTTTTTAAGTTGTCGACTTCAGAAATATGATTCTGATCAGGAAAGACCTCAGCACAGTTTCTGTCTTCTGTCTCAAAGGGCCCTGACAACCCCTACCACCCCCACAAGAAGACACCTTTGGCTGAAAATGATGTCAAATTTGCATAACAAGGTAAACATCGTTTTCCATCTTTTTTCTCCAAATTCCTTTCAGCATTTTGTTGTTGTATGACTTGCTATGGTTGCCATTTCCCTGCCGATCCTTAACTGAGGAATGTCATCTCGAGTTTGAATTTCTGATAATGAGCTTTTCCCTCTTTGCCTTTGGTCCTGTTTGTTAATTCTGATGTTCAAGTTCAACAAAAAATAGCTTTTCCTAGCACATTTGATTTTTAGGCCATAACAAAACATGATAATAAAGATTACTCCTTGCTGTTTTTAGCTTTTTCAACTCAAGCAACACTTGGGATTGCAGACAAATCTACCACAGCACGAAGTGCGCAAGTTAGGTACCATAAACAATGGCTGTCTAGACATTACTTCCTTCAGACAAGGATTTGAAATGCAAAAGACAAGTATGACTAACAGCTAAAAAGGAGCCAACTACTTGGTTTTTTAACCAGAGGCTTTTAAGTTAGGCGATTACGTTATGGAATAAAACATCAAGTTATAAGGGCGTGGTGCCTTCATTACGTAGGATAAGAAAGATGCTCGATGTTTATCAGGGCTAGTTAAACAACAAAATTCTTATATAGTACCTATTCGGATATTCGACAAAGAGGACAATTTTTGCAAATATCTACCTAAATAAATGGACTTTAACATATATTGAGTATTTTTACAGGTTCACGTTGTTGTTACATAACTTCATCTATTTAGAATCTTCAAATTCGGCTAGCTATGCAACACATGCTTCCAACAGCGCAACTACAGTGGTTGCCACGCTGCTGACAATATTTCTATTTTTTTTTTATATGCCATTCGTGTAGCTCAGCAAAACGTATAGCTTTGCCCTCCACCGTGGTCGACGTATTACGAGCAGATAGAAACGTGTTACTGCAAAACCCTTTCCCTCATCTCTGTTTAAGAAATCATTATCATGACTAATTATACAAGTTACACGCTTCAAGGAACGAGTTAAGGTCTCCTAAAACAAAGGTATCAACGACTGTGCTAATCATCTCTACATCTTGCCCTTAAATGTTAGAGTGATGATGAAAATATGCACCTAAAGCAAAATAGGGCAGGCGGAAACTAACAGTGATCTGAAGAAGCAACAGACAACTTCGGAGATGCAAACAGCTTTTATATAGATATACTGTAGGTAATGCTGTTTCTTACTTTGGCAACGATAAAAGGTGCGCTTGAAAGCGCTCGCAATTGCTGCTGTCTTTTCGTAAGTGGCCGAACTACCAGTGTTATAGTTCGGCATTTACACAACGCTTTTGTATTCTTATTATAAGCATCCCTGTCACGTTCTATAATTTAAATACTCTTGTGAATTCATGGAAAGACAATCTAATGCAATATATATATGTACCGGCTTTTTCTTCAAACTGAGTAAATTTATATTGAGATAGTGAATGTGTGCTATTGTCAACAAGTTTTGCTATGGGCCGTGCAGACTATAAGTGCTTGATTAAATTACCGGCTGACCGGGCAATTCTGACGCGGCCATTAGATATTTTTTATATTAGATGAATAACGCCTATCTATTTATTGCAATGATTCTAAGTAAAGCGTTTCACTCATTATTTTGTTATACCCTCTGATTATCACGACCAATGAGAATCTACTTGTGTAACGACTGCCGTTTCGTCTAACAAGAACCTATTGGCACCTGTAACAACTAATCATAGCTTAGCCAGTCATTATCCTATGTATTCTAAACGCTGCAGTTGAGTGCTGCTTTTTGGTCGTTCCCATGGCGTCACGTTGTTTTCACAGTGGGTGGGACGCCAAGTGACAGCACTGCGTCATCATCACCACCACCATCTCAATCATCATGAGCACCAACAACGTCGGCGTCGTCGTCATCATAACAACGACTGTCCTATTCCGTTCCGTTTTCATTCCACTAATCATCATTACTATCCTCCTCGTTTTCACGACGATACTGTTGTTAACCAGGATGGTGATCATGCTATGATGATGTCGCCTTGGTGCTCGTCTTGTCGTTCGTATTCGCCATGGTCCTCAAATGTACATCATACGCGTCACTAAACCAACGAACTATAGCCAAAGAACGAGCTACAGTTATAATGTGAAATTTGGTCAATGAACGACTGCGACACCAACGACAACAAAAACAAACCGGTCAAAGCTTGACAAGTCCTTTTTTTTTGAAAAATTACCTTTTCGTGACCTCTTCTGATCGAGTTTTGCAATGAATCCTTGGTCAGTTTGGCGGTTACTCGATTAGACTGATAGTCAGACACCACATTTCTGACTTATCGAATTCGATGGATCTACTGATGTTTTCTGATAATGAATATGGCATAAGTCGACGCGGCAACGGACGACTAAAACCTTCGCGGCAATCATATTGCGATTGTTGTGTTAAAGTACCACCATTGAAGGAATAAAAAAGCGTGCCGACACCGCTAATGATGTATTCGGTTTTCTTTTTATGGTCACGATAGAAGCGCTCGAGAGATAATATATATATAAGTATGCTAAATGGCCATTAATGTCATGTACGCTAAGATGCAAAAAGTATTGCAGTTTATGATCGAATAGCGGCACAACAATCGCTTTTTCAATGGTGCTACTATTAACAGTCTCCGTTATATCCTGTTTCGTAAGCACCCTGCCGTTTCACGCACCGATCGAAAGTAACGTGATCAAAATTACAAACTTGCACATTCATCGGACGTGGATCCAAATATAAAATTTTTTCAAACGAAACAAAGAAGCAAAGAATAATTTCAAGTTCAAAGGGCGACGAGCCTTATTTGCTTTTTGTCTCTTTAGAGAATCGAAACAGAAAGCGGAGAAGTTCGTCAATATCCTGTCTTCTCCGAGGGCAGCAACTTAAACAGTCGTATTCGGAAATATCTGATTAAAATAATTCCTGCCTACGGTGAGCTCGAAACAGCATAACTAATTGACGTAAGCTTATGTTTTGTTATCTTGTACTAGCTGTGCCCCCTGTCCGAACCCCAAATTGCAAGACAAATTTTGTCAGTCAGCTAGCTCAGTGACCATCTTCAGCGGTCCATACATTGCGTATAGACACACATTTATCATTCATGAAAGAATGCAATTTATACTGGCAGAAGTACTGAAAGAAATCAAATGTTATGTTTCTAGTAATATTTTACAGTCATATATAATTGTTCAGAAAACTGGCCCCATTACCAAATATACTTCCTAATCCCTCTTAACAACCCATTCAGTGACAGTAATTAAATTGTAATATCGCATAATGCTATTGAGTGACCAATAAGACCGTTTATGTTAGTTATGAGCTGGTACTGGTACACCGATAGCTGCTGCTTGACTCCGCTATGGCAAATCATTTCCAATTGTATTTCTTTCTCTGACCATTTACATGCAGACTAATGTTCAGAAGCGATTACAGGGTACAATTCGACTGCTCGAACAGTTGCAATAGATATTTAGGAAAATAGTTGATTCGTTGGACGCCCCCAATACGATGAATGTATTTCTAGGCTTGGATTTCAGATCAGTTAGTTTCGAAAGGATTCGCATTATCACGCAAGTCACCAGTAGGCCAGTTAGTGGTCTTTCAATTCAATATCATTAATCATTTATTTTATAGGCTTCTTCTAAATCAAAGCCCTTTTTGACGGCCTTAAAATAACAACACTAGAAGGTATTGGCACAGTTAAACACGCTATAACGTACCTCACACAAATGTTCTGACCACTGCTGCAACAATATTAGGCACCTGGGATAGTACCTAAACACCACTGTTTATCATCAGTGTGTCTGCCTGCTCTATAGTCGAAACTCTGTCATTCATCTAGCGACATATTTTCTCTTAGCTATAAATTAAAAAAATAGATGTTGTGTATACAGCGCTATTATTATTACTGCTGTTGCTATTCTCAGTTAAAAGTTTATTACAGTTAAATTAACTATCGAGTAAACGCGTATATCTAAACAAGTTTTAACTGTTAGTTCTTTTCTCTTGCCTTCTCTACTTAGCCGATTTTGTCATACAGGATAAAACAGAAACAGAAATACAGACGCAGTCATCTGTCGCATTTTTAACTCAACAGCTAACGGCAGTTCAACAATGCAATTTTCTTATTTGTCAGTCGATCGGATGCTGCTCGTTAGTCTGCTAGTTTATCTGTTGTTTGTCTGTTTGTCATGGGTCAGATGTGTGTTTCTAGTGGCTCTCTGTTATTGGCTGTTCAGGGTGATGACAGGAAGCTGAAGTAACCCTGTTTTTTCAGGAGCTGCCGTTATTACTGTTGCGACAAATTACTCCTTGTATCCTGTGACGGTGACGATTCAGTTTAATGCTGCCATAGAAGTGCGGCTGTCTTGAGGCTGATGATACAATAACAAACAAAATATTCTCAATAGGTTTGTATTGTTATTCCTTCTGATTCTTTCTTTGCTTAAAGACTATAGATAATACGTCATTATTATTATTGTTTTGTGCGATAGAGTAGACACTGTCCTTGATTGAGACAACACGGAATGAATGCGAGTTGTTGTTATTGTATTGTTGAATGAAATATTTCTATAGGAATTTTTGTATAATAATAACGTATTGTATGCATAATTGTCGTAATTGCACTGGAAGTATATTATATTGCAAAAACATCATATAATATACTAGTACCTCAACGCAAGTGTTGTTACGTATGTGCGCCTCATTTCGGATATTGAAAAATACAAGTGGCTACCAAATTGCTTTATGACCTTTATTATATTCAATATTATTATTAAAAAATTAAATTCAGTTATTTTACAGTCTTGTTTGTTGGTTGATACTTCATTGAAACCAGTGAAATTTTATAGCAACAAGCGTTGAGCGGCAGTGATTGATTAAAATTCATACCACCAAATATCTTATAAATGAAACCAAGTCAACTTATCAACTGCAAAGCAGTTTTCACCGACGCTTCATGTCATCGATCAATTGTTCTCAATTTATTGAAATTTATGTCAGGGTCAGCGATGTCTCGCGCTTCGTTTCTACGATCAATTAGTAAACTCCATATAATACAACTAACTTCGATTTAAATGCCCTCAACTACCCTACCGTACGACGACGCCCCTATGCTAAGCGCTATGTTTCTTGTATTTATCACTCTATAATAACCAGTGGATAATGTCACAGAAGAGGAGAAAAATAAATTCGGTTTGTATTACTTTATTATATTTTGCAGTTGTAATGTCTTTTCTATTGTCATTATGGTTGTTAGTTCAATACGAATTATTGTTTTTATTACCTTGATTGATTGAATCACCACTTAATGATTTTGCTTTATCTCGACTGTCGCCTCTTTCGTAGTGTCTGTTTTTATTTATGTTAAAAATACAAAAAGTTTCGTTATTATTCATTAGTAAGCAAGCGGGGGCGAGAGACAAAAACGTTTCAGGTCCCTCCTTGTTCCCTTGCTGAAATGATATATGGCCATATATTAGAGCATTCTGAAAGCAATATTTGCGAACATCACCTAACTTTCGCTGAGACATTTAATAATAATAATAATAAACAATTGAATGAAAAAACCTTGTGCGTTAGAAAATCGTTCTGATTGTTTCCAAGTACACATGCATGTGTAAACCATAAAATAACTCTCTTTAATCATACGCTTGGATTGTGTTGCTATTTAAACGATGACGAATTGTCGAAAAATGTGGCTTAAAATGAGAAACAGTATAAACGTTACAAGGAATACTACAGTGGAAGGTATCAAGTAGGTCTAGATTGCATATTTTTATTACAATCATAATTAAACCATCAACACAATATGCGCAGAAGGAAACAACGAACCAGCATTAGCCGACAACCACCACAGTAAAGGACGACAAAGTAAACGATCAGTGAGAAGAATAATTTTGCTTTATTTTGTTTTCCAGTTAACGCTACCTATTTAAAAAAAGAGCCATTATTGTATTTCTCATCTGTCGCTCAAGCTAGTTGTTACTCGTTTGCTGCATGTCCTCAACGGGCAGAAAAGGGAAGGCTATGCAATGTTAAAAATCACTCAAAGATTTGATTTATCGCTTAAATATCTTGCTTACTTTGTCATTTTACTTCCATGGATATGAACACCGAACGATCGATCGTTGTGTTCTAAGTTACTGGACTACTACGTGCGTAGTCTTGTAAGACACATGCACAAGATAAATTCAAAGGTTGCAATTAACATGTCCGTGCTCCATGCCTTTAAAACCTCATTATGAGTTGTGATATATGTCATGTAGTTTAAAACAAAGCTAGTTTGATTGCTCGAGATGAATCGCATTAAAATAAATATATTTACGATAGATTTATCTTACTGTCTTTACATGCTGTAGCCAATCGTGCTTTATGCTGCAGACAGTCTTGTTTAGTTTCACCCAAACTACGACAAGATTTTGAATTAAGGCAGCTCGCCTCGGTTCCATATAATGAGGCTTTTTGGAGGGTTTTACTTTACAATTGTGATATATCTGGCTAGCAAGAACAGGTTCTACTCAATGAATGAACCATTCGATAGTATTGCAGCAGAATTAAACACTAATCCCATAAAATAAAAGGCCTCATGTGTGTAGCGCTGTTACTTTTGTCGGACTTGCCTTAGTGATCTGCGACTACGAATTGCATGGAGGAATTCTTAATCCGATTAATCGAACAATCGATTCAATCAGTCCTTCCAGTTGACCGAAATACTCAAGACGTAGGCAGCAGCAGCAGTCTGATGGGGTCAACAGGGGTATTAGCACAATCTGTGTGTCTCCACGACTATGAAAACTTGTTGCCCCTTCTTTGCTTCTCTATTACTCCCAGTGCAATTTACAAACTACAGATCTTTCTGAGTTTTCCCTCAAAGCGATTGAGGCTGAAAGGATGTTGTCATCAAACGGCCTAGTCACATGAGCACTCAAATGAGGACAACGATGCACCTGCTGATTAAAAGCGAGCAAATGCTTCACTTAGGAATTGTTAAAATAGTCATAGATGGATAGCCTTTGCATGTAAGCTGTTAGAAAAGCGAAGATGATTTAAATTGCAAATCTATCTGCAATGAGTTCGAGCCTTTTCGCAACAAAACGCAATAGCGTCAAAACATCTAAATAGCCACCAAGCAACAATCGAATCTCGTCTTTAACAACAACGACAAAATGGGTAGCCTATTCGAAATCGTTAAGGTCAACTAGCCAGTAGCAACTAGCAAGATAGAACTAACAACTCCAACTTGACCAAGAAATATTGTAATGAAGCTGAAGACAAAGTTTCCTGCAAAAAATAGACTTCGTTGAGGCCAATCTGGAAGTATGTATGCGAAGCGAGTATGAAAAAACGGATAATATTACTGCTGAATGAACGTTTATTGCCCCTAAAAATAAGTGGCGAGAACCTCGAAAACATATGCATAAGTCTCATAGAAAAGAGATACAAGTTAAAGAAAAATTGCGTATTAGGAAAATAACAAGCAAGGAAGCAAATTATGATGGAATGGTGCAGAAATGGAGCATCCTAAGAGATGATTGTTTAGCAAAGATGGGTCCCGTCACCTGATCCATGACCTAATGTAGTGGTTCAACAAGAATCATGGCGCCACTTGAAACAAGTCCTGGTAAGTTTCCACGTAAGTTTCCAAAGAGACGTGCACACGACAATGGAGGTTGGAAGCCTCTTATGTATGACATGTGACAAAAGCGTAATCGACGATATGTCACGTGCTGTGTTCTATCGCCTTACCCTGAAGGTCACTCGTAGAAGACTTTCTTCTTTGAGATCGAATCAGTATGTGATCAGAAGTGAATCAGAAGTGTGAATCAGAACTGGTCTCCTGCATGAATATACATGCGCACAAAAAAGTATATGGTAAACAAGAAAGTTTATTGAAATAAAAAATCAAACTTGAATAAGAAGATAAAAGGAAAATGTCTGTCCGTGGCGCCGAGAGACTCAACTAAGAGAAAAACGACACTAAAAAATGTTCTAGAATGATCAAACGCGATAACAGGTGAAAACGGTCTTGCTTTCAGCGACCACCGAAATAACGCTGTGCAAATGGTTCCGGTAGGAATGGGAAAGAGAAGGTGAGCATAACTGACATTTAGTGAGGGCGGACGTGGTTTACACTTCTGGAAACATTTGTGCGTGACACATTTCGCAGTTAGTCTTCCATAAGAGAACGCCTACCCTCTATTTTGGCGCATCTCGGCCCGGAACTTAGTAGTCGTTTATTATAATCACTATAATATTCTAGCATTACTTGAAATATTTATATAACAATAAAAATTCCTACTGTTTCCAGTACTTCAAAAGGGAGTGAAGGTTGTATTTATAGGCCATTACAAAACATGTTCAGTGTATGAAGCCCTATCTAAATCTAATTGCAGTAGTAGCTCCTGTTGATGCATGGTTAGTTCTGTTTAATAAATATAAGTGAGTTGCGATACTCAATTTTTCAACAATAGTCACTGATCGTGATATTTAAAAATAAATGTACACTCTTTGACAAAACAGTTCCGTTGCAGGAAAGTCTCACTTCCGCATTGATATCCCTGAAAGGAGAACATTTAATCAGAACTTAATTGTACGCCTTGAAGACGCATCACGCTTCTTTCATAAAACGTGTGTTCGTATGAATATATAAAATTGCTCTGCCTAATCAAAAACACTGATGAAAACAACTATCCATCATTTTCTTCACATTTCTGATTTCGAGATTCGGTGAAATTGGCAGTATTATATAATATTTTAACCCATAGATACCTTCCCAGTTGCGCAGACGTGATGCATCTATCTTAATATTTGTTCTATTATACATGATTCGTCCCTCTGTTTTCATAGACCCGTCAGTAGGACATCCAGAACAACGATAAGCCACGAATAAACTTCGACTGCCCGTGTAAACGATTGATTGTCGAATTTAACCATTGTGCTCACATGCTTTAGCTGTGAACAACTACAATTACTGCTGCTACCCTAAAAGTTGTCTGCTCTCTTCTAGGTTTGAGGGAAAATTCTTGTTCCATTGAATCCGGAATTTCTGATTTTTCTCGTTTCGCAGCGGAAGCGACATTCTCCGTCCTTCGGAGAGTACTCTCGTCTGATGGAATGCCTGCCTAACGGCGATACCGGACGTAAAACTCGAGTAGAGTGGTGCTACATTGACATTCACGTCTTCTACTGACGATGGAAGCAATGCTGTGTCTGTGCTGATAGAAAAGACAGCAGAGATGTGATCCCTAGAAGGTCCGAATGTCTTTTATGTCGTTTCGCTGTCACATTCCAATTTTTGCGAAACGAAAAATAAAGCTCTTATCGTCTGCTCTTGTCTCGTCGATAGCTTTGTTTGTAATAGTTCATCTACTGTTAGAGAAACCACCGTATTATTATCCATGTTGTTTTTGAGCTGCCACATTGGATCACGATCTTCCTGGACTAATAAATTTTGTTATGGTTCTCTCATTGATTGATCTCAGATTGATACTCATTTGCTAGTTCAATGAGACAATCATTATTATACCGGATAACACTCCGCAAGTAAATAAACTAGTCTATACATCCTAAATTATAGATTTATTTTCACCATGATAATGTATTACTCACTTCCATATTATATTCGACCTACAAATGTGATTCGGCTTAAAATGCTATGTCTTCCTAATGTTAGCAAGAACGAATCAGGATATATGAACAAGGATGAATTTGGGCCATGGAAGAATTCGCTGTAAGCGTAAAAAGAAGAAATTGGAATATATTTTGCTGCTAGAGCTGTAATCTAGAAGGAGCTAGTCGAATTTAAAAACGTAGTGGCAAACATCTATCTTGGCTCAAGTTTACCAACATTTTCATTGAAAAATAAAAACAACAAAAAAAAACCTAAATAACTGTCAGCGGTATTTGCATATATATGAAAACGAATCGAAGGGGTCTCAGTTGCGACTACGGCCTTGTATAGATGTCGTGTCTTTGCTAATATTGATCGATAGAGTCTATACGTTAGCTTCTCCTGGTTGTAGTCCCTTCATTTCTTGTCACACAGTTGTGCGCATTTACTGCAAGTATAAAAAAACTAGGGTATCATAAATTATATATGGATTTAACACCTTTTGAAGTTATAAAATTAAGGACAAAATTGTCAGTCATTCGTATTGACAAAGTTAGCGCTAAAACCGAAACACAATTTTTGAACAACGTAAATACCTATGCATATAAGCACTTGTCTTTGACTAAATCTCCATACGTTGGTAGCTGATCGCTCTAGTTCGAACGAAATTGTTTTAATGTACATATCTAAAATGAAGACGGCTGATAGACGAGCCTTGGGCACCGGTGTAGAAGAAACATTTAGTAATATCCCATGCTTACAGAGCGAGTACAGAGCACCACAAGTAGCGGAATATTCTATAAAACATATCTAATATAAGAAAGCTATTCAGTCCATAATACCGAAGACTGACATACAGCTGGGCTATATATGCATATAATAGAAATTCAGTGTATTGCCTTTAGTTCTATTCGTGTACTTCGAGAAGCCTGCAGCATACTGGAAGTAAAGAATTAATACTGCGCTGTCTATAATATAACATATAAACGAACTGAGCCTGTGCGAATATAACAAATCAAACGAAAAGTATTAGATAGCTTATTTAAACTAAACCGAATGAGACAAAAGCTTGAATCAAACCTATTTCAAAAACATTTATCCATAATATGATTCCTATACTCAGGATGGTCATACATAATTACTATGGCATTTTCTTATACCTGTTATTTATTACGGTATTTATTCACATTAATTTGATACAAATAGGGATGAAGTTTATTGTCTTTAACTGACTCAAATGTGCAATTGGCAGTTGAGTAAATATCTATTTTACATACATCGCAAACAAGTGACTTTTTTAGATCGACCCTCTGACACGTAGGCTTCTCCCTTCACTATTTCGGTGTTCAATCGCGCAGTGTTGTTTCCAGTGGAAATACATAAATAAATAAATGACAGAAGCACGAAAACATTAGGTATTTAGATAGATGCGTTTGCCCTAACTTTATTTATGGGAGATAAAGCTAGTGACTGGAATTAATAATCTATTTTTAATTTTAATAAGGCAAACAAATAGACAAACAACAACAACAATCTGTCAATCATACTGTTTTTTTGTGATTACTATATATATATATATATATATATATATATATATATATATATATATATATATGTAGACTTTGGATAGTCAAATTACAGCATATATAGTTTAACAAAATTATTTTGATTTCTTAGCCCATAAGTTTTGCCCCTAAGTTACATATAAGAGTATCGTTTTCGTATTTATTAGGTCATGATCATGTTTTATTATAAAATAATAATAGTAAGCGGTTACTAACACCGTGCTAAAGTTGTAGTATTTTAATAATGGACCACTTAACATAAATGAATACAGAGTTTCGTCTCCATCGATGTTCACTATCTCTTGAAGTTCGCTTTCGTCAACATATTTCGCCGGAAATTTCAGCTGACGTTCAACATTATTGTTCACAATTATGCTTTACAGATATTGCTGAAAAGCAAATGGAATATTTTGTGGTTGACCCATAGCCTTGCTCATTACACTTGACGTTTTAGTTTATATACATATTTATCCACTATTTATAGACTATCTCATACCAATCCGTGTAGAGAATAGCAAAATTTTGATTGCACTAGGTTTAGGTTTGATTTAGGTTTGCTCAACCAATACTTTTGTTGGTTTCGTGTTTTTTCAAACCAGAGTGATATTACTTGTACCCCTTCCTTGAAAGTGGATACGTTATCGTCGGGTTTCTAATCCTTTCCTAGACAGTGTACTTTCCTAGACTAGACTACTTTCCTAGACAAATCGGAATCTATGAGATTTGACCTT
This sequence comes from Varroa destructor, assembly GCF_002443255.2. Lineage (NCBI taxonomy): Eukaryota > Metazoa > Arthropoda > Arachnida > Mesostigmata > Varroidae > Varroa > Varroa destructor. The sequence continues at coordinate 48,754,754 of NW_019211457.1, read as the reverse complement.
TGCACAATTCACTATCGTTCCATTGGCGATGAACGAACCCTATTGCCTGTAACATCAGTCCGTAGACTTCAGTCAACAAACGCCAAGACTTTGCAACTAGGTTCATCGACATGCAAATGGTAATAAGTTACGTACAATATAGGACTTCGTATGCGGGCCTTTTAATATAGATCATGATGAACTAATACATTCTAAGAATAAGTTATTTTTATCTAAAGGTAGTTTTGATGTCTATCAGTAATGAAGGCTACAACATTTATTAGCGTAGTAAGTACAGCCATAGCAATTTTGTTGACTTGTTATTCGAAGCTCTCAAATAGCATGCAAAAAATCTCTCAGGATGACCAGGCGTAAAAATTAACGCTTATGAAATCTTATAATGCTTTGTTGCGCGAAGTTTAAGAAACTTATCAACGGTAATTAACGGGAACCTCAATATGAGAATTTCCCCATATCTACTTAGGCAACAAGTAACTTACATTTTATATATATTAAAAACCCTTTGGTAACATATTTTACTTACTGGTTGCATTCGATAGGTATGGGTCTTGTAGTTAAAACGACTCTGCTACGTGAAATATTAGTGCATTTGGTTTTATGCTTACCGCTGTAAAATTAATACCAGTAATGCCCTACCACGTGGCCTCGAAATGGCAGTTATTGCCTGTTCTGTGTCGACACAGCCACGGGCTCCCTCGCTTTGCCAATATCACTCAATAAATTACCTGCAGACAATGTTCGAAGACCAACATACCTTATCATCCGATCAGTGTAGCGCCATATACATATACAATTGAGTAAGATAATTTTCTGTAACTTTGCCATAATACTATTGAAAAACGAAATACGCTTATTTATTATTGAGCCTGAAGCTCTTGATTCTCTATGGCATTCTCTCAAACCTCGTGATTTATGTTTGTTTTTTGCATAAAAATACAGTGGCAACGTTAGATAATAGAAAGTTTTTGAGAAACTTTGGTCACTTCCGCTTCGCTGAAATGAGCGTCGCTCTCATTCGATCGTTGTCATTATAGAATATCAATATTCGAAATGTTCTCGGTAGTTCCAAACTGACAACTAATTGTTTATGCATAGTAATCACCCTATTTTCTTTCGTTATGTGCCCTGGCGTCAGATATGCGTCTGGTATGCTTTATCTTTATTATCGGTTTCCCTCAATAAGTCACCAGCTTTTGCTGGATGGTAGAAAATAAAAGAAACTCTTCTTAAACGACAATACATTATGCTGAATGGAAGTCGGCAAATTGAAATCGAACATATTAAGTTGATACGTACTTGATATGGTGGATCTAGGTCGATCTTTAGCGCTGATATTAAATACTACGTGCGTTTTCTTATAATACTTCTGACAAAGTAGTCACAAAAATGTGGCAAGGCACATCACATAATAGAGTTACTAAGTTAGTCACTAGAGAGTTTTTCGTATTCATTCTAGAGAAATACTCATTTAGAAGAACTGTTCATTGAAAGCTGTCGTTGCATCCTGCTATAATTACATTGTACCAAGACGTAACAGCATATAGCAAGGGATCCATCGGCATAGGAGAAGCAGCTCCTGTCGAATCTTTGACCCTTTCGAAAAACTTCCTGCCACTCACGATTTTGTGCGATAGGCTTCATTTAAAGCTTTCTCCTAAGTTCAAGACACTTCGCACGTTTCGTCAGACGACTAAATTCGCCGTGTCGTAGTGATACCATTGCTGTCTTCATTACAAAGGCATCAGCTACCAGCTACTTTTAGATCGAAGTCTACATATGTGTATGGATATTCATTATCACGCGCTCTAGTACTGTTGCCATTTAGAGGATCGGAAACGGTTTTGTCTGCGCCAAAGTAATGAAGTCTTCTTCCGGCAGCAACCATCACCGCTTCGTTGCTATGATCGCGCTTCAACCACCAGGCCTTCGCAACAAATAGCAACAACGAAATGATGATGCCAATGTCGATCTCATTGTGCATTTGTCCCTGTCAAATTCAACGAAAATAGGGACTCTTCTACGGTTTCCAAAATCAAATTGTGTTTGAAAAGCATTATAGGTAGCGGCACAATAGGCAACAAAGCGCTATCGTCTAAAAGTTTTATTATAGAAAAAAGTATAGAACATGCTTTTTTGCTTAGTAACACCAGTTATCAAACACTGTATCTATCATACATGATTGCGTACATGTATGTATGTATAGATCAAAGCAAAGTTCCCTTTCATTGTTCATTGATTGATTTGGTTCATTCGACGAGCAGGAGAATTTAAAACACACATAAAGACGAATTCCGTCCGGAAACTGAAAGACCTGGGTAGGTGAAGGTTGCACACAGGGTTCCTGCGGGGTCGGCAGATCGTTAACTGAATCGATGAAGTAGTAGTTCAACAACAACCAAAATCTAACAAAGAAATACACGAAAATACAGAGACGGCTGCAGACACGCAATACGGGCGCACAAGAAAGTGTCTATATATTTGCACTGTTGCTATTTTGCGCCATAGTTTTATTACCACTTCCATGCTCGTTCATAAAACACGATAGATTTGTCTACGGTGCCAACAGGCGCCCGCGTGTCTCTGTGTGTATGTGCATCAAACAAAATTAAATTCATCGCGTATTTTTCGGATGCGAATATCGTGTTACCCATTTTAGTAGCACGGGGATCTGGTTGGTAGATTATTCGTCGCCAAGCAAGTAATGAGAACCTACAGCGGATCGCTGTGAGGCTCAACGCTTAACGTGTTATACGGAGTGCAAACGATTCTTGTAATTTGCTGAACAAAAGAATTGAAGAACCGAAAAATAGAGGTGTCTAAATACACCTACTGAGATTCTTTCTGTGCGCTACTTGTAAATAATAAACAACTGGGGAACTAATAATACGGTAATTATAAATATTATGACTGTATTCAGATTCAAGGTACATATTTTATTTTAGAAATAACTAAGGTTTGGTATAGCAGAAATTACTATTTTGCGTCCTAATTAAAAAATTTGTTATTGTCATTTGCACGGTGAAAAGCGAAATGTCGAGGGGAATGGCGACTGGGCGTAAAAATATAAAGATACATATTTGAGACGCTCATATATTAACAGTATTTTAATCTTAATATATATAAAAGCGATCGCCTCAGCTTGCAATGCATTGGGCAATGTGGTGAATAAACGAATGAACGCATATTCCGACAATATCGACTTCTTGATCACAAGCGTCATCATCAACATCACTGTCGTCGTCGTCGTCGCCGCGCTGCCTTCACAGGTGCGATAGAATCACCGTAGTACCAAAAAAACCAAAAGGAATCATCGTCATCATCACTTGTTCAAAGGTTTTTGTTATTCCAAATTGTATTTACCGTTGCTGGTAAACGGAATATCTACAACAAACAACGACTAGTTTGGATAACTCAATAGAAGACGGCGGGAAGTCAAGATACGAAAATCGTATTCTAGCAAATGTACACCGAGAACGACTTGTTATATTCGAAAAGTCCGGCAATGGTGGATGTCTGCAACTCGTTCGCAATGGATTCGGTGGGTTAGAAATTGAAATAATATACGTATACGTGCAACAGACCATTTGCTGAATGATTCAAACGACGTAGTTACACTAAGCGGCATCATTCGAGAAAATGTTAATTTAACGAGCTGGCAAGCTGTAAACGACTCCTTGTTCACCAATGGCTGCTTGACTATATATTCGAATAATATATAATTTCATAACTATAATCTACAAAATGTTTCAAGAACACTGAAAAATAACACATTACAGTGTATGGTCTCGAATGCTCAAGAAGCAGATAAGCATATCGGTCATAGCCTCATTCCAAGTTTTCTATAAAAAAAATCTAGAGCAGTATCTCACTTTGTCACTTCTGACTTAATATAAATAGCTCAATGTCTTAAAAGTGTGTATCGCTTTAGCGATCCAGAGCTCTTTGGAAGAGTTTGACCAAGTTCAGGTTTTCAAAGTTAGCTCTGTCTTGCTTCTCAGCTTTAAATGCATGTCACCAGTTACGAGAAAAGCGCTAATTTTTATCTTTTTGAAGAGTACACTTACGTTGCTTCTAAACGTACGCTCGCATCTTTTTTTATAGCTTTCACCAACCAGGTAGTCAGTCAGGTACTGATCAGACGGCAAGTTATGGACTTAGATGTTTGACGCCCCTACGTACCGGGCGCCTACGTTTGTCTTCATACAGAAATAAGGAATGTGTCTGCTAGCGACCCAATTCGTATGGAACAGGGGAGCTAGGGAACGTCACAAGCTAATTGGCCAACATGTTACGCGGGAAAGCGGACATCATCGTCACTAACGAGCGACTAAATTGAGAAAAGCTAACTGATCGTCTACTGTGTAACTCTCCGTACTTATCCTTACTTACGTTACTCTTCCCCTAACTCAAGTGCACAGCACATCCCAGTTACTCTGCTACCACTGTAACCGCCATCGCCAGTGCTTCCAGCGCTTTCACCCTTTTCCTTCTCTTTCATCTGTCTCTCCCTCTGACGTATCATCGTAGTTTTAACACCCCCATAAACAACTGGGGCTGCTGTACTCTTGTTGCTCTGACTACCGCTGTTCTAGCACACTTTCGTACTCCTGTGACTTCTTTCGTTGATCCTTTTGATCTTCCTCCTCTCCTCGTTCTCGCTTTCTTGCTGCTATCGTCGTCGTTTACCTCGCACCCGATACAAGTCGCCCTATTCATTGCTTTTTACATCGCCCTTCTGCGCCCGCGTCGGACAAAGAGAAAATCCTCACAAAAAGAACAGCAGTGACGCTTATCAAAACAGGTTAAGTAACGTCACTAAAAAGTAAGCATGTTCGGCCAAAGCAGGTCTTATACGACTGATGTGGGCAGATGTCTATAGATTATAATAATAATCCATCTCACAGATACATGCCGTAGAGCGAGAGGTTCTGGATGGTAGCTGTTAAGACAAAAGCAAGCATTGCTAGCACAAGTTGATTTATAAGTACTGAACAACGATAGTCCGGGGACGGGAAATGAAACACCTGCTTGAAGCGGTAGTGTTTTGCATTAGCACTTACCGCCGAAGCTGCAATTTGTTGAAGCCGTCATAAACCAGTTAAGTATAACTTAGATTATAAGACTAAGTTCATGCGTTGGTAGCACAATGCACTAACCGCAAGTAACTAAGGCTATTTATAGTTTAGTCTTGACAACGTCGTCAATGGTAATAGAACAGTAATATCAGAAAACAAGCAACGGTGGCTTAAATTATTCTTTGCGACGTTATAGCCCAATAACAGACGTTCTAAGATCCATCATAGCTAGTCAACATTGAAGCAAGCTAAAGAAGCTGTGGAAGAATCGTGAGCTTCAAAAGCATCCAAAAAAATATATCCTTATCCGGTTTCAGATTTCCTGCAAAAATTTGTCGCCGGTGTCAATAATTGGCGGAAATTATGTGTGTGCAGGGTATAACGTTTCGGCAGCAACTCCACTTTTATTACTCGAAGAAGCTATACTAAAAAAAATCCCATTTAATAAACGAAAAGAATTTAAATAGAAAAAAACATATACGACGTGGATTCGTTAGAAAAGATGAAAGCATGGGTGATACACACGAGCTCTATGTGGGCATATTTTACATAACCCGTTCTAATTGAGCTTCCTTTGGATTACGTTGCCATAATACATTAATCATACTGGGAGGGTAGAAGCATTCACAAACATCCCCTGTCGAAAAGCAATAAAGGAATATGAGGTAAGCATTTGGGTGACGATCTTTTTCTCTTCTGTGGTATTCTGTACAGTTTACGCATGGCCTTGACACCGACAGAAATGTAATTAATCGATATGAAGGCGAAGAACGTTAGATGCCGAAAAAGCAAATCTGAAATATCCGAGAAATGAACAAGAATATTCGAAAAACAAACCCTTAATAATACGAACACCATCAACCGTAGTGGCTTATACGACAATATTAATGTCAGCCACATCTATTAACAAGGTAATCGGAATCAGGCTAAAACAGACGCAAGCAACACCATCATGAACTGACGCGTCACGTCATCACTACTATGATTATCGTTACTCTCACCCTTTAGGTATGCACCTACTGCATGACGTCACTTCAACCACCTGAGTCAATGAATAGAAATTTGCTTCTAGCATGCCCTGCGTCAGTTACCATCATTGACAAATCATATTAATAAGTGAACTCAGCATGAGCTCAAATAGTACAAAAGACTTTATTTTGTCTACTATTTCACCATAACGTACATTAACAGCTCGAATATTCTTCAGGCTCCATAAGTTGGAACAGTAGACCCTGATTCTACGAAATGATCGAAAGTTCACTCATGAATAATCCAGATTATAAGGATACTGTCTCGTTGATCTACTATTGTGTAAAGTAAGAAATACATATATATACATACACAAATAATATCTGCGTTTACTGCATTAAACCAATATTTTTTTTACGCAAAGGTTTTAAAGCTGGTGCAATTGTCGCATCGATCCGTTATCTTATTCTCTGGTGGATTGAATTGAGAACCACGAGGTGCCAAAGAGAAATAATTGAGAACGCGATGTCATACGCCCATAGTTGCATTAATTAGACAAAAACTTGATAAATTTACGAGAAGAAGTTCTAGAAATGAATATTCATATTGAATGTTCTGTTCATTTTCCTTACGTACAGCTATTTGGATGCACCACCCTTCTAAACACTATCAGAAGGCAATACTCACTATCTTAAACGGCGTATCTTGTCAGTCGAATACACTGACAATATACACAGAAATAAGAATTCATCAACAAGCGAAACCACAAAGCGGAACCACGATGTGATTATATTATTAATAAAAACTCTGTTTAATCAATGGAACGATGGATGTAACGAAATTCGCTCTCACCTAATTCAGTGTCTTTTCTACTAGATTTGATATACATGTATATACGTTTGAATCCTGTGATAAGACTGTATGCGCGAATATATGGATAAATACATGTGTTTCATAGTAGCCTTTATCTTCACTTTATGGGGAAGTGGGCAGATGCAACTCATATGAAATCAATGTCTTTCAATAAATAATAACCTATGTGAATTTCTGAAGCAGGCGTCGAATAGCTTACTACATATTCGAAGCTCAATATATGTTCAAATAAACCAATCTTGGCAAGAAGCATAATTTTTACACTAATATAGCCATGGTCTTTTATTGCTATGCTCTTCTAGGGCAAGCATGTGATTTTAGCCAGACAGACTCCAGTTCAAGAAAAATGAAGCGGAAAAACAAGAGCGTAACATTCCACATATTTTCAAAGGAAAATTTCTCGTGGTTCGGTACTTAATACTCAGAGAACTGGTCATCTGGTTTGTTATTTTAGTCATATGCATGAAAGTAACATTGTCTTTTATTCGTAACGTCAATTTTGGATCTGCATATACAGCACATATAATATAAAGTGGAGTTTGTTTTAAGGATCTTTGTATTTGATATGGACTACTAGCATTACCCTTTTTTACAAATTCAAGAAACAACAACGGAATGTTCATGCTGTTACTACTAGTATTATAAGTTCTGCTATATATATATATATATATATATATATATAGCTTGTGATTGTGACCTGTCTACTGAACAGTGGTGGCATTTTCGGTGTCACTGATTGATTCTATTGTCGCTTATTTGTGTTTTCAGCACTTTCAGCTACTAATGTAGGTCCTACTCTTGCTTCTGATTGGTTGGTGCCGTCTGCTCTGACGAACTTGAAGCGTAGCGCCAGTTGATAACACTTCCGTTGGGTCAAACGTAGGCGAGGGCTCGCTAAGCGAAGACTCATGGGATGCGCCGTGGTGTTGGCGCTATAGGTAGATACTGTATAAGTACCTTTGTGAATCCAGCAACAGCAAGGAAGATAGAATATCATGTTTGTTCTAGTTCTGTTTTATGTTTTTGTCTCTTTCATTTTTAACTATATGGCTAAGCTTAGTTATAATAGCTAGAATAGAAGTACATCATTATTTTATTCAAACTAAGCAGATACGCAATGGCGTCGTCGTAATAGACACCAATACGAATTTTAACTTCAGCCAGTTTTATGGAACTGGTGAAAGGGTGGCGGTGATTCAAGCGCCAAGTTTATATATCAAACGATTTATGTAGAAACAGAGTACTAAAGCAAATACCTAAAAAGTTACTTCTACGTATTTTTCTTAACCGTCGACTATGGTTTTCTACGCATGGTTTTTAAACCCTATCGACTATCTGCTTAGTACCTTTTACCCTTCCGAACATATCCCGTCTTTGGGTCAGTGCTTTGCATCCTTGTTAATTGATCTCACCTGCATTATACCCGAAATGGCTCGTTGATATTGTCCACGTTCCTGCCTGTATGACTTCTCTCTCTATGCCAGGTAAAGAAGGGGTGATGAGAGCTAGCGGGAGCATACTAATATAGTTGAAAGATTTTGAATGTTAATCAGAAAGTTAAGTACGCTCAAATTAAAGGTGCTACTTATTGTATTCAATTGTTCCCCTTTGTAAAGTCGTGCTTGTATTGAATTTGCTTTTTATCTGCCTTTCGACTCATTCGTGTGGGTATTTTCCTTTGCTCACTTTGCTACGTGCTATTGTAATTTTTCCAAATCATTTTAAATTTAAAATAGCTTATCATAGGCAGATACAGAGGATTGTATTTGTTTCACCTATTCCGTGCTTGAAGTAGTCGTTGACGGGCGTCCTCATTGAGCAATTTAGGTTCTCATCGGCTGTTTTGCAGCTCTGTTATCTTTCGCTGACCCCCCCTCCCGGTTTTGTGCTTTTCTACTAACTTAAATTCCTACATGATAGCGGTGATCTCCTTTTGTCCATTCGTGTATATCGAAGCACAAATGTCTGGGAGACATAAAGAGAGGCCTCTCCCTTTCGCTTTTTTTCTCTATTCACGTCGTGGACCAACAACTTTCAACTTCGTGCCACTTTCCGTCTTCCTTCTCACCTTCGGATGCGTTTATCCTTTCTGTTACCCTTCCTACCGCTGAAATTACGCATCGTAGCGTGTGAGATCATCAATTCTCGGGCCAATAGCAGCGGCAACATTAGGAGCGCTTTCGATGTGATGCTCCGTTGGTTTAATAATAAAAGGGCCCATTCATGTTTCAACCTTGGGTCCGTTCCTTCTTCCCAAATAGTCTAACCTACTGGCTCTGCTGTATTATTCCCAAAGGCTAGCTTTCGCTCTCCAGCCACACGCGCGAAAGAACCATTTGTCTCCGATTTGATATTGTTTAAGGTTACAGCGGGCAATTACGGATGAACGAATAATTTGCTTTACATGGGGATGAGAGACCACGGCATACGGAAATCGCGGTCCCTTTGCGTTGCCCTCCTATGAAAAAGGTGGCGCTGACACATCAGTCTTACTTTCGGCTCTTCAGCCGTTGCTTGTCGGTATCGCCGCCGCCTCCTCATTCCTCTTATTTTCTCTGTCCCACCCCCTAGGTACACCTTTGCCCATGGTCTCTTTCTCCTTTCAGCCAATGATCCTATCCTACCCGGCACTGCCAACCGACTCCCCAAAACCTCCAAAAGTCGACGATAAAGACCTAAGCGACACGCCACCCCACCAACAAACTAAAATAAACTACTCACTTTATTATAGGAACCCCAAACTCGGTTCTCATCAGATCAAGGGAAAGGTAAATGGATGTTTCTAATACACAGGTGTCAGGACTCTGAAGATGCAATGCATTGGAATATTTGATGTTTTCGTAGTATAAAAGAATAGTTTCTGACATACGAATTTATGTATGTGTATGTGTCAATTTGTTTTGTTTGAGCGTATGTTATTGCATTTTGAAGGAAGTATCGAAAATTAAGGGACAGCGAAAAAAACAAGCTGGGAATGGCAACCATCGCATAGAAAATGAATGGTCAGTATTATGCCCATAACTTGTTATCATCGATTGGCATACACATCGACTGGTGGTTCCATAGAACGTTCCTTCAGCTTCAATGCAAAAATCCATCGTCATAAAATGCGTGACGTCTTTATAAGTATAGACTACTATCGTAGCATCCATATATTTAATTATTTTTGTTATGGTCATTTAAACAATAAACATTTTGGCTGTAGGGCCAGTATTTTAGTAACACCCCTTCTACATAGAGCAGATATCTTACGTTAAACCGACGGACTTTAACCGGTGATCTGAGGCTTGCGGGCCGCCTTGGATGAGCACAGCGGGCGTCATATGAGTGCTTGTTTTCACGATGAACTTTATGAATAAGACGATGACCCATAAAATGAGTTCGCCGTTAAAACATTCCAATTAAAGCGTAAAAGACACTTTTACGTCAACAATACGCTCTTCAATAGCTTATAGGCCGTTTTCCTAGCAATCTACAGTACACATTGATATAACTGCTAGTAGTGTTGAAGAAAGTCATATAGAAAGAAAATGTTTTACTAGCGTATTGTCGCTGTTTTTCATCATATAATTTCATTCTTTTACTACGGTATGACGTGGATACAGTAGGTTGCAAGGCGTACGGCACCTAAATTAGGACGTACTTTGGCGAACTGTTCGTTGCAAGGGCATGCGTTCATCCGTTACTTTCGGCATCAAACAAAAGTCAGTGTGTTTTACGAGGACACAACAAGCTCGTCATGGCGAACAACAGTCTGTCTATGTTGCAATTTGAACGAAGTGAGCTGTTACCCTAGCGAAATTCTACCTAAGATCAACCAAGGTTTCTCTCGCCATATCGGCGGTCTACGTTGCCAGTTCTTATACAGCTCACGAACATTTCGATAAAGGTATTAATGAGCTAAATGGGCAGATTTTCGATAAGTTTTAGATTTAAAAGGTCCAAAGTACAACATAATGACCTAAAGAGACAAACATGTAGGTATTTGGTACAAAAATTAACGCCCGTTTTATAGAGGAAAATTGGGTTATCCAGATAAACCACAGTAATTTGCGCCTATCAATATCGCTTAGTGCACGGTTACCATTAAAAAGTTATTTGCGGATTAGAAAAGGAGTACTTGACATACTAGTAAGTGGTTTAGATCCCCAATTGAAATTATAAAGAATAATGGTTATATGATCATCGAAAAAAGCATTTTTGGCGCATGTATGTTGTTCTAATTTTATTTAGATAGAATCTCAGAAACAAAGTATCAGGAAAAGCTTTAATGTAGGCACCGTGCATTGTATATATATGCATATAATCTTGCAGGATATTAAAGCACAGGTGTGTTTTTTTTCTTTTAATATCAGTCGTAAAGCATATTGTCTGCTCGATACATATTTACTCGATCGACTGAATGTAAATAAAATTCACATTCAAATGCAGATTCTAAGGCTCAATCAGTTGTGCGCTGACATCGGCATGTTTAGTATTGCAACCAGTCTTCTCAAACTATCAACGCGTTGATGTTCGCAAGTTTAACAATGTAGGTGCACTTTCTGCTAAACTGCCACCGTTGTCATCTGCTCAGCTTAACTTGAACTAACTTAGTAAAATACAAGAATCTAGCGCTAGTTTTCGATTTTTATAAAGAAACTAACTGCCCGATTGACGCTTATACTGTTAAGCGTTAAATATACATAAGCGTTAAATTTTATGATCTGCCTTTGTATGCCTGTATACTGTACTTGTATATACACAACATGATAACTAATAACTACTCCATTCACCGTAAGTTTTACACACCCCATAATAGTAGTACTCATAAATAATAATAGTTATTATAAATATACTGCTACCAGATTACGATGTCTATGAAATTATTTTAGGGTCAAATAAGAACAAGACTAAATTGCTGATAGGATATTTTCGATGCTAAAGAATAGCCGTACCTCTGCTTACCTGGTAACCGCCATGTAAATTATACAAAACAATACGGAAAGCTATCCTGGCTATTTAGTACCTATTTATTAGTAGTAGGTATTTAGTGATAGCTATCATTATTACTACTGCTTTTATTGCTCTACTACAGTTAGCGATATCATCAACGACAAAAACCGTATGTTATACCCGCAGGGAAATAGACAGTCCGTGGCTAGATCATCATATACGTGTATTATGGAAACTGTTCTAATTGAGGCTACAGCTTTGTCACGCGCAGTCTGATGTGCAATAACGGTTGGAGTATGTGCGTTCTCTACAGATAAGACGTCCGATAACGCGAGAAAGTTTATTTATGAAGAATTAATACGGCTTATTGGTCTATACTATGCGAATAAGCGTCATATCGAAATACTGCCCACCATCGTACAGCGGTATGAGCTCTATTCATAGTTAAATCCCTAAACGTAGTATTATATAGACTTATATACATCGTATGAAGTATTTTTATTGTTAAATAGTAATATTTTACAACTGTGACTAACATGATTTCCAAGGTGTTATTTGTCGTTGCTAAATTCATGTGCCGTAATTAAAAAATAATATCTATGGTGTGTTTGACACGCGTTAGTCAAACATTATAGTTCAATAGGTTGACTCGACGTAGTGGATTATTGTCGACTAGCCTATCGAATACGAATGTGACTGGAGATGTATATGCATAGTACATTATAATGAAATTAAGCCGTTTTCATCAATACCTTTACTTTGATCACTCGGACAATTGCAGTTACATAACCAGCTCTCGTCTAGTTGCTATAGACTTAATCGTGTGTTCAGTCCGGTGCTAGTTAAGGCGCGCACGTTCGACGCGGTCTTGTTGACATTGTTTATCGCTATCATCCCTGCTGTCCAAGCATACTGTTTTTTAATATGTTCTTTGAAACAACGTAAACTGCCTATGCTAGATATTAATACATTGTCATGCTTTCGTTAATCGAACGTTTTCTACGCTGTCTTTCACATCGCTGTCACCTTGAAAACTTTTAAAACTAGTCCAAGTGAAACAAAACAGAAAGCCAATTAATATTTCTTTTGCTCTGACTTAAAGAATAGAATGCTTTAAGTGTTGTTTTTAGTGATGCGTTTACGCGTTGCCTATATAATTGACGGTCAAATGTGAACAGACCCTAATCGAGCTGCGACGTAAACTAGCAATATCTTTGTAGCGTTAAGCGCAACATCGCTTGTTTCTGCATTTTACAGGTAGCGTATAGCATTTGCGACACTACCTAAATATCATCATGTTTCAAGGCGGGCGGCTATTCGACAACGAGTACTTTAAGTACTCTAAATCTTCTTCTAGCCTATTTAATCAAATGAAACAATTTGTATCTTGGTCACGAGATGATTATCGAAGTGAGCCTCATCTTCTAATGGCACAGTGTCCACTTCAGTCTTCAATTATTTATGTTCACTCTCAGATTTTTCAATGTAGGTGCAGCTTTTAGTTTTGAAATGCCTAGAACGTAATTTTTATGCGAATCCATAATCTTGAACACAAATGGATAGATTTAACACGCCTATTTTTTAAAGTCATATAAAGAAAGTTTACAATGAGTAATAACGGTATTTGTAATCTCACTTTATCGTTCTGTCCTGTTAACAGTTTCCTGAGCCTGTTCTTCATGCGCATATACGTACAGCCACACATGACCGGCTTGACCAGTCATATGTAGATAGATGTATGGTATAAATCTCTCTCCCGCCGTCGCATCAGGTGTCTGGTAGTCAGCAGTCCCGTGAAATAGGACAGACAGCTTTCGCGCTGTCTGGATTGCATCATACGGGTGCACAACACGGGAATCATCCTAACGCTGTCGCTGTCATTGTAGACGTCGTCATGAAATGATCACGGCAGTCAGTAAAGTGATGTGATGGGATACTTGTGTGAAGAAAGCGTTATTATAAACTGGTTGTGGTAATGCTCACTGATGCTTGCTTCGCTTGCTGACTTTCTGAGTGCCAGGTAGCTTCTCGACGAATGATGGACCAAAATGGCTGAAATAATATATTGGATATAAAAAAGTAACAACCATCATAGGCGCTAGATTGTAGCAACGTCTGCGATTACTACTGATGGTTGTGCTGTAGTCGTAGGACTTGCAGTAAAATAAAAATAATAATAATATTAGCTGCTGAGGCAGCTCTAGTCGTCGTAGTTATTTCAGCAACAATGCGGACGGAGCCATAAAAGCACAGGGGGTGATACTATGTCGACCATGAAAATCGCCGTGATGATGATGACATCGTGATGGTGAAGTCTAATGTGTGGTCTAATAGCCGCACGGTTTCTGAAGTCTCAACAATAAGGAACGGTTTGCGCCGTAGTCGCATTGAGCTCAACGCACATCAAGTCGGACAGCCTTACATTACAGTGTTATACGTATGTACTGTTCAGCGGTAGCATTATTACGAACAGACGAACGCTTTGGTATCGGACGAACGGACGGACCGGGGCCCCCAAGTAGCAGCAGCACCAGCCGCTGAAGGAGCTCTCAGAACCAACAACAGTAGAAGTAGCAACAACAACAACAGCAAAATAGTTGCCGCTAGTTGAAGTCAAAGGAACCAGAGTGCAATGGGCCGTCTAACTCAAAATCAAAGTCGTCTACCGTGGTTTCCGTTGTCTGGCAAAACACACACACATATGTATTCGAAACGACCGGGATGCAGACTGCACTATCGCCATACGGCAAAAAAGAAGACCCGACTTTTTATACGACGACGAGTAATAATAATATGAAACAGTAACAACAAAAAAAATAGAAGGTTTTTCGAGGAAAAGAGGTAAATTTCGATATACTTTTCACCGGAAGAACAAATCCGCTTGCTCAAAATAAGTGAAAATGAAAGGGCAGAAGTAAGGTTAAGCGGGTAAAGCAAACGGAACAGATCTCAGATCATTGGCTGGATAAATATACAGGATGCCCTCGCCAAACCTTTCCCGTCGTGCTTTTCCGTAGCTATCAAGAAGTTCATTCTCGAAAAAAAGCTATAACTTGCTAAATGTTCTCTGAAGCCATAAAAGGAAGCAGAAAATGTCGACGACGAAAAAGAACAGGAGAAAGAGGAGCAGAGCAACACATATATATAATCTCATTTTATCTATTTTATCATCGCTCACCTGTCAAACAACAAAAATTCGAAAGAACCTGATACTTGCGTTTTCTCACGCTCTCACCGTACCTTTTTTATGCTCCACAATTATTAATATTATTATTTATGGTGCGTTGGGGAGGATATGAGAAAAAAATGAGAGCCAAGGAAGGGGTTGTTAGTAACGGTAATGACTATGATGCAACTGAGAAGTGTATAAAGACTTCCGTAAACACCTCGTACGGTAAATCGGTTATTACCCGTTCCGTGCATGTGATTTTTCAGTTGTATACATCCATTATTCAACAGTATAAATATGTGGAATACTTACTGGAAAACTGAAGTAGAACTAGAATTACCGTAGAACAGGATATTATACACCTTGCCATCTTGAGATACAAATGTAAATTTAAATAAATCTAGAAACCTTTCGACTCGCTCGTGTTTACAGCGTTACAAACGTTATCTTCGCCAGGCGCCTAATGCTCTATGTGCAAGAGTAGCATTTGAACAAAGGAACGGTATAATACAACCGAATTTTGCGAAGTGCGCAAAGGCTACTCTTTGGGTGTTGACGCTGTGCGCCCTGTGAGCCATGGGGTTTCTGTATGCTATAATAATGTTCAATGGTTTCAGTTAACTCGTTAAGCGATACGCAGCACGTTAGAAAATTACAGTAAATTTTCTAACATTGATTTACAAAAAAGATCTATTTACTGTGCATCCATGACACACAATGAAGTATTGACCCATATATATGTTGAACTATTCGGTCAAAAGGAACATCCCTATACCTATTCATGAGTTATTTAAATATTATATCTAAATATAATAGTGACGCTAAACAGACTAAGAAAATATTCAAGCATACGATGCTTGTTACACAAATTACTGTATTAAAGATTCTTTGAGATACTTCTGTGTAAAAATTTCGTACACGTATAACAGATTATATTATCATCGTGTTAACGATTTTTATGTTTATTTTACACCTCATATGAAAAACCTAATACGTGCTTTCGACTAATCTATACGAAACACAGAGCCTACTTTTTCACTTTATTCTTATGTTTCCTTTTACCTAAGTGATTCAATTTCGTTTAAACCAGAAATATTCCGTAATTACTATATACGCGGCTGATATATTAGCTCGGCTAACAGTCATTGAAGTTAATAGAAAGCGGGTCTCTAGGCAAATCGCTATCCACTACATTTCATTAATATGTATCATTTAATTAGAAATTCACAGAAGTAATGTCTTGCGCATCTGAGATACATTAATTTTTTTGGTGATATTCTGTCCTGAACCGTATATAGAACAAAACATTTCATGAAATTCTCGTTATAAGGACTATTAAAACAATTTTTAACTTTATTTTTTCAAAAAAAACTATTTATTTTATTATCCTTGGTGAACTAATACGAAATCGAAACCGTCTGGTTTACGGAAAGTAAAAAGTTCTGCATCATCTCGCACTTAAAGAACATTAGATGTGCCTACCAACTTTGCTCAGTGGCGTTCTTAATGTGAAGTAGTAGTTCTTAAACACACGATATGACGTCTCACTGCTTAGGGCCATCAAGCTGTTCAGAAAATATGTATAGCCAAATGGTGTCAACATTCGAAGATGATTGCAACATATCAGTTAGTCCACCCATTCACCTCCATATTTTAAGTATTCACCGGGTGTGGCGATGAATGAATAGCCGTGCTTTCACATATCTTCCAACTGAATATTTATTGGGCCATTCAAGCTTCGATAGATTGGTCGAAGATGCTGGGTAAATTGTAGGCCTTCACTCAAATTACAACTATTGCTCTTTTGCCAGTGGGGGCTGCTTCGGCTCGACATGCTTGTCTGTTCGTGTAAATTATAATAATGTATATTTATCCATTGTCTAAGACGAAAACAACGAATCACATATCTAAGTCTGTTAAAGCTTATCTTAACGTAACTGAAAGAAGCAAAATTATAGCACCAAAACGTATCTTATTATCGTTGTTCGCAGACAATTACCAAATCCATTCATGATCACGACATGCTTCGAAAAAGCCGAAATCATCAACCAGTGTGGATATTCGCCGATCCGTCGATATTATCCCATCGCTCTTCTATACCCTTAAATGAACAATAATGACGGAGAATATATATGTACAGATTTTCAGTATTATCATTTACGAACTTTAAAGAAAAACTTTTCTGCTTTTAGCTTGGTATAGCGAAGAATGGGAGGCAAGAATTTCCGAGTTGTCCGAAATCATATATGCGACGCCCTGTATCGCAGCCAGCTGGTACCAACTGAGCAACCTGATTTCGATGCCTACTACAACTATTGTATGTTCATGACTTGCATTCACGCGTTATATTAAAAGCAAGGATAAGGTAAAATTGGTGTTACGTCGCCGGTAGGCTGACGAATAGTAGACGTACCTTTAGCGGAGTGTGTGATATTGATATTTGATACCAGCTTTTATTATATAAGAGTGAGTTTAGTTGTCCGACCGAACATTCTGGCCCAAAGTAACATAGAAATAGGTAAATGGAGTATTTTTCAAATAGAAGAATCTGGTTATGCATCGGGTTGAAATGTCCGAGCGCTAACACCAGCGCCAAAGGTCAAATTGCCTTAGTTTGCATTTCGTACTATTAATTCTTTCATAGTCATTTATTAAATGTTTTTTTTTCTCTGTATTATGTCAAGTAGAATAATGGCTGTATTCCTGTCGGTGAACTATCTGAAAAATATTAATCGACTGAATTTAGTCCATAAAACAAATAACATAACACATGCATAGGTCCATTAAGTTATCTAGCCTTGCTCAAATGTACTCAACTCACCGTTATAAGATGAGTAGCTGAAATTAGACCAAGAGCCATAATTTCCTCGTAGCTTATTCATTTTATCGGTAAGCATTGGTCCGCATTGGACAATGGTCGCCGCACACAGATTATGCAACGTAAATATGCTCGTAATCAAATCTTATATTCGGCAAACACCCACGTATATCAATGACTGATCCGACAGGCAAATAAAATATTACAATGCATCTTCCATCAAGAGACAGAAATCAAACGGAGTTCAATGTACTATCTTGGTTTGCATCTCTTATAAGAGGGAATGCTGTATAGAAAGATCCCCATAATAGGCTGAAGCGGGTCTTCGACACTGACCCAACGTCTGTCGATGCCGCTCGTCATAATTGTCGTTAGTAAAGTGACCGCTAAGGGAGGTCAATCCTGAACAGCACGAATGGAGCCACCACTTCTATCCAACGTATTTCCTGTCAGTAAGGGAACAAGCGCGCTCCCTCATAGAACGGAATCAATCTTTCTTACCATCGTTCTCTCGGCGAATCATGTAGTGGTAGATGATTTCTTTATTGAGGTGTAAGAATCTTAATTTATACAAATAAGCCAAATAAACACTGTGTGGCAGCAAAGACGGATTAATGACTACCTTGAATAGTAGGTATCTATTGTCTATTAAAATGCGTTACTCATACTAACACAGAAGACATTGCTCCGGGTATAGGTTATAAGACCGAGGCATAAGACGACAGCTTCACACATAATCTCTACGTCATAAGAAAATATTTAGGCTGCCCTAAGCAGATATATCAGCGTTAATTACCACATTAGTATCAATAAACGTATATTCCCTGCAAGAAATTCATGGTATTTAGATCACTCTACGGCAGATATATATCGAAAAGTTTTCTAATGGATAATCCCTTTGAAGTTGCGTTTTATATCATATCGCACCGACAATATAGCTGTTTTTTAAATAATCTGCATGGACACAGATGCGCGGTGGAAGTGAAGTAACTGTCTTTGCTGTTTCAAATATTCGGCGTGTGAACTATCTGGTTGTCTGCTCACTCCTCTATATACGAATACAGGCATATGTACATACAAAACTGCGATACTTGTGCAAAAACAGACGTTGAATGAAAAGCTCGATGTGTTCAACTACGGTGTATTGTTCCGCTACCGTTTGCAAACAAGTGTTATCGAACAAAGGTCGCATGCGGAATAGAGCCGCATGTAGATGCAGGTAGCCAGTGAGCGACAAATATCCTGCACATCCGTTCTGTGTAAGCAGGACAACAACGATGTTTCGCCCCACCACAAATTTCCCTGAACAGAAGACATATGTATACATACCTCTACTATTATATGCATACATAATCTTCGGAAATGAATGCTCCAGTGTTTAATACTTCTCAAGAGGAGTTGCATTAAGGTTATTATTTAGAACATAATATCAAACTTACTACTTGAAATTTCAGGGTGCAGGATAGCAACAATCCGTTGAAATGGTGTGAGAGCAAATTTGGAAAGAGATAGTACATATGCAGAGATGCCTTGCCTCAACAAATATACCTTTAGTGAATTAAAATAAATATGAGTGGATTCACCGAACTAGAATCTAGCTAAGAAAAACGCGTTAGCGCAACATTCAGAGGTAACGATGATAACACTCACAAGCGGTCATAAATGCATATAAACCAAAACTGTATAACAGATTTCAGTATATTATTTTCAACGGCTTGAAAAATATGTTTCTGAGTTAACACGATACGTTCAGTGTTTGAAGTTTCGCGCGCATGGTACTTGTGCGGAACAGTTTCATTTTTACAGCCTACAACTCACCATCAAGATCCATGAGATGAATTATTATTATACTTTGATGTTTTTTTAGAAGAAATAAAATGAATGAACAGCTGATTAGTAAAGCTTAGAGGCACTAGCGGATGAAAAATTTGGGAAGACTGTAATAGCATTTTTACTATAGCCGGACCATAATAATCCTGAAAGCAATGTTCTATGGCACCTATCAATAATAGAAGTATTTCCAAACGGTGTTGGTTTCTCTTGACTTATTTACCAAACGTTTTATCAAATATAATAGACTGCCCTCAGCGTTAACCAGTATTTTTGCTTGAGATAACTTCCTATATGAGCGTCTTGAGTTAGAAGACAAAAACACAA
This sequence comes from Varroa destructor, assembly GCF_002443255.2. Classification (NCBI taxonomy): domain Eukaryota; kingdom Metazoa; phylum Arthropoda; class Arachnida; order Mesostigmata; family Varroidae; genus Varroa; species Varroa destructor. The sequence continues at coordinate 48,734,758 of NW_019211457.1, read as the reverse complement.
CCCAACGTATGATTAGTTCGGAATGTCGAAGCGAGCGATCTCACTCATTCGAAAACTTATTTTTCTGCCCTCCGAGTCTGTTCACTCAAGTCTATTCACTATAGATGTAGACAATTATGTTAGCTTCAGATGTTAGATCATACACAAACCTTAATTTCGATTTGACGGAATGATATATACCAAACTTGGTAATCCGGTGATAAGAGATTCTTCGCTATCAGTGTTTGTTTCGCAATCCTTAGATAAATCACGTATGCTTTAATAAACAACCCCAACAAGTGGGGTCTCATTATAAAAGTACGCGATAAAATATAAGTTGCACAATATCGTGGTATTTTCCAGTGAAATCGCGCTATTGAGTTTCTTCTGATAAGATCGATTAAATACGGCCTTAGATTTCGTTGGTCTAGGAAATATAACAGGGCATTCTTTGTATTTGTCTTCGAGCAAGATGAACTAGGGATAGATTTAAGGATACGTTGTTTTTTGCGGTGATTGGCCATAAACGTAAATAAATGAAACGTCTGATTTTTAAAGCATTTGATAATGACTGAAATGGCGGCGAAAATCACAACAGAGTTGTTAGGTTTGTCTTCACGTTGATAATGCAGTGCCCAACACTCTCTCAAAACGATTTGCTACGCTTTAGCCCCAAGGATTTGTTTGTGTATTATAAAATGTTAAGATTCCTGGTACAGTTTGAAAGAACAACGAAAATGCTAGCTACAGCTGTGGCAATAATACCATTATATTTTGGCGTCGAAATCGCCAAATCGGCGCTGACCAACACGGGGCTTGCCGACTTCATTAAATTGGCTGTAGTAAACCGAGCAGCGAACCACCAGTGACGAAAGGCTCTTCGTTTGTGAAGAAGACGCACATGGCAAAACTTCTGACCAAAATAAATTTTCAGCTCAATTCCCAGTCGGATTTTATATTTTTCACAAACGATAGTAAGCAATTTTCAGAAGCCGAATATAGACGTAGATGCTAAGTGCAATACATAAAATCTTAACGTCTTTAAATCTTTTTTTACTTCTCATAATCTCAATGTTAATCCATAATCTCAAGGCTGAAAGAATTGATGAGACAGCATTTAATAGTACTGATAAATGCTACAGATTAGTGATGCAATTGACAATAGATCGTGAGCTCGCTGGTTAATTAGTTATGGTATTTACATTACCCAGTGGTCATTAAATGCTTTAAAAGTGTATACGACGCTTCTCTTCATCTGTATTTCTGATGGTTAAATTTATTTCTCATATCAATTGATGTAGGAATATGTCTATCTCTATTAACATCCTTTCAGACGTCAGTAAATCTAGATCGTTATAAAAAAATTAAATCATAGTAAAATCGGTTTTTCGTAGGCTGTAGATCGTAGTTATCCGAGCGCTGCGTTTTTAACTTTGATTCTCGATTTTGCTTGAAACGCGAGCGGACATGCTGTAACAACTGGCCCTAGTACCGCAGCAACATCGACTAAAAGAAGTGGAAAAAAGATGAAGAGAGAGAATGTGTCTCACGTTTTTTAGCCCTAAAATGGGGTTTTCCTTTGTTCCTTCTCCATTTCGTAAAATGCTCCGAATTTCAAGTTCGGTACTGCCTTAATTAATTATTGCTTCGGACGACTGGCTGCTTCCAGCACCAAATTAAGTGTGTCTACGACCCGGTTCGAGCCTAAATGATTTCACACGTCGCTAAGTATAATACGAAAATACGTTACCACTGAACTACGACGGGGACTTCAATTTCGTGGTACTGCTATTTCGGCAGAGCATTTAGGTGCAAACATTTTGCTGCATATGTATAGAATATATGCGCTTCGTCGTACTTTGTTTGTTCTTATTCTTTCACTGTAAATGAAGTTCATGATAAGAAAACCTTGATGAGGTCAAACAGAGAATATTGAACCGTGTTGGGTCTCTTCCGGCCAGAAAGAGCTAAGTTGAATTGGTCTCTGGAGCACTTTAGTGACACACTATTTATTTTTATGTTTCACTCAATAGAAAATTGAAGATATTGCATCGCCTTTGTTAACGACAGCGGATTCCATCACGTCACCATCATTTCTACCATAATCAGTCCCATCATCATCATCAACAACGTAATGATCGCCGTCGTCATCATCATTAGCATCATACCAATCACAGTTCTATCCGCTATCAACATTGCCGTAGACATAAAATCTTGGTCAAATCATCTGCAACTAATTATTGCAACTGAAAGGAAAGCAGCCATTTGTTTCTTTCATTAGCGTTGCTCTCATTGCTGATGGCTCGTTGTTGATTTCGTTCTTCAAGTGTTAGTTACAATTCCACAGTTCATTGGCAGTGGTTGTTCTTATCGCTTCATTCATTTTTGAAAATTTCGCGTCATTCACGTTAATAAAGAGACAGACTGTCTCTATTAGGGCAAACTACACATGGGTCCGCAAACACTAGTGCTTATTATATATATATGTATATACATATATACTGCAATTATAATTTCGACATATTTAAATGATAGTTCTATACTTAACATTTGGGCTCTCATAAACATTCGCGTCATTAAGCGGACAGATTTAAAATGTTATAATATATTCAACAATTCACTGTGTTTCTTAGTCACAAAATAGGTTTAAACAGTTACTTTTTTAATCAGTGTCCATATGATTTAATATTTAATCTGCTAGTTACGCTGTTCTCCATAACCTTGCCATTACTGCTTCCTCCTTTTTACTGTTCTAATTATTTGACTTTGATAACATATATATCTATATCCGTTGCATGTGAAACTCTTATCAAGTGATAGTAATATCAACATTATGTTCATGTACAGAATTCATCTGCATCCGTCCGAAATCATCCATCTGGAAATCGTTCAAGCTATCAATTTTGTAATTGTTATAAAGCGTATTTAATTTTATATTCTCAGTTAAAAAACTGTATGTGACAAACTGACTTCTGATAATTTTTAAATTGTTTAGCAGAGAAAAGCACCCGCTTATTATCTGATGCAGAATCCCCGTCAGTAGCCTTGTTAATCAAGGCTTAAAAACAGGAGTATGGATTTTCCATTTACTAAGGCCTCTAAGACTATTTGAATTTGCACCTAACCTGCAGCATATAGGTATCCAGTATCGAGTTTTTCAAAATTATTTGTTGAGACTATCGGAGCGAAATGTCCAGTAGTGTTATTATTTATAAAGATTTACCTTTTAGCACGTGTCGGCAAGAGCGGCAACACCTGATACGACGATGACGATGGATATCACTGGGATCATCCTTTCTTGTCGCTCGCTGCGAGTCTCCCCGTTCCTTTGCGCTAGTTATTTTATATGCTATCACTAATAGTAGCTTTATAAACAGTACGCAGCTCCAAATGACTGCACGACTCTGAACTATTATTATTTTATGCACTGTACAAAATCACTATGAAGGCGTATTGTTCCGGTTAATCCTGCTATCGCACGCACATGCACCGATCGACGCACCATCGATGGTAATATTAGATAACAATTGGCTCACACTGCAACACCTTTGCTTGTTCCTTAGCACTACCACCTATTCACAAGCTTTACTCATGGTCGACATATCCGCACAGATTTCTAACTGAAAACGTTAGCTACCCTCAGTAGCGTTGCTTTGTTTTATCATTCGATGGTACCATCGCGGCAGGCTCTACCACCGCCGCGACCATTTTTTGATTGCGTTAATTCTTTTGAAACGCGGACGCCCTGTCGCTTCCAACAACAACAACAGGTGCGCCCCCGTCTGTTTCGTTGCACGTAAGAATAAGGCTCCCCACGCTTGAAAAAGTAGATAACATCCACCGTTGAACTGATCGCGTAGAATTTTCTTTAAAGGTGCTACTCACCACTAAGTACTTTGAGCTCAAGTATTGAACCTTTGTCAGTTTCAATTCCTCTTAAGCAGATGAAACGCTTCTGCAACTACAGCTGCTGATTATTCGTTTGCCGTTAAGAAAGCCGTTACTTTGGTTGGTGCTGTTCAAAGGCGTCCTGCAGCTAAACATGACGACGTGTCTTCTTCGAATTTCTAGTGGCAAGTGCTGCCCAACGATCGCGCGCCGCTACTGAGGTGGCCAGCCGCGCCCTTTCCCGCTTAGCGGTGATGCGCCACCAGTAGCTGTGGGAACAGTCGACCCTTCCACCAAACGGCGGACTCTTTCACTCAATGGACCCTCCACTATTCGTGCGCATGTGGATTGCACGTGGTATAACAGATAACAACACTTACAATCAACGGTAGCTAGAGGAACCGATGGCGATGATGACTGCTACAATATATAACTGTTACACCTGTACTCCCGTATATAACCACATGTGTTTGTATAAACCCACATAGTAAAAGCAACGCCACCGTTATGCTTATATAT
>NW_019211457.1:48668203-48730272 GCF_002443255.2 Varroa destructor | reverse complement strand
TATATATATGTATCTATATAAAGTATGTCTGTATACATGTGTTATATATAAAGGATATTTATACAAATAAAAATATCGTTTAAAAGAGAAAATTAATCCGCTTCACACTGTTTATTTTTTTGAAGGCAGTGAATTGTGCACCACTGAGCAAAAACATGTTTGGCCTAGGAAAAAGACGGATACGTGGAATTGCAGCATATAAGTTTATTTTTCATGTCAGCTCTGCAATTGATTCAGCTAATCAGCTAATTAAAGAGATTAGCTAATTAAATTATTATCCAGAAGTGGGAAACAGGACCACGTCTTTTATCTAATAAAGTCGAACTTAACGGATCAAAATATATTATCTGAATACAATATCGTTTTCTGTAATAATGCAGTAACGGTAAAACGTAGTGTCTTGGATCTTTCATTATCTATAAGATTTTCAAAAGTTGAACTACAGAAATATATGTTTGATATGGCAGTAAATCTCTCAAGCTAAAGGACGTGAAATAAATTGAAGTTTCGTGAAGTTACAACAGTCGTATCCTCCACGATACGGATGTGTTTTAAAATCTGTAAACATTTACGCTCAACTGTTTATTTTTGATAACGATTTTTTGAAGTTTGCTAAGGGAGGGACTGTGGCAATTGCGATATCAAAAATCATTATGTTAAAGTAGAGAAAAGTCTAGTAACTTAGTTTCGTTCCCCTATGTCATTGATTTTAGCTTGGAGAAGTTGGCGTTTAAAAGACTCTTTCAATGTGCAGCTTCGTAAAGTCGAATCGACAAGGCCATTTTCTATGAGCGCCGTGTCATCATTATCGTCTAAATAAATTTATGCGAGTTGCATTCAATACACGTTCGCTTTGATACTATCTAGAATACGCTTTACCGTTCTTTATGCCGTTTATATTGACCAAGGGCCAACGGGCATTGTAATTTGGGCTTCAGTATCATTTAACATTTCTTTTCAGCATGCAAACCTACACCTATCTAGTCGTACCTGAGGCATTTTCAATATTATAACGCGTTTTTCCCCACACATTACTTTGTGCCTATTTAGTGGTAAGACATTTGTATCGTTTTACGTTAGAACTACCAATAGCATGACAGTCATATAGTACTCAACATGGAACGGAAGCGTTTATTTCATAGGCCGTTAAAAATATCTAGATACATTTATTTTACGGATTATAACTTCTATTCGAATTCTGACATTTCCAGCTGAGTAATCAATCATATATTTGACCAATTTATTCCTGTATGTCATACTACTACAATTTATATTTTCATCTTCAGCCTCATCCACACGTCACGTAGCGCACGCTGCCAAAAATATACTTTGCAATGAAACTGTGAAGAAATTAATTTTTTTGAAAACGCCGATTCCTGGATTTCTCACGATAAAATAGGGATATTATCTGACAAAAGGCGGATACTAAAAAAAGTAAATAAAAGCTAAGCGTACAGGATAGTTACTGTATTTGTTATCAGTTCTTTTTTTTTTTTTTTTTTTTTTGAATTCTGTTTACGTTTTGTCATTTCCCTAAATCAGTTTTCCGTCGATTTCAGTTGTATCGCATATTTTTTTAATTTAATGCATTTTCTTATCCTATAAAATGATGATTTTTTAAACGATCGATTCATACGATAATAAGGCTCAGGTGAAACTTCTAGATCTGAATAAAACGATTGCCTATAAAACAAAAGCATCTTTTCGGATTCCACATGTGTTCAGCTGGCAGCCGATGGTGTAAAAGATCGCAAAACAATTATCACCTCGATGTGAACAAGCGTACGTTGCTTGACAACCCGTTAGTCACATTCAGCTTAGCTCGCCTTATTGTCGCCACTCATTCCATTTAACAATAAATATCTTGCATCCTTTCGTTTTTCCACCCAATATAGTTTTATATAATTATAATAATTTTCATCATCGTTATAATTATAATAGTAATTGCTCCTTATCCCTTATTGCAAATGGGATTGTTGAAAGGTCAATAATCGTGTTCGCATTAATTGTTGCGAGTTTTATACGCCAGACAAACATGGTGTTCATATACCATACTACGACTTTATTAATTAAAATATGCCTTATAATGCAAGTATTTTAATCTTTCTTATTGTGAATACTGAAAAAGGTGTACATGAACAACATGAAAGATGCATATGAATCCATTAGGCATGCAAGTTTTTGACTCTATACTTAATATCGAAAGTATTTCATTAAAATGTTGAACTTTGACTACGATCATGTATCGACTTGGATCGAAGAAACGCGTGGACGCATTTGCCAACGCTCTTGGAACAACTGCGATGTTTGACAGACAGACACATATCCGTTGGACTTTTATATGCTTTTGGAATTGATTGTGAAGAATAACTGACTGAATTTAGTTTTTTTTTTGGCTTTGTCAAAAATTAATTTGCAACCTAACAACCTGATGTTGTTACGAATGCCGGATTTATATAAAAAGCGGATCTTTATATAAATCTGACGTTTAGAGTGCGCGATCTTAGTACGCTGAACTATTCAACATTTTTAGTTATTATCCTCATGAGATCAATAATATTAGATGGCTTTACTTAATGGCTTATTTTCCCCAATTATTAATATCTGAGGATATTTTCCAACACTGTAGTTTGAAACGTTGAGGCAGCAGGCTCTCTGGCTGTGGTAACTATAGAAGTGCGCTAGATAAATTGTGCATTGGGCGCCCAGAGCACATGTATAATTTGTAAGTATGATAATGGCATTGTCTTGATCTTTCCTGATTACCGACTGAGCCTAATTAAATTCAAATTTCGACGACGTTTTTTCCATCTGATGCAGTTTTTATTTTGCCTTACGCCTAGAAGTTGCCGTGAACCTACACTATAACCTAATGACGTAATATCGTTAACCCATGCTCAAAGCCAAATGAAATGTGTGGCAGTTTTAGGTGTCAGCCGTGTTCATGTACAACGCTTTCGCGCGAAATTCATTACAAAGTAATGGATTACGATTTCGGTAAACGCATACCTATGACTGGATTTAAAAATTTATACTAACGTTTCTAATTCATGATTAGATTAGTTGCCCTTATTCGTAATAATTTTAAGTAGATACTCATCACAACTCATGATTTTGACGTATCAAAATTTTCGATCAACTTCTGAAGAGAGATTACACAAGTAGCATTCTTCTGACTTTTTAAACGAGACCTGACATCGCGGAATGAACGTTTTTTAATATAGATGACAAACAACAGCACCAAAGGTCGCAAGATCACTAAAAATAATCGCAACCAAAGAAACTTTTTGAAAAAACTTTGGCGCAGGTCGGCTTGCCCTCTACCCTAGATACAGCCAGACGACGCCCTTTGTCGTCAAAATGGTATTTCCGACACGTCTGCATCTCCTAGAAATAAATGCATTTTAAATCGATAACTGTGGCATGAACAGGAACGGCAACATTCGATGTTCCTGCTGGAAGAGCGCTGTGCTTTCAACGCCATCTTTCACTGTTGTCACGCGCTCCTTTCTTTCCCGTAGGTTGCCTCCGGCAAAACCGTGAAAGTCCAACAAAGAAGTAAGGGATACAGGTATTGTCGCCTTGATGTGTTGTGCTGCTGAATGCGCCGTATCCTTTGTTTTGCCCAACGAATCCCTGCCAGCCCAATCGTCTGTCGTTGTCGTCTCGTACACTTTCTTGTATCTTCTCAGTTACTTCTCCTAGTAGCCGTTTTGTCTGTCCCGTGCGAGGAAATTTGCATACACTCACTGATGCCGTACGTTCAAGGTCACCCCTTTCTAGTCTTTATACAGCAGGTTCGACACTGCAAACCGAGCATAGCTTCAGGACAGTTTGAGGACGTTTTCCTAAGCAACCAGCCATTAAAATGTCCGCTTTTACGCACGAAAAGGACCCGTGGACTGCCCGTGAGTGATGCTGTTCAAGTGTGTCACTCTACTAATAGTCCAAAAAGAGAAATTTTGAAAGGCCTCCATTGGCAAGTGGCCTGGAGACATATTTAATCCATGCTGCGCCATCTGTGTAGGTGGCACGGATACGAGTCCATTCGTTTCGTTCTGTCTTTCGTTGGTCATAAAAGGCGGCAGAAAAAAGTTTTTATATTTGATATCACATGTAAATGTTTCACACGTAAATGCAATCTATTTATCAATTTATTTCATTTTATTGTCACCTTGTGCCTGATACTACCAACTTGTTGTTGTAGTAATACCTAAAGTATTGCTAATGCAACGGCTTAACTTATCATGAAAACGTTTCGGGTCAATTCAGTATTGACCCACAACGTTATATAAAGAACAGCATCGACCGTCATCTTCTGCTGTCGTTGGGGGTATTTAATCTCCTAATAGCGACTACCGAAATTTCGAAAGAGCAGTTCACTCGTTTAATCGAAATAGCAGATGTCACATAGGCTACTTTGTAGAGTGACAAATTTGGTATATTATCTTAAAGTTGGTTATTGTGTTTCTATTTTAGTGCGGTCAAAAAAGCGCTACTTATAAATAACCCAACGAGATAGCTTTGCGAGAAGTGGTCTTAGGGTTTTACAAAGTGTTCTCAGCAAAAATTCGAAGAAGATTGCTTAGCATACTGGGGTCACGTGGAGTTTAACAGAAACCTGGAAAATGTTTCGGCTCAATGACAAAAAAAATTGTTTATAATGTAATTGAACTGTTTTTTTCCAAAGTAATATCGAGGGAAGTGTTAAGACCTAGTTTACTATTGTGTCGTGCAACTGAACCGCGTTTCAGTATTAAAGCGAGCAGTTTATTAAACGTTAACCTATTATAATACGATTTCAGCGTCTTATTAGGTGGGCGCTGATCTTGTTAAAAAACAACCTGGCAGTAAACTGTGGATTCTTAAAGAACAGATCACATTATTTGTACATGTAAGTGCTGCCCGGTTCGAAGAGAACCTTCGTCAGGAAGAACAAATGGTGGGAACCGTAGCCAGATATTATCCATTATATTTCTTTCTTCGTACTGCTCAGCTAATTGGAGATAGGTTAAGCTATCGCAAACTACAAACAATTTAACTAACGCGTCTAGAAATGACTAAACGGTAAAGTGTCCGCCTACCGCTCTAACGAATATATATGCTCGACGAGTGGTAAAAGACGCCTTCTTTATATATTTTGATTATGCTATAAAACAGCAGTCTGTTTGGAGTACATCTTAGTGGTGTTGAACGACCCCGAACACAATGCAAAGCAAACTCGAAAAACCAAATTCCTCACGAAAAGCGAAGAGGCGACTGCAAAAAAACAATGTCAAGAAAGAGACGCCTGAAGAGAAATTGGTGACAGAGCATTGTAAGCTAAGAAGTTCGTTGCAAAGAGAGTATATATTATTGTCTAGAATCCCTTAGCCCACGTGGACATTTGAAAAGAACGTCATTGTGTTTGACAATAGTTATCTGTCCGTTTTTCGTTATTGATTTCAGAGGATGCAATTACTGACGAGGATAAATGTGGTTTTCGGGCCTCTGCTTGTTAGTATTTGCATTTGCGCAGCACAAAATGAGGCTATCAGCGTAGCTCTAAATGGATGGGACCAACTGATCATTTAGAATATTATAAATGCACAGAGCAACGGTTGATTGCGGATTTTGTTATGCTCACCACGGCTAAATAACCCAGCGAGTGTACTAGCTCACGGTCTCGGTTTAAAGGCATGAGAGCCGCTGTAAGACACTTTATGGAAAGAGGCATCGAAAACGGGGAAACTCTTTTGAGGCCATCAGCCGTCTCGCTTTGCAGGGGTGGGAGGTGGTGAGCCGAATGCCCATTAAAGGGAGACCCGGTTCCCAAAAGCCGGTCTTCGAACACTTTTACTTCCCTTTTTCAACGTTCTCCTTATATCTGTCTTTCTCTCTTTGTTTTACACGTTCACTCAAACTTCATCCTGATACGACTGCAGCCGTCCAAAGGACTGTCGCCCCGTTTCTCACTGCAAGTGTTCGCCGTTATAAGCACTGATTGCTAGTGGGAAGCTGGAGGCTGTCGAGCAGCAGGAAAATAAGTTTAAGCATGTGACAACAGCTCCTGTAGTAGTGGCTACAAGTGAAAGTGGCAGTCTTCCCACCATCTCTTTCTTGCAACCCCGATTCTAGGAACAGAGGACGCACAAGCCACAGAAGGGTGCCAAAAAAGCCTTGACAACCAAGCGACCCACAAGCCATATACGGGCAGCAGCTGAAACGACGATGGCATAGCTCCTATTTACTCAGAGCATAGGATGTAAAACACATGAGCGAATCTGGCAAAGAACTGACTACAACTGGATTAGATGAGTGGTGGGGGGGGGGGGGGGCAGTGATCGCAATGTGCGAAGGACGATTCGTGAGGGCCGAAAGACTGTTGAAGCTGAAAGGCAGTTGAAAGAAGCAGAAGAGAGGGCTGCAAAGGAAGAGAGCAAAGGCAGGAAAAAAAAATGTGAGAGTGGCCAAGAAGAAGGAGTAGGAGAGTAACTAGAAGGATGAAAAAGGAGACAGCAGCACGATGCGTACTATAGTAAAAAAGAGTCGGCTTGAACACAGATGATTAGGACAGTTTGCGTCCGCTAGCCACGAAAAAGGTTTAAGCGAGCCGGTAAGACCGAGTGCGTGTTGCAATAAGAGTCCTAAGAAGTACAATTCAGCTAGAAACGTGAGAGAAAATTGTAGGCGAAAGCAAGAAGAAAAGGGAGAGGAATTAATGCGCGAACAAGGGGGGTAACACAGGGCAGGCGAAACGAAGAGAGACAGTTGATGGGCTCCCAGGAACAGTTGAAAGGGGATCCAATGCCGAACAAGCCGGTACGGAGCCACGGCAAGGTGAGTTGTGTCCATGCAGGTGTGAAAACAAGACGAGACACCTGGTTGTGCGACTTTGCCTTGCCCTTACCACTTTGCTTATGAGTGACTCCCAAACAAAATAGCTCCTTCCAAACAGCAGATCGTTCACGCACCTTAAATACTTCAAGAACTTGTCCTGAAGGGCAGTCACGTTCGTTCACAGGTGCACACACTTTAGTGCGCATATACATTACTTTTAACGGTCAAACAACCAGCAGTCAGAAATCGTTACGATCAAATAAGTTTTTTTTGCCCTCTCAACGATAATGGCCAGTTATTTATATGTAAATATTTTTCTCTGCTGCAAGTATCGATTGAAGCCTCGTAATGCTATGTGATTTTAATGATGTTAACTCAGACAAATTATTATATTTCCCATTGATTAGAAAGCACAAATTTTGCACATTACCTATTTCCGTGGTTTTGAAGTGATAACATTAACAATGGAATGACTATACAGTGTGTTAAGAAGGCAATCTTATAGGCCCGCATTTGTTTTTCAACCTATTAAGCGGTATCTCTCTATAATGGTATTAGTTTTTTTCCATTCTTTCTATAAAATTGCGCGACTTCCTACAAAATCAGATCAGCTTCAAACAAAATCCTATATATGTCCCATTTAGCTCACACACGGCAGACTCTTTGAAGTGGAACCTATAGTTTCTGCAATGTAACATAAACGAAGTATTATCATTTCATTAGAGATGTACAATGAGGAACAGACTTTGTACAACCTTTCAGCTAATTTAATATTAAAACTCTATCGTTTGAAATCCGCGGTCCCCTTCAGTCCGTCATGACTTATCGCAAGAATACACTTGAGCTAGTTGTGTCACATTATTGGGTTTTAGGGGAACCCCCGCGAGTTCAAGATCCCAAGCCATATTGTCCAAAACCCCTAAATTCAATTTCCAAATTCCATTGAGCTACACGATGTTATGCATATTTATCATTCTGTGGCCTAGAAATGTAATGTGCGCCTTCGCAAAGTTCGGACATGTCTTTTTACTGTCCTACTGATCGAATGTGATTGGCCACAGATAATATATAGAGATACAGCGGCGATGCGCCCGCAACATTGTACATATAAGTCAGTCGGAAAGTCTTTAAATTCACTTTTTCAACCATATTTTGTAATAGCAGATGCTGCGTACTTCTATAAATTAGATGTCAACTAATTATAGTCTTGTTAACAGTTAACCAATCAATATTTGACGTTTTAGTACCGTTTCGCATAAATACCTATTGCAAGTTTCAGCTGCAAAATGATACGCGCTAAGCATTTGGTAACCAGACTGTCTACAACCGTTAAAGAGATTACGTACCATTATTCCGTACATAAATCATGAAATTAAAAATTATTAAATTCTTTGAATGCTATTTTTAAAATTACACGGTTCATTAATAGGTAAGAACAAGTGGCAAAGGAAAGAACGATGAGGCTGATGATCCTAAGATTTGTGGGTTTAAAAATGGACCGATTTAAACAGCTATTGTCCTGTTATCCCACCACCCGCGTGCCGTTAATGCTACCTGAACTGTTAGCAAAATATTGCATATTAAATACATTACTGTATATAAATACAGCAAGAAAATAATACAACTTAAACAAATAAGACCACTTTTCTATCACTTAGCGACGAATATACCTTGTATATAGTATATTTATAATATATGATAACCATATATACAATATATGGTTAACGTCTGCACTTCGAAAGAGGATATAATAGTAAAAGGCGAAACCTTCCTATCACGCAATCGGCTGAAACCCAAAATACCGGGATTTTCAATTACGATGGTTGCTCATGACCGTAGCTACAGTGGAGTCACATAAACTTATAGTCAAAATGAGCCTAAATGTAAAAACTACAAAAAATTGAAACAATTGCTGAGTTTCAATTGGGGTTCGAACCCAACATCGCGAACTTGTGGACTTGGCGACCATCGTAAACTTGTTGTAGACTGAGCACGTTCCTTACCGTCTTAATCTTTAGAAAGATTTGCCAATCCATCTCGCATGAAAAGTGTCCTTGCAGGTATGTCTGTTGTTCTAAAGTCGAAAAGATTTATTTTTCTGTGTGAAAAAATAATAGCATTATTTGGCTTTCTTTATGCTAAAATTTTTCCTAAGCATGCCATGTATGTTTAGGTTGACATCGACTAATCTCGGCTTTTTAGTTTCTGAATTGAAACGGGTATTGGAATTTGCTTCGGCACTTTTTACATGAAGGCAACCACTTGGAATTCTTTGGAAATCATTCTTTTATCCCACTTCAGAAAAGCTTATGTTGCAAGTTTCGCCGGTATTTTTGGTCAGAGTGTAGGAGATATTAAGACTAATTAGAAAATGGGTGACACTGCGGTTCACACAAAAAGATGCACGTTGTCTCCGATTCAGCCGGAACAAGATTTTTTTTAAGCCAAGTAAGTTTGATCAACCTGAGCAGTGACGGACAAAATCATCTCCACCGAATAGTAAAAATCAAGAATATCGTTATTATATATACTTTGTTGATAATTTAATTTAAGAAGAACACAGATAGTCAAAATATATATAATTAGTTTATAAGCACTTCATTAGAAAGTAATGTTGTTCTGAAATTATATATATATATATATATAAGCTGTTTTTACTCATTGCACTTGTTTCTTAATGTTCCCCGTTAAAAAAGACAATGATTCTAAGAAAAACTGACATATCAATTTCTGTGTTATTTAGTGTGCCCAAATAATGTTTTAATCTATTAAATAATAATTTACTAAGTGTACATATAATTCGAATATCAAATTTTGTGCATGAACCAGAGTAGATCCTGAACTTTTTTTATACAAAAGTAGGAGAATAGAAGGTTATCGCCGAGTATACTTGCCCTGACATGTTGAAAAAGCGGTCATTGAAACGTATTCGAAATACCATTTAGATTTGGTTACCGCTATTTTAGTTAAAACGTTAGCGGCGAAGAAAAACGGGAATAGGCGCAAAGACACAGAGTGTCGAGAGTAAATGACCAACTTCATATGTAAGATCAGCTGTCATGGCGAAAGTGCTGACAAGCTAAAATAGACTAGTGAAGATGACTTGTAGTGTGGATACGTACCGTTTGCAATCAGCGATTATGGGCGATGAACGTCCACCAGGCTGTAAGAAAAAAAGATGATTTCGATGCTCCTAATTCAAGAGACGGATTTTTTCCCATGAGGGAACACCAACAGGCAGCTATAAATGTTAGAACTCTCTGTAGCAGCTTTATATCTCTTCCAACAGCTGAATCATGTTTGTGAAAATCGCAAACCATTACGATGTAGTGTGAAGCACTTTTAAACAAAAGGCCCCAATTTTCCAGTACCGAGAATTTAATGCTTTGAATTGACGCAGCTGTAGAATTTACTGATGCAGTACGTTTACTGCGTTGCTGTTTCTTGCTTGAACGCCTTCGTAGGCCAGTCATCGATATAAGACGAGTCTACGCTAGAAGGGTGCCTACATCGTCTCGATTTATTTAAAAGACCCATTGGACCTAACAGACTTTTATACGTTAAGTTTGTTTGAACCCAAAACACAGAAAACAGACATGAATATTGTTGATATGTTGCATGAATCTATTATTAGAATAAAGTTTTACGATTAGCCTCATGTTGGCTGGAACCGCTTACTATTATTAAGTTTATACGTACGGATAGGCCATGTGTGGCTGTTTTATTGTGCATGCCTTTGCCTTACTACGACCGGCAGGAAGTTTATGAAGTAGTTCTATTTCGTATTCATGTGCATCTTGTGCTCTCTAATTTTCAGACGACAGGCGGTTTTTTGACATACATTGGAGCAACTATCCCAAAAATATTGACATAATCTTTCAGCGCATCAGTGAAGGTTTAATTTCGTTTAATGAAACGGCGGGCTATAGTTTATAGAGCATTTTTTTAGACGCTATTTGATGATATGTTTAAGCAGCAGATCTTATATCGTCGCTGTGTGTAACTTTGAATAAAAATGATTTGATCATTAACAGCTATATCTGAGAGAGAAGCGAATATTTCTAAGAATTTTATGTTTATTGCCACGTGTTATAATACTAAAGCGCCTCTGGCTAGATACTCTAAAGCTGGTGAAAGATCGGTTTAGATGTTATTATAGTGGATCATTGAATATGACGAAAAAAAGAAATTTCAATTTTTTGCTTTTTTTATAAGTGGAAGTCTACTATGTTCGTTGAACTAGTATTCTTGTACGTTCTGTTTGTTACGTCTTAAGCTTTTATCATTTCAATAACGCTTCACTGATTCTTCTATATGCTATATATATGCTACTAAATATATGTTACTATAACACATTATAGAACACAAGACTTCAGACTTGAGCAAAGACAGTTTTTTTACATTTTCTTGCTTCTTGAATACTTATCCCTTAAAAGTGTTGCTTAAATATACAATTAAATCGCAGCCGACTGAATCTAAGTTTAGTTTGTGTGTACGCGAACCAGATCCATTCCTCCAACTTATTTTTTAATGATACGAGATTTTTTAATTTCTTTGTCTTATTGACTGTCTTTCCTGTTTCGTCCAACGCTCCAAGGTTATGGGTGCAAGTATCGGAAAAATCGATTGTTCCGCACAATTTAGGACAGATTAGCTTTTCCTGAAGGCTTCAGCTGATCTAAACCTGAAGCACTGAACGTGCTTCCCACCCCTTGAGCTGACGAACTGCTACCCCATTCTAACAGTTTATTTAACAACAAAAAGAAATTTATCTATCTCATGTAGTACATTTTGTAGTAGAACCTCCGTTACGCAAAACACAAATACAAGATGTGATCCCCGTTGCTGCGATTCTTCGGCGTAGCCCATAAATCGATGCTTCAGAAAAAAACCGCGTAAAAACCAGGAGTAAAAGTACATCAATGAAGGAGTGCCATTCGGAGAATATGAGAACTTAGTTTTCCAATAAACCAAAAATGGCTAGAAAATATAATGCTGATAATATTACAGAAATAGATGATACCTGTTTAAAACAGGGATAAGCGCTAGCCATAACTCTACACTGAACAATCCAGTTGTACATTTTGGCAGTAAGCACATTATTCGCGCTTCGCTGAATGGTGGACACGATTTATTCAAAGAAACAAAAGGAAAAGAAAAATTTAGGAAAATTCAATAGAAGAGTAATTAACTTTTGTTACTAAAGAGTTCGTTAAGCACTAAAAGGTTATATAAAAGAGAGAACAAAACATTATGAACTCCAATAAGAAACTTCCCTCATAATATGCATCTCGCTCATTACATTAAGTATGGCATCGAAATCTGACTAGAAGTCAACAAATGTATATATCCGAATAATAGGTCAATAATTTTTTTAGCGGGAAATTACAATTGATTTGTAATAGGTTAAAACAATGGGAGATGCCTGATACATGACGGACGACGACACAGAATCAATAGAGAAATACTTTCATTACAAAGATAACTTGCCACAATTGTTTGTACAGTAATAGGGTTACGGTGTTACTAGAAAAAAAAGCGGTAGGTCATCAACCAAAAAGATGCACATTTAGTTCAATAATATAAATTTTAATAATGAAAAATATTTGTGTCAGTTTTAGCTTGTATGTACATATACCGAACCCAAACTAAGCGAAATTTTCTTTGTTTTACCTTAAATCATCTTTGAATGATTTCGCATAGAGGCAAGACTTATAAATGTTGACTAGCGCTACATTCATCAAAGACTGCTAACAAAGTGAATGAGAGCATCTTCATGGGGCGATATATACGCACAATTTTATAATTGTTTAGTTGGTTGACCTTATTAACACTTGGGTTCAACACTGTGTCTGCTTAAAATTGTGGCAGCAATACGCATATAATGCCGCAAAAGTATTTAGATTACAACACTGATGTGTATGAGTATGTAAACAGATATTTATTCTTCGAGTGTGTGTACACGCGGACGATTTTAAAAGGATATCATATTTTAGCAAACAGTTTTCTTCAGCAAACATTCAGCGAGTACCTCTTTCCGTATTGGAGAATTGTCGACTCGAGCACTGTGGCACACAAGGTGATTCTCACAATGTCGACATGCTGATTCGAATTCGTGTAGTTAAGTTTTAAAGGAGAGAGCAACAGTTGACGGTATTTAGTTGTATAGACTAAGGCACACAATACTAGTGAGGGTACCTAGTATGAACTTTGTCAGGGTCATGTTGTCTTAGTAACTAACCTAATTAGTTGGTACTGCGCTGACATTATATCTGCACCGTAAATAGAGCGGGAGACGATAGCTTAGTGCAATTAGAGCAATGGCTTGTCACTTCATTCAATTCCTGCTCCTTGTTTTTGGGTTGAATGCCTTCAATTAACGTAGTGTAAGCAAATGCAGCTACGAGGTTGTTACGTCTTTACATGTTGACTGAAAAAAGGTGTTTTTGGCACCGTCGAACAAATTGGGAAATATTACATTTGTTTACGAGCGCATTTTGCGCTAGCGGAACCCATCTGTACGGTTCGATCTTCGTAAGCTCGTAAATAGCATAACGACCAGCCTGGCTTGTTTAATATATTGGGCATTTTTTCCTTACGTCTCATAAGAGTATCGAATGACGCTCGTTCAACTGTGACTTCACTTTTTTGATTAACTGATTGCAGCGGCCCTATCATTCAGTGTCCTGTATAAAGACCCCAGCTGACAGTCACCGACCGATTCGCCGGCAGACCCTATTTACCGCACCCTTTGTTTCATGACAGCTCAACAGTCTGAGTCATTGTATAATCCTTTTTTGTATCATATAGATTTCGCAATTGAAATTCGATCTTGGTTCTTACCTTCGCAATCATTCTTTCGGCGAAACTTCTCCTACGGTCTGTGCTGTCGGTCTAAACCGTTAAGCTTTGTTGTGACCGGGGTTCATGTTGACCGAGTTGACTCTCCTATACACCTGCTTGCTGTTCCGTCTCTGTCATCTCGTTCTTTTACCCTGTGACAATACCAATGGTTTCGGTTTTCTCGGCTCGTGAGATCCTGTGGTGTTTTTCCGACCTCATTATCCCCGTCTTCTGTTCCTTTGTTCTGTGTTTCTCCCTATTCATTCCTTCCTTTTGTGTTTTCCTGTGCCGAATTCTTGTGTTACGCTGTAAAACTGATCTTCATAAACGTTCCCTAGTCCGTCTTTCGTAATGGCGTTTACACGATTATTAATCTAGTGAAGAGGTGGCGACTACAGGGGTCTAACGTTAAGTCAAGGTTTGCCCTCACATTTTTTTCGCCCATCAATTCTGCTTTTTCCTATCTGGTGTTGTATCTTATCTCGGGACTATAATCTGATAACTACTTTTCCCTGTTTATTATATTCCCGCTAATTAGGCCGCTGCTCTAACAAAAATAGACACTGCTTTTTAGCATTAGTAACCTCCAATGGAATATTTAACTACTGTGTAATTAAAATAGTACTCTTTGAATGCTAATTATTTATTATATATCAGCTCTTTTCGTCTCTCTTTTTCTTGGAAGTCCATGTCAAGCAAAAAGAAGCTTCAGCCAAAGGCTTTTAAAATGGTTCTGTTGACACAAACCATTTTGTAGGGGCAAGCAATTCTAAAGCCGAACAGTACCTTACACCGTTCGTGACAATGTAATGTTTGTGCTCTTAAATTTTATAATACAGAGAATCTTTCGAAACCAATAGTTTTCACAGTCAACGATTTCGAAAATTGATGGATTATTACGTGTGCGCACATCGGTGAAGGGAACGTACAGGGAACGTGAAGGGATTGTACAGATGCCGTAGACTAACGAATGTACAGCAATGCAGACCTTTCATACAATGCAGAATCCCGTTAATCCGCACTAATCTTACCTTGTATTTGTTCATATACGCCTTATTTCTAAGTCATTCTTCTCGCGCCTGGATTGGCCTGGATGACACTCGTGCAGTTCAAACAAACAAAGTGACCTCATTACACATTTAGCTTACTTTAACAGGTACCGTTCGCCCTGAGGCTACTCTATTAGAGAACTCCATCATAATCAGAAGTAGATACTGGAATAACATATAATTGAGTGGGTCTTCCAGAAAACAACGACGCGCCCTGTTGCGTTGAAAGGTCATCTTTGACTTAATAAAAAAAAGTTATAGAGAAAATTTTGAATCAGATACCTGCTTTAAAGTGCCGCTTCTACAACTCGTTTGTTGTAAATCAATTTAGAAAGAATACATTAACATTTCAAATCAGTAACCATAAGTTAATTAGTAAAAATACGCTAATAAACTTTTAAAACTGTACACATGGTCTTCATTAATTATGAAGCTGGGTTAAGCAAGCTGTAAGGATAATGCTGTGTTGCGCAGGAGCGTTGTTCGAATCGTCGTTTCTTTCAAGGCCTTCTTTGCTTTTGCATTGTGCCACTTAGTAGAAAAGTATATGGTGCATACATTCAAATTGTTTTCAGTCCAGAGATTGCGTCTGTCATCTTCGTCCATCCATTGTCATTCCTCGTAAAATCCTGGATATACGCGGACCTCAACTGTCAGTAACAGTGGTAAAAAAGAACGAAAACTATGGCATCTCTTGTGTAATGGCACTAATGAACAAGCGAATCTATTAATACCTCATTCATCCACGAAGTGCAATCATGGTTTTGGACTAATAGTAAGATATAACACCAGCAGAGTATTCGACGAAGACAAAACTAAAGAGTAGTTAGAATAAGAGGACAAAAAGATCGTTGAGCTTTCGTAGAAACAGACAGGTGGTTGTAGCCCTAGTCCAATAGTCAGGGAATCCTTGTGATAGCTTCGTGGGTAACGTATTTGCCTGCTAATATTAGGGACACGTTGTGGCCTAGGTTCGAACCCCCGGCATAGACATACCTCCTCGTTTCGTGTTGAGAGTGTGCTGGAATGCCTAACGGCAGTACCGTGCTTAAAACTGTAAGGTTTAATGGCCGAAGAGAAGTGTAATAGCCTGC
Organism: Varroa destructor; assembly: GCF_002443255.2. Classification (NCBI taxonomy): domain Eukaryota; kingdom Metazoa; phylum Arthropoda; class Arachnida; order Mesostigmata; family Varroidae; genus Varroa; species Varroa destructor. Next base: position 48,714,467 of record NW_019211457.1, on the reverse strand, counting down.
CGTTACCGTCTGTGAGAGGGTTTTTGGCCTTAGCCTTGTGCCTATCCTTTTTGATTCGCCTGTCCCATCTGTGTGTTTAACCGTAGGTACACAGATCGGGGGCCACTGTACTTTGAGTCGACTCCTGATTTCCAATAACGTTCCATTCAGCCTCGTAGAAAGGGTAGGATAAGGAACTCTGAACTCTGCGTACTAGTACGAACTGCTCGAAACGACCGATATAGTTTCCGTGTCAAAAAAGGTAACATAAATGGGAGTGTCTGTTTTAAATACTAACTAAGACGGTTTGGACTTGTTCTGTAGGTCAGTTTGCTGTGTTGCGACAAGAATACGACAATCGCGAATCGATTATTGTCACAAAAAGAAGGAAAAACAACAACAAGAAATCGACTATACGAATTGAGAGTTCGTCCCGTGGACTTCTCCTGATATTTCTACGTTGACGATTTCCATGTTGAGTTTATAGATTGATTAGTTATAAAACAAATGAACATTTCGCAATAATAGTACTGATATTGATCCAGTATATCTCTATTGTAAGTTTTTATGTGGCTTTTTATAGGTGTCCGCGGTAAAAACCACCGATAGAATAGACTGATGTTAAAATAGCTGATTAAAAAATGTAATCCAGAATGTGGCCAAACGTACCATTGTGATGTTAAAGATTATATACAGTTATTGCAAAGCACTGCTGTATGCCCGCGATCACTTCTATCCACTATTACATTGAGCATTTATGTTTTGGCAAACCTTTCTAGATACTACTTTGTCTTTTTGCACACAGTCACCGTTGCTTGACTTTTATTCACATTTTTTTCTTACCAGGATGCTATTGCTATTCAATTTTATCTTTTTTTAAACGGTGGACTATTGCAGTCGGTAATTGAAATTCAGATTATCTTATACTAATTAAACTTTATAATATTTTCTCTAACAATTGATGTTAATATTTAATTATTGTTAATTATTGCACATTTGAGCGATACGTTCTACTGCTTTCATCGTCAATTAGAGACGTTTTCGCAACTAAAAAAGTCCTTCATTACATTCTTAAGAACAAAGCTACCAAACTTTGCCACGGAAACAACAATTACAACTTTAAAAATAATAATAACGAAACCTGTCATTTTTTTTATTAGCAACTAGCCGCTGAAGGAGTAACGACGTAGTTGTACTTCTGTTAGACAGCCGGTATAATTATCAGGTTTCAGGCACACCAGAACTTGTGCTGAAATGGTCACTCCGATTTAAAAAATCGTTGCTTTCGTCCACTGTCTTTTGTAGTTTCATTGACAACGACTAATTATAATAACTATCAAATGTAAAGCAAACAGGGTAATTGAAGTAAAGAGTTGGAAGCACTGAACACGAAATACTCGAGTGCTCCTATCGTCACCCTGCACATGCAGCTCTAAATATATTATGCTAAAATTATGGTTTACCGTTTATTCGCAGCTGTCAAACCGTGACTAATAGCCAATCATCTTGTATAATCATAATAATAATAATAATACCATAAGTAACCATTCACGGAGATAACGTAGCGACAGTACTGATAATAAAACATTTCTGAGAGTGAATTTCGCTTGTCAAAGTAACGTAATTATTTAAAATGATCTCGGAAGATTATAGCTTAAATTTAAGAAGTTGACTCAAGTCGAATTACATGCTAACTTTAACTACTTTTCACAGCTGCAAACTTGCCTCACACTTATCTGTTAAGCTTCTTTTGCATGTTTTCTGTTTCTCACTTCTTCGGTACATTATTCCATTCTACTTGATTATTCTCACTCGTTTTGAAGGTATATAAAAGCTTAATACGACAAAAAACTTAACTAGAGTGCCCAATCGCTGGCCCCACATTGTTACCGTTTCCGTCGAAGGCTAGTTACATAGTTTTATCGGTTGAGTTTACCAACCATATGTTCATTTTCATATTCTCATTAGAAGTTCTACGAGTCGGTCAATGGCAAAGACTGAACTTTGCCTAGTTTAAGCAAGGTTCAAGGTTTTTGTGTAGCCTATGGAAATCTTATTTACTTAAACCATGGCACTTAGTTAAATTGAATAAGTATTGCAGCTCTCCAGTGAACATTTGATTTGCAGCAACTCAATCAGATTCATATTAGCTGTTAGAACCTCTAGAGCAAATATGAAACTTTCACGATGTACTGGTAATACATACGTTTCAAAATTGAAGTACAATATAAAAATAAAAGAAATATTCGCATGCTAACAGCATACGTGACTTAAAAAATAATTTCAAATTTTTTTTTTAATTTTCAAAATTGATTTTACCTTGAAACATAGTTATACGTATTGAAAACGTCATTATCTTTTGAAATGTTCCATCCTTTTAAATTCACTTGTATTATCCACTTGTATTATCATGTTATTTAAACGCCTGATACTATGGGTCGCTCACTGCTGTCGGTTTTATGAACACCCTACAATCCTTACACTTTTGCTTTAATGATATCACTACTATTGTTTTTGCCAAAGTTTTCATGGTGCTTTACAGAAGTTTAACTGGAGAACCTTGTATCTCTAATAAAAGGCGATACTGTATTTTATGCAACAGTTGCCATGTCGGGACACTTTGTCGCCAAATAAACGTTTCTCTGCTCAACGGATTTCGCGTGTTTTGCAGTTGCGCGCTTTATCTTTTGCTCTAAATTGATTAATTTGTTCTTAATAATTCTACTTTTAAAACTAGGCCAGTTATATAGTATCAGTCTGGAAGAGACCTTATATCAACGCAACATAAATGCAGATAAATTTGTCATAATCACTAAAATTTGCCTCGAATATGGTATCGTGTTCACACAAAGGTAGTGGCTGTTTCCACGTGAGAAGTCACAGCAGACAAAAAGCAGAGGCGACCACCAGATTTTACATTATCTAAAAAATACCTATATATAACATAACGATGTTCAGTAATAGCCTATGATGATTTAGTTACCTGACTGTGACGGCTTAACCTGAAGTGCGCCTGTCAAACTGCGCGAACTATTCGCTATTACTTTGAAAATAATAAATAAAATGTGATCAACAGGCCTACTGGACCTATTTTGTCAAGTCATCTAAATGTCTCGCCGTCCTTCCAATCGATCGATTTTGAACAGCGATTCGACAGTGAGGTAAATTAATACGCGACAATGCTAACTACTATAAATAGATAAATGAAGAATAGAGAACTAAATGGAGCTGGCTCTAATTCCGTACATACACTGCTGCTTTTAAACGGTGAATGTTCCACTGTTCGAAGTCCCTTAAATAGATGAACGATTTACTATCTAATCAATTTCATAGTTTTCCTAGATATTCGCTTATTTACACACTGAATACGAGTTATATCATTTTTGTACGGTACGAATGACAAAAGCGTTGTCTCAACAAAAATATTTGGAGTAATAGGTTTACTGTTCAAGGAAAAATGTAGGCTTACGTTTAGGGCCTAGGTAAAAGACAAGTATTTCGTGCTGCCGAGCCGGACGTAAAATTCCGAACATAGAAAGCCAAAAAGATAAGCGGTTAACAATTATTTTTATGCAATAAACATACAAATACGGATCGTTCTTAACTAACCTTACAGTACTGACTATTTACATTCGTAAATAAATGCAATGATCGTAAATTGTCACCACTGATACCTGTCCATGTACTCCTTCTAGGGATGTGCTTATATTGTCGGCCTGAGTTAGCAGTTTATATCTGTTTCAATGAAAATTTCTAAAAATTATAGCGTGTACATAATTAGTTTAATTAATTTGATACATGTAACCTTTCAGGTATAGCACCTACGTGCTGTTGTACAATCTGAGCACCCACCGCATTAGCATTACTAAAAGTTATTTGCTGTATTTAGAAGAAAATTAATAGTGATAACTTTACGGCAGGCATAAACCGTTACGACCGGCTAGCTTGACACGCTATTCATAAGTCAAAGATGTACTCATTTCACAAGCTCAATGGATGTATTCTTCATTTTCGAAATCACCTTCAGTGACTATATGTATATATAGTGACTCGCACTGTAAGAGTTTAAATTGTCGACTTGATGAAACTTTTGCCCACGACTGCAATGGGTGCGATGCTAATCCGATGCCCTAATTTGAAATCAGTCGGAGGTCATATAACTAATCTACTTCGTAAAAATACGTTAATGGAATCTAAATTGCAATTTAAGAGTGTTATCCATGACCGGTACGTGTTCCTACTCCTACAAATTACCAAAACCAGTAGCTGTTATTATTTGCTTTCCGTTATTTACTCACCTGGTCGAATAAATGATGGTTTTAATTTTCATAACAAGTAACTTAAAACGAATTTGCATAACATTATTACCATTGCATTACTACTACGATCACTTATGTCTGTTAGCCAAATGATAGCAAAAAAAAAAACAGTTTATTCGACTTTCTTCTGTTTTAATTGTTAAAATAGCGAAGATGAGAATTAGAGAAGATCATTACTAGAAAAGATCTTAAATAACGAAAGCTTGTTAGTTGGCTTCATAGGGTAATAATATCTATAGCGGCCCAAATACTCTATGTCAGCTTCATAACTATATAACGCCTCTATTAGCTTGTTAAAAACTAAACCACATGTGTGCCAAATGACTAACTTTTTTTGACTCGAAAGGTTGGCTAGATTTTGAATGAAGGAAAAAGTGATTTTCTGCAATATAATCCAGGTGCTTTGATTGAGCACGTGCGGCATTTGGTGTACGCCTGAAATCTACATTTGGAACGTATCATACACCTCCGATGATTGAGGCAAATTATTATCAATGCAATACAAGGTGATATTATACACAAAACAACAATTCTGAAAGGTTCTTACTGAAGCCTTTCCATTAGCTTATGCACAATCGGTAAATAAGAAACTCAAAATTTTCTATTAGGGTTACATACCTCGCTGCCCTGTAGACCTCAATGTGTAGTCCGGCTGAAAGCTTGAAATTTCCCTTACCATGGCGCGACATTGAAGCTGCTTTTTAGTTAAACTTACTTTTGAATGAACAGCTATCGACCCCCCAATATTATACATTTTAGTCTACCCTTAATCAAAAATCTCATGATAGCTGCTTGTAGGAATCGCATGTTTATCCATTGCATTCAGGTAACTTCTACTAGTTTAAACCTAAGAGACCCATACTACTATTAAGTTATGATGTTTTAGTATGGGAATAACAAATAATATTTTTTTGTGGAATATGCGCTGAGTGGTGGATAAAAGGGGATAGGAAGTTGTGACGCACATTGTATGCAACTCTAGGTGAAAAATACATACTAGATTAAAGCTACATATTAGATTTATGTAGTGTATTTATATAACATTTAATTTTTCATAGTTGTATATGCGATTTGTCTTAGTGAAATGTTTAATGATAAAATTAAGTCAGCGCGACTTTTGATGCAGTTAACAAAATTAGCCATATATATAAATGATATTACCTGTATGTGAAAGAATATAAAACGTTTCCAGATCTAGATAAGTATTGGTTCTAAATCTTTTATTTAGAAATTTTCGATAATTAGGTTCATTTTTCATTTTAAAAGATGTCTTTATTTTTCAATATTGCTAAAAGAGCCAAAGTTATTCTCCAAGTGTTCTAAAAACCATTTACAAATCTAATAACCACTTTCTAGGCAATAACATAGTGAATAAGTAATTATAGCGTTGTTGTCGCTAATGTAGGTTACTTTAATTTTCCATGTTACTCTGAAACGTTTATAGCTCATAGTCAAGCTAATCACTTACCTAGGTAAAACGCGTTTCATAACTTGTTTGTGATATACAGGTAATAGGAGAGCGGCAGTAATGGCAGCAAACGATGGCTAAACAGTTGTAAATATAATGCTTTTATATCCTTCCTTTATTTTTTTTTGTAAACGAAAGAAATGACTCACATGAGGCGCTCGAAAAAATGAATGAGCAAATGGCAAATTGTAAATTATTTTTTACTTGCCGCATCACCGATTGCCAACTATAATTCCCTGTTTCGCCATATCTTCATTCTCATGAAACAAATTAATGCTGCGATAGACTTTCTTAATCGTTTCAAGGAGTCGATGATTCTTCTACAGATATTGCTGCAGTGTTCAAGATTGGTCAATTTTATAATACTGCTATTTACAGTAAAATTTGACGTGCAGAATTTGGTAGTATGGCGCCTCTAAGCTCACTTTACGAAAGATGCATTAGATAAGGCTTAATAGGGCTTTCAACAGATATACCCGCGCAGCAAGGTCCCAAGAAGGTTCGACCGCTGGTAACTAGCGAGTAGCTGGCCAAAACCGAAAATATATTTATTAGAATAGTATATAGTTTGGAGTTTGTCTTATGTTAATTAATTAATACTTACAACACTATTCCAATAACCCAAATTAAAATTAAGTAAACGGAGATAAATTTGACTGAGAACTCAACAGCCTCTTATGAGTTCAAATCGAAACTTAAAGGAGACAATCTTGAGAATGTTGAAGATGGCGAGTTTATTACTTTAATATATCAGCTCATCTTTTACTAATGTAACCATTAAACGATATCATATGACCGTTTTACCAGATATTTTAGGTCTGAGTAGCAGTACAATGCAACCTATATGATCATATTGGCATGCACATGTCACCCACAAGAAAGAATTGCAAACTGCCTGGTTCTTCTTACCAGCCTCACTGCCTGAGGGGGGCTACGGGTGACCGTCGTAGCTGGCAGATTTTGAGGGTGCGACCAGTCAGCCATGGATGTATTATGGAAAAAGGTTTGTTGTACTTATGATGGCAGTAGCATGTGGTCTGCTGGAAGAAGATCTTCTATTTTCGTGATAAAAGATCACCAAACATGAGACGTGGGAAAAAGGGGTGGAAGACGTTATATGCTGGCGTGGGAGCCACCGTCTATCCATGAATTCTTGAACGTGTGAAGCGAAATCCGATACTTCACATTATCATGCAAAAAAAATGTACGACGAAAGAAGATACAATGAAGTTTTCTAATGCAGCAAATTAGTCTTCAAGAATTCATCGAAGGCCACTATCTGGACGAAGCTAGTATTCCTTGAGGACTCGTCGTTATTACTAATCTTACTATTAATATCAGTACCCTAAAATGTTTTTACCAAATCTAGATAACAATTCTGAGTATTATAAGTAATAAAAGTTCAAAGTCACAATTTCGATAGAATAGTCGACATGAAGTGAGCGTTGGAACATCGTATGCTTAGCTTGGAGACCCTTCACATCGAAATGCTTTGGTTAGATATTTTAGCAGAATCCTATTATGGTTTTTGATTGAATCCAGATTTGTCCCTTAAAGGTATAAGCCAGATTTCAGCAAACGAGCAGCCACCAAAAGGATAGCCTACATGTACTTTGGTACCGTTTGTCTACTTAGTAGCGTAACCGTTTGCATAATTGTTCTCTCGCATTGCAAACATATCGGGCACTACCCCTAAAAAACACAGCTTTTATATTAGAAAAAACTCAACATGTATGAACAATTACAATCCTTACGGATAGGTCGAAAGTACCTTTCGGCATATAACAAGAAGATCTGTTCTGGTTACACATTTAGATTCTACTTTATGCGTGACAAATATACACAGAAACTATCTACTACTTTAATATTATACTTCTGTGTTCATGATGTAGAGGAACATGGTCCGTCCTTTAAGGTATTTGCAGTCTGTCCGGTTGGGATCCGATCACGATAACAGTAGCTACACTCTATAGTTTAAGCGAAAAGGAGGGGCATCAATCATAATTAATTTGCAGCCATAAACTTGTATACGTTGACCTTTTATTTCAAACGAACTATAAGACCCTCCACATAGATCTTATCCTCTTTTCCTCCTATGCTGTCAATACACATATAAAGGCACCATAGCCTAACCTAGTCTACTTCGTGAACCTCGTGAAGCGCTTGCGTTGGCTTTTCCGCAGAAGCCTAAGGATGACGCTTACTCCTGTAAGGCACACTTTTCTATTAAACTGAAAAAATCACGCATGACCGTTCGAAACAATAAAAGAAGCCTCTTTTTAACCTTCATTAGGACGGCGAATGAAATAATTATTCGATAACTAATTAAGCACAATTTACAAGAGCCAAAAGGAAAGTAATAATTTTCGTTATCATATCACACTTTATGTTGCAAATAGAAAATTTCTGCTTACATAAGTAAGCCAAAAACAGAATTGAGTTGAGGCTATAAGACTAGCGGTTTTATACATACATCTATGTACTCGCGTAAACGAACGATTGCCAGCTCCTTATATATAATATACACAAATATGTAATGTTGTAATGGCTATCATAGTGGCTGAAAACTAAGTGCTATCCAAGCTTTGACCTCTTACCTTACTCTATTTTCAAAAGAACTTGCACCCTCTCTAAGTCGAAATGTTATGTCATTTTATTTGAAAAGATGTCATGGATATAAAACAACGCACTCGATAAGATATTCATACTAATCAAACAGTAATTTTTCATTGATGAATCATGCTTTCATCATCAATCATGAATCAAAGTTTGAATTAGGAAACCTATAATTTCGTTTATTATCATTATAACATGTGAAGGCGCTCAGGTGAATTACAAGCCTACGTTCGCACATGAAGGAATTCTGTTTTTGGCGAAGGTGATTTCAATCGATCATAGTCACTATGAAATAGATGATGGATGACCATAATACTCAAAAGCTCTAGCACAGTTTACGTATTATAGCTTCATGCTCTTCTTTGTAAACATTATCCATAATAAGTAATTTGCACTATTTCGTCTATAAATAATGATATTTGCCTGAACGTCGTCATTAACTGGCCAATTTCGCTTAGGGTCTGACATACTGTGCACTGATGTGGTTTACGAATACGTTCTTAGCACAAAACTTTTACAGTCGTTGTGGTATCCGGCTCCTCCATCTATTTTACACAACAAATCATTCATTATTCACTGCACTCTTTTGTGTGCAGTGAATAACAAATATGCACTACTATATTCTGCCAAGTCAAACGAACAATCAGGTTAATAATGAACAACTACTATACACAAATGCGTTTACGTTACTGGCCCATTTCGACCCACCTCCATTCTAGCTGATGCCAATAACAAGGCCATATTGTAGACTGCATTCATAATCCTTGGCAAACGTATCCTCAAAAAACTCCTGTTGCATGCTTATAGTGTATCATGACAGAATTATCTCCAAACTTGTCTGAAAAATCTCTGAAGAGTTAACATAGTTTCAAAGACTCGTATGATTACTTGACCCTCGTATAAACTAAGCCAGTTTCCAACGACAGGTGTCCATAATGATGCTATAAGCCTTTGAGTTACGGATATGAGCAAAAGCTATTCCCACAACAATGAAATTGCAATATTATCGTGGTTCAACCTGAAACTTTGCGCTCTGGCACGGCCTTGTCAAAACGTTGGAGTGATCCTATGCGAAATTATGAATTGCCATGGATACGTAAAATCGATCGTATACGTTGTTTGTACACCTATTTTTTCCAGAAACTGGTTTGCCAATTTGGCCTATTTGCTGATGTCAGAAAATCATGCGAGCTTGTTGTTTGTGTTCTTGCAGTATAGTGCGTATTCTTACTATAGTTTGATATATAATTACAATAAGTAAAGCGCCTCGCAAACCATTGTGTCAACCGTAAGGATATATAAAATAAATGGTTCACACTTCTCTAGCAATGCACACGACCTAATTACAGGCTCGTCGGTGACAAACAACGCAGCCCTGACATACGCTATCCCTAAAGAAGATCTCATTGACGGTAGACAACATAACCTTAGCTAGGTGCTCTACCTAATTTTACCGACAAATTATTACTTGCTGTCGCTGCCATCAAGTCTACCAACTTGTAGTTCGCAGTTCAAAACAATTGCTTTAGTATATATACATAAATCGCTAGTATCTACGTAGTAAGCACCAGCATCTTGAACATAATCCGGTTATCATTATTCCAACTACTTGTACTCCTCCTACTACGGCCATACGAGTGCACCCACGAGCAACCGTGTAGTGTGAGGGGCATCAGGTTTTGATTGGGTGAGCTGATAATCAATGAAAATGATCAATATCGCTAGTGTCTAATTATTTCAGAGTTAAATACCTAAAAACAATCAATAATTTAACTAGGTTGGAACCCGGCCTTCAGACGGTGTCTCGGCGACGTTCGTAGTTCGAGTCGGCGTGATGCCGACGTCTAAGAAATTATGTACATGAACCGAACTGACCCTTGAGTTTACGAAAAACTAAACCCAAACGCACTATAGAACAGACGGATAACACCAACGTAAATATATATCAAACCTGTGTCTTTGCGGTGTCGAGATACAGCTAATGAAGTAGCAGTTGTTAGCATAACAAATTAAGTTATAATATTTTAAGCTATCATACATGACAGCATAGAGCATATGGAATTCCTAATTGAAACATGAGTTCATTGTAGAGGTGTCAAAGCTACAGAAAATTAACTGGCTTTATCAACTGTAAACATTTTTTTTTTTATCTAAGACTATGAATGTTGATTTTCATCGTTTCATCGCACGTTGTTGCGGCTCATATTTTTGGAAATTTTTTTCTTAGAAAATTAGAACGATGTTACTCTCGAGAATTTTATCTTAGGCGTAGCTAAAGCTAACTACTATATATATAAATGTATAGTTTTGTTTTGTTGTCGGCTTCGTAGGGTATTACGAGCCCAACCTAATGAGCACAACAATTCTCAAAGTTAGTTATTTCCACGTTAGCGCTCTAGTCCAATGCAATGACACGTAGGACAACATCAGATCGTTCTAGACCAAAGGTTCTTTCCAATCCTGCAAGGCATATGAAGGGTAACGTAGTCCTGTCTTGCGTGCTTAGTATCTGACTTATTCGTTGAAGTTGCTACAAAAAGACTTTAAATAAGAGTAAAGATGATTAAATTTGATAAACTCTGGGGAATTAGCTGCTCAGACAGGAATCCGCCGCCGCACAAGAATAATACTTAATATCATATTTCTGTAGGGAAAATGTCAGTTTGAAATTCATGTTAAAACTATTCTAAAAGAGAGTGCAAACAACAAAAAGTACAACACTGCTGCCCCATACTAGAGACCAAATTAGAATTTGAGAACAACTTTAGCCGAAGTAATTATGGAATACTTATACTTTCCAATTTTCTAAAATTGTTGATCAGACTCCTTATCCTAAAATTCGGAACAAAGTACTTAAGCTTCTGTATGTGACCAAACAGAATAAGTTAGCAATAAAATGTAATTTTACTTCAAGCATGTTGATGAAGGGTGTAAGAGAGTCAGTATTTTAACGCACAACAGAGACATAATTAAATCACACACAAATCGAAACTGTTATTAATAAACGGTTACGTAGAATATTACTAAGATGTTTCAAGGCTACATTTAAACTTTTAACTGTCCTCTCATACAATTCCTTAAATTGGTAGGCAATGCCTCTCAAATTTAGTGCACCTACTATCTGGTCACTTACCGACTATTAATACCGAGCTCTGGTTACTTCATATGGGACTATAATTCTATGCAACATACACCATAACTGCCCATATATGTCCACCATTACAGAATAAATATGTTACTATTTTTAATGCCTACTGCCTGTTGTAAATAAGACAGATGGAAATGTAATTTTTGGGAACATTCACATAATGGGATCATTAACTGCAACTCGCAACGGAACATGCTGTTTTCCGTAAAATTATATTTCTATCAAAGATTCTAGCTTAATTTCACGCAGGATTGTTTCAGAATCTCGATGCAAGTTGCCACTATCAATGTCTTTTAACTTCATACAAATAAAAATACATTTGGATTCATTAAACATTCTAATAAAAATAATATGGATCGCTCATCAGCAAACTTGAATCAGGAAATCATTTTATAGAAACACGTATACAGTTTGGATTCTATTAAACTTTATATCGAAGAACCAATACGAATGTTATCGTTGCCATAAACCATAACAATAAAAGAAAATAATAGTCATTTGTCAACATAGGGTATGGGGATAATTTCTGTGTATTTCTTGTACTTGTTACGTTATAAAGTTACATAGTAAATAGAAATACGAAAAAGATGTACTAATTGATACATAATTTTCTACATGATCAATCAGTAATATGGCATATTATCAGTGGTAGTTAATTAAAGATGAATGTCTACATTGTAACAACCGGCGATCAGAAGTAGTTAATTGAGTAACGTTACAATAGAGATATCTTCGGTAAAGATTCTAATTCGTTCTCTCTGCAGTGCAAATAATATGAGTAGGCAGTCCGTTTCGGCTTTGTAGATAAGAAAACATAACCTCCAAGCGAAAGTAAACTAAATTAAACAGCCTCTCATTGTCGTATCGATTGCAGGTAACTACTAAAAACAAGGAAGTGGTTTTGTCGAACACCGTCAACGTCTATAGGTATATGTATATCATAGAGTAAGATAATTGTGCATAAGGCTTACAAAAATATTTGTTTATGGCTATTGTCGCTTACTATCATCAGCCATGGTAAAGCTGAGAAACGACTTTATTTGAAGCAACTTGCTCCTATCCCGAAAAACAATTTCCGGAAAATTAATACTGTCAGATCAATGAACAAACAAGTGTTTTATACGTTTTGGTTATGTTACACTGCGCATCGACATTCTACGAACAAGCTTTAAGATGTTAGTCAAATGAATTTCGAAATGTACAATTACACGCTATGAGTTTAGTTTTTGAAATTTTTCCATGAAATCTTAGATCTGGAGAATGTATGAATGACCCCCGTCGGTATCCGATGTCCATGAGGACTGACTGAAGGAATTTTTGAAGGAAGGTGATCGACAAACTGCTCGTTAAATGGTACAAAAGATAAGCTGCAAATACCAAACCGTTGTCAGGCCTATTGAATGTATCTAATTTTACCAGAGGTTAGGGGCCTCGGTGCGTCGCGAACTGAGTTTGACGTATACGAAAACAAGGTTTCTCTCATTGACCCTACATTTTGTGCAACGCTGGACAACACGCAGCTACAACGACAGGAATTGTCACCGGCGATGAGGAATGGCTTCTCCACGTTTACGCGAAGAACAGACAACTTCGGGAGATACGCTTAAATCCAAGGTTAAGAGTGATCTTTACCAGCAAAAGGATGATGATTTACGTCTGGTGAACTGAAAATGGCTTATGCATTAAAAAATACTTGAAAAGAACAGGAAGGGATTGATCCGACTGATTCTCACCGACGACTCGCGAATTAAATTGTTAACTGTACACTTAACAATAAAGAGAGTCTCGAAACCTAGCTGGATGAGTTCCGTAACACCAGAACGGAACACTTCTGGCGTAAAAAAAAATAAGAGAGTTGCAAACAATAATAAAGAATACATATTAAATTAATTTGTTACTAGAATTCAGAGGTAATGCTATGGTTTTCGCTAGGTGAAAGGAACATAAATTACTTATGTCCAAATCAAGTAGGTCTTAAACGAAAGCAAAGAAAAAAACCAACAGAAGCTCCAAAGCAAGGTGGCCTGAAATAAGAAGATTCTTTACGTTTGTGTCTTTTAATGATCCGAGCGCAGCCTTGTAAAAACGAGAAAATTGCGAGAAAACTGTAAAAATTAAAAATACGCTGGAATCGATGCACAGGCTTTATGGAATCTATACAACTATATGCCAAGCAAAAAGAAAAATTATTAGAGAGTTCTGTCAGACGAATGCGCAATGATCTCGTAATTCCAGATGAATAATGGAGTAGGCACCTCAATTGAAAGGATGCTCAGGCACATTAATGAGCCCTCTAATAAGCACAGAAAAGCTTCTGAAGGAATCTCTCTCTGTACCTGCGAAATGCTAGGTCTATATTTATGCGTCCCATTGTCACCGGTATTAGCTGGGCATATTAGTCGGATGAACTTTCGAATCTACTTAAGAAGGCAGGAATCTAACCTCCTCGCCGTGCAAAATCGCGAAAAGCATCATTAGCGCAGTTATATGCAACAACACAAATTAATAAGCCTTTAGCTACGAAAAACATTTTGCATACTGCCCTAAATTGTTCATCATTTTTTTGCATTTCAAATACCAAAACGAACGGACTACATTCGCTAATCATTCGACACCTTTTGATGTTTTCTATTTTAATTCCAAATCTGCGTTCAAGATGGTCATCCATATAAAATTTTTCGATATCCTATCAAGCTACAGAACGGCCATGCCTTATCAGCTGAATAGCAGCCTTCTAACACCATTGTGGGCTAGCGAAGGGCTACAGTCACGCGGACAAACAGCGAGTTGCGTGGTTCTATCCTAGGACCGGATATTTTCATCTCTGATTTAAGTAACAGAGAAGCTTCTTTCAATCACTTAAATCCCGATATAACTATTGTGATGTATACTGATTGCATATAGATGTAATATCTGTGTCTACAATAGAAACATTCAAAGAAAAACAAAAAATGCGCTTAACATACTTTATATAACAATTAATTTACAAGTCTAAAATTGTAATCAAATCGGCATTGTACTTAAATCGATGAGTGGATACTCCACTGACAATAATTTGAGCTCAGCAAACCGAATATATGACCCTGACATACATTTACAAGTTACAATATTAACCAAACTCCAGTGTGACAATAAAGTATGGGGTATCATAGCATGGCTTTTCAAAAACAAATAGTGTTTTATGTTAATTAAGAGACACACTCGATATACAACTCAAAGGAACCTCGATTGAAAACACTTTATGCCACCTTTTGCCCGCAAACAGAGCATAGACATAGACGGGAATTAATAGCTGCATCGGCGTACTACATAGCGTTTCGAGATCCACGTGATTAATGTCGAAAATTTTCTAGAGCTAAAAAAAGGTAATCTTATTAGATAGATAATTAGACTTGATTTTGGTTCAAGAATCTCTCTGTGTCGGACAGAAATTTAGGGTCAGACTAACGCATCCGAAACCCGTTGGCCGTTCACAACTGAGATGATAGCAATAACAAATGCTTCTTGAAATAATCGTTCCGTATCTGATAAGTCTACGCCCTGTGGTCACTTTACTGTTCCAACTATGATGCCCGTGCTATAATTTGATGACATATCCTCTTGTTCCTCAAAATAATGCTTTCCATACACGCATACAATACCTCGTTGTTCAAAGCTCTTATTTCTAAATAACAAATAAGAAGCATTTTTATGTCTGTCAGTAGAGTAGTTGGTTCTGATATATTAAACTCCCATTGGCCGAATCGTAAATATACATTCAAGTGCATGCAAGCACGCAGATTGAATCTCCATTGGGCTGTGGCCTTTATGTATTGCTAAAAAGCAAGCTCAATTCTTAGGCAAAAAGCACACGCCTGCATCGCACTCTTACAGCAAAATTTCGCCTCCCCTTCTAAACTCAGGTCTTCCGGAGTCTGTATATTTCATACGGCCCAGTTCTCTCCAGAGTTCTCCATAAGAAGGAAGGAAGCAGCAGTGCATGCTTGCAAAATTCCTCCTGCTAACTTATGCTGCTTCGACAGTCTTCATCTGAGTAGGATAACGTTAACGGTTCCCTATCTCCGAATAGAATCTTCTCGATTTCGATAGCACTGGCTCGAAGCATTGATTAACATCATGCAGCATGAATGCCGCGCGTGTGCCATGCTTGGCGGTCGGGCAGACGGCGGGACGAAAGAAAATATCTTAGCCAGTGGAAGCCTATGCCTTCTATAAAGAGACCTCTCTCATTCAATATCTTACCACGGATCTAATGTAGCATCTTGTACGTGCGGTTGATCGGATTCAGTCCCAGCGGAGACCACAGCGTCCTCATCCAAATCGTACCCGCTGCACGATGCAATCCATTGTAATGAATATCCGTATGAATTAGCCAAGCTACCTATTGCTAGCGTGTCGGTCGGTCGACTGGTAAATCCGGAAGATTCTATCGGTTCTTTTAGTTAATATCCACAATATGTGCGCATATATTGAAATGGCTGGTGATAGTAGCCATGGTCAGAATCGTAAATTCAATTGCACTGAAGTGTAGCTCTAGATGAGGTAAAAGACGATGGTTTAACGATAAAACACTTGAATGGGGATATTATTCAAAGAAGAATTGAAAATTATTTAAATCTGTGCACGCAGATCTATTTTAGAGTTCGTATGCTAAAACGAAATTGGAAGCGATTCACATTTTCATACATCAAAAACATAAAATAGATGAGAATAATTATATAAGTTAATCAAAGTGAATCATCGGAAAGATTTGATCTTACTCAGATTACTTCTATTCGATTATTCTATCGGTTTTTCGTAGGTATTAAATTTGTCTAGAAATATTCGTTGCTCATTCAATTTTCGAGCGCAGGCACTGCAAAGCGTGAAAACGTAAGAATGATTTTTAGGTTCGAAGCCTACTTTTTCCATATCTTATACTTATCGATTTCGTCTATTCCTAATTCAATACCCGATGTCTAAATTTTGTCTCATATTGTCTCAACATGGTGCAAACTGTGACTGGGAAAACTGCGCAAAAATTCTGTAACCATTTCTTGTTCACACCGACAAGAGCTTACAAGGACATTTTACAATTTTTAATAAAAAAATTACATCTTGATGGAGAATTAAAGTCAAAGTTTTCACGAAATCATTATTGCCTTAATTAATTTAATAACATGGACATTTCTCTTTATCAGCAAAGGGGTTTTTATTTAAATGAATTGAAGGTAATTACTTCATTTTTAGTAAAAATAGTTGGAAAGGATTCTGACTTACAGTAAGATGAAGAAGATAAACAGAAAAATTTTATCTTGTAATAATAAAGAAGTGACTCTTGTTCTTTGGTAGCAGCAAAAAGCTCAAAAATATATGTAATAACTGTAAGGATGAACAATAACAATAATAATAAATGTAAAATAATTCAAAACTTGTAATCATAGGCAAAGAAAATTACTTTAACTCTTCAGATAAAAAATATAAAATGCTCTCCAAAATTCGTAAAAATACAAAATGTGGAAGACATGAATGAGAAGGATTAGACTTAACACATATTGAAGGTCAGTATATGATTAATCAAAGAGCCTGTCAAGATATATACCGAGCTACACACTAGCTGTTTATTTATGGCAGATAAATAGAATGCCTTTCAATGCGGGCTATATCCTAGAGAAATGCACGATGATTTCTATTACAGTATTAGTAAATTCATTTTTTATACTTTGTTTCTTGTATTCATGTGGTCTATAATTACTTTTTTTTTGGAATCATATGAACGTTATGCCACATCTAGCACATTTTCCGCTTGTAGGTAAATCTGAATTAAAAAGTAAATTAAGTTTTCATTTTGCGAATGAGGTCACTTTACGAGTGCATATCTTCTACTGTTATATAAAGACAGCTCAATAACGCAATTCGCTACTATTTGCACTTGCGGCAATTACCTTTACAAGTCTGTATGCTCTCTCGAAAAAAAAAAAACAGAAAATTTTAACTTCTCTCCTACCGTATTTGGTTGATGAAAGTAAAGCAGATATATTTTCGGTATCCTCTATAACGAGCTGAAACAAGTCACAAATTACAAATTGAAATATAATAGCAGACAAGCTTCCTCCTAAGGCAGTTACTGTTGGTAACAAATTTAGCCGACTTTAGTTAGTCCTCCTACAAAATGTTCACCGGATAGACTCTGTGTGTGTTTAGATATAAATTGGCAATTCATTAATATTATGAAATTTATTATTATTATTATATAAGACGAATTATATATCTTCTTATATTATTATATAAGAAGATTATTTTTTTCTTATAGAACCATTTTTACAGATGTGTCTATTTACATGTCTGTTTTATGTTCCGTTTGGTGGACGGTAGGCACGAGAGCAAAAAATATGAACTGCGTGTCTTGTTGTAAGAATTTTCCGTGTATGATGTGCAAGCCATCCTGCTCGTTGTAAATTATATCTTACATTTAATTATCAATCATGCCAAGTTGTGTTAAACCTTGTTTAAAATAAGAGCAACGAATTTTCTGTGTAACTTTCTCTAATGATCGCAAATGTATGAAAATATAATATATGTTTATTCGTCAGTGCTAAAAATTATCGGTGTACTGTCTGAGGCGGTGCACACGATAAACAACGGTGTAATAAAAAATGCCTTGTTTAAAGTCACTAGCAATCATAATTAAATACATCTATTCGACATGTTAGAAATAAAGAAAATGTAGCAACTAAGTAGATTATGGCTCGTCAGTTGTACACTACGTAAGCTGAATGAACAACAATCGCACTAGAGGAATCTGCAAGTAAGTATTTTCCTTAAACAACAACTTAATTTTGTGTAGTTATAGGTTCTTACCCATCATTCCAATTAATGAATGGTACTATTATACGAAATAGAAATATTACATTCAAATAATGACGGCATAAGATTACCATGTAATACTATTTATGTCGGCTGAACTATGGATCACTTAGTTACGTCAGGATAATAATGATTAACATCTCCACTTTCTAAAACACATAAATAGAAAACTCGTTTTGCTATTTTCAGACAATATGATTGTATATGGGCCTTATGGCATTCTTTATTTGCTTTAAAGAGTGGTAAATTCTTTTAAGGTTTATGCCATATGTATATATCAAGCTATAGTATGACTTACTAAAGAAAAAATCGCATATATGCGATTCGATAACATTCGATTTCCAATCAGTAAATTCTTATTTAAATAGATACGTCGCTTTACGGAATTTTACATTGAGCTTCTCTTCTTTTAACTTAAGCATTAACCAGTAAATTGGTAAAAGTACACAGTTGCACCTAATATTGAATTTTAGAAATTTTCAGCTTATGGATTGCTGCCAGTTTCTGTAAAAACTGTCTGATATATAAGAGTAATATTGTACCTTTACATTTGCGCAGCTGACATTAATAAATTAAAACGTGAAGTTACAACTGAATACATTTTTGGGGTCATTAATTATCACAATTTAGCGCTTTCAAATGCAAAATTTTCGTACAATTTCGTAACGACGTCCCTATGCATGACTCACTCGCGGTATAATTTTAAATAAATCCGTCACCTGCGAAATACATTTAAATGACGAATTTACGCAGCGACAGCAGCTGAAATAAATATATCAAATAATATATATAAATACATATGACTGGCCGCCTTTACTCGTGTCTATATTGGTTTTCAGACCAAACTTTGCAAAGGATTTGCAGATATCTGTTTGCCTCATTTTAAAACAACGTTTGATTATTTTAAAATGAAGTAGAAGTAAAACCTGTCAGCGTATTTGGATTTTTGTGAATATCTTTCAGTACTGAGAACAAGGCACTTCTTTCCCTTTAATGCTTAGCTTTGGTTTAATACAAAAACGTTGATAAAGATGCGAAAATATGTTGAATACATAGTACTCATGAACTGATAATTTTATTATCATTAACGTTTTAGCCATGATGGTTTGATAAATCTGCGAACTATTATTATATAAACAATATACCCTTTATACTAAAAAACACCAGTGGCGATGAGCTAGTCTCAGGTGCTTCGATTATATTGATTGTGCCATTTGTTGATAGGGTGCGCCAAATGGTAATTTATATGGAGTTCAGTTTAAGACTACTTAGAAGATTGTAGCATTAGTTTGTCATTCTTATGGTCTAGAGCTACTGAAAGAAGTTTTGATTTATGTGCCATCGTAAAAGCGAAGGTAGAATCGAAGACGACTGCTTATTAATACTAATTAATATAAGCTTTCTTTCATAATTCTCTGGAACATAGTTATTGATAGTTATTGCGAGGAAAACATTCGTTTCAGTTTTATAAAAGTTCCGTGGTGACCGATAACAACTAATACATGGGATAAATTATTTTGGCATACTGTTCATGGATAGCAGTTCGTAGACCGAGTCTAATTCGTGATACTAAAACAAATAATAAGGACCACTTTTCTGCGCAGCCATGATACGATTAAAGTTAGAGAATACGTTTCTTGGTTGTGGTACTATGTGACCCAATAAAGTAACTAAAAAAATTAAAAAATTACATAATCTCTCTAAATAAGTCATAAGTCAGTTAGAAACTATAAAAGAAGTTTACAGGCCGAAGAATATATGAACCGTATGAGAGATCAATATGTAATCTGCGTATATCTAACCATAAATCTGCGTATATCAATATGTATTCTGTTGTCTGCGATAAGTTTATACCTAACTGAATCGACAATAGATCACAATTTATTGAACAGTTCATTGTACGCGATGTATGTAGGGTCTCTGTTCTTAGGGAAAATATTCTTCCCCTAACAATTGATTACTTGCAATTAGTTTTAGAATTTCACTCGGATTGTGGACATGCTTTGATTTAAACAGAAACTCAAGGTGGTACACATATTTATTGTTATTGACGTTTCTGACGAACAACATTGACTACAGAGAAGACAGAAGTTAGCTGTTTTTGTTTACATCCATATTTGAGTAATTTTAGTTTGCTAATATATAAAGATTGTTAAATGTAAAAACACTGAAAAACTTTTATGATTACTTTTGTGCTGCCTCTACTTACTTCTTCACAATACGTTTACAATATAGGGCACCCAAATTTAACATGCATTCATCTGCTGTTTTTGGTATCGGAAGAAAATCAGTTCTTTCCGGAATAAAATGATAAATCCATCATTTTCGGTACCTGAGTATCCAATCTTCCCGCACTGGGGAAACCTCAGCCTAAGTTACCAACTTTTTTCCTACCCAAAATCAGCGATCTACATTGTTGCCAGTTCTTCTTCCAGTAGCTTCTAAAAGGCCAGAGGAAGCTTTTCATGAGACACACTGGAAGATTCCCAACTGGATTTAAATTCAAAGGATTTGGGAATTCATTAGAAAAGCTCAAAGAGCTATTTTTAATACTCCTGGGCTTTTGATACAAGAATGAGTGACCTTTCTAGGTAGGAGAGTATGAAATACCAATTAATCCATCTAGGTAAACTCCAACGGCTAGTTTTTCTAGGATGTTCTTCATTTTTGTCCATTTTAAACTCTTGCATTTTGGTGCGTTCAGCCTTCTATCAGCCCAACACTTAATTTCGCTAAAATATTTTGTATGCAGCATGTTTGAGCGCGTAATAACAAACTTACACCCGCTAAGATTTTTTGACACACAGTTATATATTAAACATTTCTTTGGGGATTAGAAAAGGAATATTTTGAAACTATTCCTTTAGTTAGGGGTTTAGGTTCCGAAATAAAACCATCATCGCAGTGGATAGTGGTTGTATTGGACACGCATAGCCATTAAAATGGTATTTCTAACGTAAAATGTTTCGTTGAAATATTTATCTTAAGATACAGTCTTAGAAATAATTCAAAAGAAAAAGTTTGAATTTAAATGCTCCAGCTTGTACATATTCGGTTAGAATATAAGCAAAAGTTGTTTCTCTTTGATGTTCCCTTTCTTTTTTACCTTTCCATCGTCTACTTGCTTCTATCTCGCCTTTTATCAAGATCGAAAAGCTGTTGAAGCAGCCTGAAATAGTTGTGCCATGTGCAGTAAGGACACTATCTTAGAGGACTGGCCGAAGGAATTTCAAGAGTTCAGATATGGAATCTCGGACTTGAAAGATGTGGCTCACCCCGTTAACTACCCAAAGTCGATAAGGACGTTAAAAGACAAGCGGCTAGCTAATTGGCCGTGAGGACAAGCTGCAGATACTAACAGGCACTTTGAATACACATCATTTTACTAAAAATTAGAAACTTGGATGCTCACAAATGAAGCGCATGCTTCTCACTGATTTCCGATGTCCCTTATAATAACAGGTTTCGATACATAATTATTGCGGGTGACGAAAAGTGGTGACTCCATGTTGGTACAGACCAGCGGAATTAATGTGTTTGGTCGAATAGGAAGGGTACTAAATGTATAAAAAGGTATGTTAAGGAATGACTGAGATGTGCGGAAAGCTCGACAAAGATGTGTATGACGCAGTTGCATGGCAAGTTATTACTTGTCATGTCCATATCATGCCACATATGGTAAACCGCGCTGCAAAAACTTGAAGGTTCTGTTGAAGCCACCCTAGTCTCTAAATTTCGCCCTGACGGTAAGTGGCAAACGAAATTTGTAAAGAGAGTTTTAAAAACTGGATATCAAGAAGACGAACTGCAGTAGAGATCGTGTGGAGAATATTTTCGTATGCGTCTCTGAACACGAAGGTCGTACACAACAGACACGATAACGCGGCACTAGTTTCGCAAACGAGGTTCTCTTTGTAACATTTTAGTTCGCTCGATGGGCGCCTCATTTTCATTTTTATTATGTTCCACTCGAATTAAGCAATTTAATTAAATATACATTCTTAAAAACGGTGGTTGTAACAAGCCAGGATCCATGCATACTAGACTGTATAATTAAGGCATGTTCTCTGTTTACAGTTACTTGTTACGAATTGATTCAATCGATTAATATATCGCGTTTAATTACTCAAACGTAATATTGGAGATAACGGTCGTGGAAATAATAATACAGTAAACAAACCTTAACTGAAACTTTTTTGGCAGTAATATTAATCATTGTTTGTAGAAGGTATCGTGGAAAAATATTTAGTACGAGTCCGGCGAGCTCTTAAATTAGTAAAAAATAATTTGAGGAAAGTTCCATCTTCTGAAATGCAGGTCAAAATCATCAAAGGCTAATACACAATTCAAAAATGCAAAATCGAAATTCCACGCCTACTTGAATCATGGTATGATGCCGCAGCAACTGCAAAACCAAATTGATTTACTAGCAAAATCGAAACCTGCGAAAATATAATCAAAATCAGCAAAAATTACATTAGTTACATTAGTTAATTCCTCTCTTTTAGATCGGATTAAGTGAAATAAATTTGGGACTAACAAATACACATTTTTAGCACCGCATATATCATTCTAATCTCCTCTATGATATTTATGGTCGAAATTGATCCTCACCGTGCCAAAATAGTAACCTTTAAAAACGGGAAAGTTTTACCGATACGAGTGGAATATTATCTCAACACAACTAAGTCTTAAATGCGCGCTGGTTTACGGTCGAAAGCCCGTTTAAAACTTGAGTCCTTGTGTACTACATGTGTAAACTACACGCGCAAAGAATTTTAGAATAAAACTATAACTTCGTTAAGAAAAAACAAACACAAAATGATGTTGCTCTAGTACAAATAATCTCTGTAACCTAAAACAAACATACCACACGTTTATTTACTTATCATGTCAACCATAAGACCGCTAGTAAATATTACCACGGAAAGTTTATTTACATAGTCATCCACGCATTCTACTGTCGTATATAGACATTCCGCGTTGCAAAGGCTTCCGAGGCTAATACCTACGAATGCGCAGACAGCCGATCAGTCGACCACTCCTTTTGCGCGGCTTTGATGCCACTATAGCACAGTTGGAAAGCTATTCTAAACTTTACATGGGAAAGCCACCTCCACGTTTGCCGCTCGCATTCATTTGACGCATCATGTTTTGAATGCCTGAAAAACCACCCATTTGTTGAAGAACACGAGGATCGATCATCTTAGCCATTTCGGCGCTCAATTTATTCATTTGAGCCGGATTCACGTTACGTGCAAGATCATTGCCCTTGAAAAGTCCTTTCATGCCGCCCATCTTCTTGACCATTGCTGCGAACTTTGTGTACTGGTTCAATAATTCGTGCACTTCAAACGTGGAACAACCAGACCCTCGGGCCACTCTGAAGAAATCAAATACAAAAAAAAGTTATCAGAATTAAAAAATAAGACCAGTTTCTATGGCGGAAACATTTCGAAATGTCATTGTCCCATTGTCATTGTTTCATTGTCCCAGCTGTCATATCAGCGGGCCAACTTGAACACCTACATAAGTGGTGTATAATGATAATCACAATAAACAATGTAACAATAATAAGGTATAAAATGAGTTTTAAACGGCGTTTTGCATTCACCGCGTTAAGTAGAAGATATGTATTCAATAAACCTTGTAATCCGCGTTTGCTGCCTGGCGAAGAGTTTTGCGCCTTCTCGATCATCAAGTTCTTCATCCGTCATTGAGTCCATCATTGTCATGAGCCTCTTGAGCCGAGCCATCGATTCCTGTTCATTTCCCTTAGACATGAAATCGGCGCTAAACCCTGTAAATTAAATTATCGATGACTGGTGAACTAAGAAAAGCGCGAAATTTCAACAGGAAAAAAATGAATTATTCTAATCATGTGTCTAATCATAAGAAACCTAATCAAGAACCACCTATTATACATACCAGGAATCATGCCCATGATCTGGTTAAAAGGTCCCATCTTCATGATGTTCTGGAACTGTTCATACATGTCGCGCAGGGTGAATTCTCCATGCTTGAGCTTTTCGATAAGCTCGTGGTTCTCGTCGAGCTTTAGTTCATTGACCTTGTCAATGAGGCCCTCAATGTCACCCAAACCAAGAAGTTTCTGAATGAACGGTTTCACACGAAATGGTTCAAAATCGTCGATATGCTCTCCAGTACCGATGAAGATTACTGGCGATCTCGTAGCGGCAACCGCGCTCAAAGCACCACCACCCTTAGCATGACCGTCCAATTTGGTAATAATCACCGAAGCAACATCGACTTTTTCTTTAAAGGCACGCGCCTGCAACTCGCAAGCCTGACCAATTGACGCATCCATAACGAAGATTACATTGTCTGGACTAACAGCATTTGATACCTCAAGCATTTCTTCAAATAAAGAATCCTCTTGTTTATGACGTCCCGACGTATCGACGATGATTATCTCAAAATGTTCAGCTTTAAATTTCGATACACCATCTGCTGCGATCACGACAGGATCCACCTCAGTATAGCTACCGTAGAAGGGAATTCGAGCCTGAAATAAAAGAGAACCTTAGCGTCAAGACAAAAAATACATAAGCCATTTTTAATAGCCATCGAAGTCCATTTAATTCCAACTTGACACAAAATATTTTAAGAATGCAAGAAATCAGTGCGGTTTGTAATTGACATCCAATTCGGATCAGTACTTTACTAGTGTAAATAGATAATGAGATAGGTCCTCAAAAAATTGGCACACCTTGGTAGCATTCTGCTTGAGTTGATCAAAGGCTCCAGCACGGAATGTATCAGCGCAGACAAGTGCAGTTTTCCAACCCTTCTTCATATAATAATAGGCAAGCTTAGTACACGTTGTTGTTTTTCCCGATCCTTGCAATCCGACAAACATTATCACATTACTGCGACCTTTCGAGGGCTGCCACGCTCTTACACCGGGGTCGACAAGTTTCACCAACTCTTTAAATACTGCAGACTGTACCACCTTACGCCTATTCAAACCTGAGATGTAACATTTTAATAATAGTCCAGTAAGAGTAATTTTCTAAAAAAATTATGCATGATCGCTTTACTACTAGTAGGCTATAACAAAACAACCTTCTAGCAGTGGTGGTCAAAGAAGATGGCTTTCTAAAATTTCATTTAGTTATGAGACGATAGATTTACAGTTTTCATATATATATATATATATATGACGCGTGCAGCGTCAACTACTGGAATGGATACGCGCTTGGCTGACTAAAAAAACGTATAAATTTGGTAACTTAATATATGAACTGAATTAAAGGAAATCAAACTAACATTGGCTTCTTGATCTTTGTTCACAGAGTTTTCTTACCAACGGCCATCTCGTCAATGTCGATAGCTGCTTTAACATTCTCACGCAGCTGTTTAACCAGGCGAACATTGATATCCGATTCGAGTAGAGCAGCGCAGATCTCCTTAAGCATAGAATCAAGAACCTGTGAATGTAATAAAAAACAATAGTCGAGTGTATAACGTTTCGCTTTATTTATCTTACCGATTTGCTGTATAGTAGGCTAAAATAGGACTTGCTGAATTACAATAAGCGTATTTTGTCTTAGTCTTGGTTTCACGCAAACGGTGCATTTTTATTCTTTTTAATAAGCTATATGGAATCTCTTGAATATAATCCACAATTAAGTAAATCAGAGTCGTAACACTAAGCAAGCAGGATTAGCGGATTTGCCCGAGGTTTACTACCATTAATAAATAATATTAACTTGAATTTAAGTAAAGGTTTTAACGATAAGATCATGCTAGTCCAGCATTCAAAATACACGTTTCACTATAGAACTACACAAAAAAATCGCAATACTTTCTTTATAAATCAGTTCTCATTTTAACAAAACCTCTTCATCAGCAATAATAAACCATGGATGTAGTAGAAAATTAATAATGCCAACCATCCATTACCATCGGACAGATACAGGAACAAACTTCCTGCGCACTATCAGTATTTCAATAATCTACCAGTTATATACACTGGACTGACATCTGAACGGACTCGTTCAAGATTTTCGAGCAAATGAGCTAAAGTCTCTTTTAATGAAACCAACTTTTTTGGACTATAGCGAATAAATTATAAAAACAATTGGTTTTTCGCAGTCGAACTACTACTGGACCTGAATTGCACTTTTATGCTGGATTTGTCGTTGTAACATCTAGCAAAGCGGGTTTACGCCCTTTTCAGGAAAAACCCTAAATGTGCCTAGCTCTGCTCTCTTATGCTGTAAAGTAGTTATAATATTTTAATAATATTTCTTTCTTCTCTTTCGAATAATAACAGATATTCCAACCGTGTATATGCAGATTAAGAAATTGATGTCTACCTCTTGGTTGATGACAGTGGCCGTCGAGAGGTTCCGGAGGGCGCTGGTAATGCGCCGTCCTAAATCTGCTAAGACCATTCTGGCAAATCTGCAATTAGAGTTACATAAAATATAAAATTAGTTACACTTTACGTTTGATAAATTCGAGTTGCTGATCGAAATGGCTTAGCTGGTAGCGCGCTCTGTACAGTTATCAAACTAATGCTGGCGTACACATGAGTCCAGTTAGCCCTGAGGACCAATAAAAGCTTTCTAATAAAAAAATCTTTAATGCGCCATTTCATTTGGTACAATATTGACAGTAACCGTAACCGTGCGTGAAGAGTACCGATTCTCACACACATAACGCCCGCCTAATAAACCGTAATTATTACTGCAACAAACACGTCTTGCATGTCTGTATCTCACTTATGCAACAAATATGAGAGCCAACAACTGGTAAAATCATACTACATAAAATACTTCACATCGAAGGCTGACAATCCGCAATGTAAGTCCGCTTTTCGCTGGTTTCGGAAAAACACTGAAGTGCGCTCACTTGTGCCGTGGCTTCTTTCTTGGACAAAGTTCGCAGTAACACTTTACAGTTTAAATCGGAGTAATTCAATGTATAGGGCGCAGAGCCTGAAAGTCAGCTGTGGACTAAACACCTTTTCTGAAATCGGGTTGACTAGTACATAAGCTTCCCCCCAACCAAAAAAACCAAATGAAATCTAAATCAATGATTCGTTAAAAAAGCTTTTCTAGTTCATGGTTACATCACGGTAATGGTCGTGTGTGTCAAAGGAATTATAGCGTGGTTCATTTGCTATAACCAAAAATGCATACGTTATTCTGTTAATACATGCAACTTCAATGAAGCATAACTCATTTCTTGTATATTTTTTATTAACTACTCTAGTAAGTACTCTAGTAGTATTAACTACTATAGTAAGGTAAGCTGCTCGAAACCATTATCACATCGAATAATATTACGTTTAATAGTAATATGATGTCGAAAGCTTGTTCTGTAATTAGTTATAATATCCTTCCATATGCTCTTATAATTTCATATTTCTGCTATCAAACTGAAAAGGAAAATGGTTATTGCATTTATTATTATAAATATAATAACAATTGTTGCTTAAGTGCCACATATTTGTATCGGTCATCGGCAACTTGAGACTGCCTTCGAAAAACATCTGGCTTTGAAAAATGTGAAATTCGCTATTATCTGGTAGATCAGTGGCAACTAATGGCTCCAATGTTATCATGAAGATGCTTATGCTACTCAAAATTATTCCGGGAAAGTCAAATGTTCACTATGTTTTATGAGCCACAGCACCTTCATTTTGATTAGCAATATAGCTTGATCTCAGTTCTTCAATTTTAATAAGATTTTATTCACTCTAGGTTAATTGCTGACACCCATGGTCCACATTTGGTTTATGTCCCCTCTGTCATGGTATAAATCTAAATTTCCACTGCTTATATGTTCAACGAAGATGCGACTTTCAATTTGTTAACCTTATTTCTTTCTGTGTTAATCATTAATTAAATTTCGTCAATAATTAGGTTTTCTTAAAAGTCGTTACTTCAAATTCTTCGGATGTATCTATTTACATATATATTCAGTAATGCTTGATTACCTGAAACCTATGAATCTACTTGATTGGTTTTTAACCTTCTGCTATCGTATCGCTAGTTTATAAATCTCCAGTAAGTGGTTACAATTACGACAGCTGTTTTAAATCTTTATTTCGTACTTAACAATGTGATATATGGAAGATAAAAAAGTATACTTGAAACTGCAGTCTTTTTATAAATATCTAATGACACAGATTAATTCGTGTACGCAAGTTGACTAGTGCTAGCGTCTATATAGAATACTCACGTTTATTTGCGAGTTTTTCGCACAAAATGTATACACGTTGCCTTTGGTAACAATAATAAAAAAACTATGCCTAATCTTTCAAAGCAGTTATGCCCGTACAATATTCTTGCAGACAGTTCTTCTGCTATTTGAGCCTGCTTTCTTGACTTCTCGACAACATGATGATTTGGAACATTCCATAGATGGATTAATGTTCGAAGAGAACCAGACAAGAACAGTAACAACAACGATACACGGCAAGGGCGATTCGAAGTACATAACAAAAGAAGCTGTGATGGCCATTATAGATCGAAATATTCATACACAATTCGACTGAGCGTGTAAACGACACGAGCTTCTATTAAGATCATCCCATTTTCACAGCAAATGCAAAAATAATATTTGAGTCATTACCGATAACTGTTTTGTGGTACGGTTTTATGGTAACTGTTTTACGGACTTCTTCGACAACCGCTCTTCTGGCCCAACTCGGTCTGCTTGGCGCGTCATCATTCCAGTAGACTGCTAACGCTGGCTGGAGCCCGCAGTGCAAGGAGGAGCTGTATTTTCGACAGGTTTTCGTAAATTTTGATGAAACCAGGATCTCTCAACGACTCAAGACTAAATCGAAGGATACTTGTGTAACGGATCTCTATTCGGTGAGTAGCTGAAACTTCCTCAAATGGCCTATTTGGCAAGAGTTCTCACTCGAGAAAATGTGACAGTAACCATTTTGAGTGAACACCGGAAAATGCACGAACGCTAGACTGCCAGCAAGATGACCCGGCATCCCAGTGTTCTATGAAATTAAAGAAGATTGAATTGTATTAAGCTCAAGGTTTAAACTATGATTCGTTCTCTACTACTAGCATAAACGCAAAGAGATACGATTAGCTTGAACTTTGAATGGAGAGACGCGTAGTCAATGTGGACTTGTTGAGTAATACAATGTCAGGCCTAAGGGTTTAAAATGCTTAGGGGGGCAGGGGAATATTTTCAATCACTAAGTAGCTTTCATTCATTTATGGTATAGTATTTTTCATTGAGCCGCTAAGCGAATTCTGTCATTCGTGGACTTCATTTAAGGAGTTCTTATTGCCAGTATTGAAGGTATTGTTACTTCCATCGGAGTTGACACCATCTCTATTATTAAGATTAAATTAATTGAAGAGTGTGTCGGACAAAATGGCCATCATTGAACGAGTGCTATATTAACGTTTATCAATCAGCCTTTCCGTTCAGAACCATGAGCGGTTCAAAATTAGCGGTGAACAGTGAAAGTATTGGTGAATCCAAGTGATACGAACGGCGACAGTAATTACTGTTAAGGCAAAAAACGGTTGTGCTCTTTGTAAAATAAAATATTTACGCCGCACTCTCGTTGCCATATGGGCAGTTATCCTCCAAGCAGGACAGGACGTATACAGGAGTTGTTTCACTCCATAAATGTGAACGATGTTGCTATAGCCTAAAAGTCGCTGATTTAAGATTAGTTGAAAACATTCCTGGGGGTTATCTATTCTTCGTTTTTATGCATTACTGTTATATCATATGCATGAGCTTTAAGTCCATTAAACAAAGTTCGGGTGATAATGTGCGGGAGCAAAAATACGTGGACTTGTTTACTACGAAATGTATATTAAGTTGTATGCCTACACCTTTTCTAAAGCTCTCTCAAACAGCTGTATCTTTATATAATCAATCATAGTTCATTAGCCTTAACAGTAACCAGATAGATGAAGCTAGGACAACAATGATAAAACATTATTTATTCAAAAAACAAATCAAAGGGCGAGCTTTTTTCGTCTGGATATATATATATATATATATATATATATATATATATATATATGGAGGATACAGGCGGTTTTGAACACTTGCTTAGAAGAACAATTCTCTTATGATGTGTTTGTCCTGTTTTAAAAATAGTCTATATTAACAAATCAAGCCTTTCAAATGATTTCTTATTATGTAATAGTAGATGCCCTATGACGCTGGTAGTTCTTGACTTTTTTCGATTTTTGACTGTTAACTAACTATAAAAAAAGAATTAGAGGTTTTATCACATATGTGATTGAAGGCGTATATACGTATAAATACGCGATCTAATCATTTTTCCGGCGCAGCTACAAACTGAAATGTCCCTGACTTTGAGCCAAGATCAATAATATCCTAATAGTAACATTGATTTGAGAATATAATATAATATATCATAACTAACAGTATCACTTTTCTTGCAGTTTTCTACGTGAATTGAACTGTTTTTTTTTTAGTTTTGGATTGATTTGAAGATAGACAAAGAATATGCAAAATCGGTTAGCTATTGGAAGCATTTATTGCTCAGAACATAAAAAAAATATGGTAACTTCCTAAGTTAATAATTTTTAAACTTTAGGGCATGTTGTGTTCTTTTTTTTTTCATTGATGACAGCAAGATCTTCAAAAAGGCATTGCAATATTTCTACAGCCTCAATAAAGATCTTTATAATACGATAAGTAAGGTATTTTATGTAATTTATGATTATGAATTAACTGGCGGGGTGACAAAATGATACAACCTACATGTGTTTAAAGAATTTCTAATGTTTGTTGTTCCCTAATAAGACGGTGTCTGGTTCTTGGTTTTTCCACTCGGAAATTGAGTCAGAAGCAGGTTCTATTAATGGGGAAGTCTTCCTTTGGGTCACTTGACGTAAAAAGCCTCACTATGGATGGGAATCCTAGCTTACTTTTTTGGTCACACCTAGTTCAGCATTTTATTGATAAGTATATATATATACACATATATATATTGATTCGTTCCCATTGCATTCCAACCAATTTAAAGGCGCGCCGAAAAATGGGCAAAAGAATGATCTTTTTATTGAGTCTACCGCCAGAGTTCTGGTTGGCTCAATTGTGTATTATGTATTGTATTTAACTTTATCACGTTATATTACACATATTGAGAAAGAAATGAACTCAATTAAAATACAACGAAAGAATTGAGGTTCGAAAGGTCCTGTGTCGATGATATATTATCTGAATTGGGATACGTTTAGTAATTAAAATGGTATTGTAGTGCGCGGCCGGAATCGCCTTCATTTCATGCGAATGAAATTTAATCATTCAGGTGTCTGCGTATGTTTTACGTATACAAATTGTACACAGAAAATATACTTACCGACCCAACCGATTTTTAATTCTTACTCAGCTGCTTATATAATTGAACACATCTGAGGAAAATACGATTGAAGTTATCTAAAACGTCGTCGTTTCCTGAGCTGTACATGTAGCAACATGCAGACGTTGGCTACCCTGGATTGGAGGCTAAAGCAACGTCTTGTTGAAACCAGCTTATGGAGAATTTGATTGTTGTAATCTAGAGTTCAACTCGCTTCTTGTGAGTTTATTTTTAGCACTAGTCGAGATTGCCGCATACTACTTTCTTTGATATCTAGGTTTCATTTCGTCTATATGCCTTCCACCTTGATTAAGTAGTTCCAATCGTTTCTATTTTCTTAATTTAAAACGATAATGTAGGTACAAATTGTTGTGCGTCTCGAGAAATGTGTCAAATACAGGTAAACATTACATTCTGGTCATGACGTTCCGTTGTCCTGTCATAGAACGAAATTTTATAGCAAAGTCTAAGTTCGTGATTCTGTATTTAGCTGAAGGATGATGACTTTGAAAAAGCGTAACTGAGAAGTGACATGGGCAAAAGATAAATATTTAGCCTATGTTAGGTGCTTTTCTGTTTAAAGTTGATCTCTTCTCCTGTAATTGTAGTCTTTCGAAAATTCACATTTTCCATGAACCAGAATGTGACGTTTGAAATTAAATGTGCTTTGGAGAAGGCTGCTCGAGTAGCATGTTGCTAACGTTGGCTGAGGCTTCATTTAGAGTCGATTTCCATTGAATACTGTTGGCAAAAAGATATAACAGGATTCTCCTGAACGTCAGGATAAACTGTAAAACGCGGTTATTTGAAACAAAACTTATTCGGAAGGATTAGCTTAAACCATAAAATTATGATGGTGGTATTCTACTGCCATTTTAAACTGCATGTTGCTTAATACCTGTACATTTCTCGAACTTTTTTATGCATTCATCTTTTGATCGCTTATTGGTCCAGAACCACCTTGAAGAACTTGACAAATATTACACAGCTTGTTTGTGACCTTATTGTTTCCCTAATCTGCAAGGAAATCGTGCTCATTTTTCGGTACGAAGTAAATGTAAGCGATACTTGATACAAAAAATACATAGTAGTAATTGTAATAATGATAACACGTAATGATAGTTCGTTATATAAACGTTTGTTATACTATGTTTGCGTATTTTTCATGTTCACGCAGTGCACGGGATACTAATAATAACAAAAAATATGATTGGAATCGTTCAATGGTTTGCGCTTCGTGCGTCGTCGATAAGTTTGCATTAATATAATCGTGCATTTCTCTTTAATTGCCTTATACTCATTAATGTCAAGTAGTGCGATAGCAAAATGCTGAGGTCAAAATTATTCCACTTGTAGTAGAGTTCTCGATTGGTTTCTTCCTCTAATGCCATTCGAGTGTCATTAACTTGCCATTTATTTGCAGGTACTGTGGCTCATAATCAAACAAGTTTGTGATTAAATATAAGTGTGCAAAGCTCACTTATATCAGGCGATTTTTGGGCAGGGGCATTTTCGTGTAGCATCAGCGGTGGTGATGATTTTTTCCTAATTTGTTCGCTGTGCCGATAAACTACCGTACAAACTGCAAAGTAACGGTGACATTTTGCGACAGTTGGAACTTTAGGTGGCCTATATATTGCCATTTATGAGCCTTTCTGCATTCTATATTGAAAATTATTTTCTATTTTGCGTGTAGTTTTTCTATCTTTCCGGTTAATTTATATATACGCTACCTAGTTTCTCATGCGAATGTACCGTCTAATTAAGAGTTCTAATAAACGACAGCTATTTTCTTTTCTGAATTTAGACTTTTGAGCTGCAGTATAGAAATCATATCCTCTAAAGTTTTTTGAAAGTCATCTGACGTCGCAATTAAGATCACCGGTAACTTCCGAGTCAGCAAGATGTTGTTCGCCATTTTTTGGATTCCGAGCGATCTTAGCGCTATCATTTTACTATATGAATTACAAAAAGATAATTTTTATCGGTAAAACAATAGTTTCCCAATTTAAATTAAACAAAAATGTTAGCAACATACTTCAATCGAAATTAGTTTACCGCAGTGGGAGAAGGCACGTATGTATCCGTAATTTCTATATGATATTGTAGCTTCTGTTTACTGTAATACAGTAGTGAAGGACGAAATCCACTGAGATTATGCATTATTACCTCTAGTACATAGAATGTAAAACGTTTCATTTACAAAACAGCGTCCATGAGAAATTCAATTTGTCCACTAAATTTGAGTCCCAAAGGTTATTCGTTTTCCGTAGGTCTTCAACGTAGAAAAAATCACTACCTGAGTACGTAATGAAAGTGGAAAAAATAACACCAGCTATAACCAACTTATTTTCAGATGCCTATCATTCTCAACGTCAACTCTTTTTTACTTGTATTTCCTGTTCTTGCAGAAATAGTTACTTCAGAGTAGCATTCTTTAAAACCCAAATCACACGCTCAAACGGCTATCTTAAATAAATTCAGGTGGCTGTCTTAAATTAATAAAAGCAGGTTCAATGTTCAACTAATTTATGGACAAAACGTGAATTTATGCGAGAGCCTTTATTTTTGCTGATGTGCTAGTATTTTTTAAACAATATCACAATGTTATGATTTCTATGAACTCCATAAATTTGATATCCACTATGGTTTTTCCAGTAACACCTGCGTGTTTGTTTAGGCACATAGAACGTATATTTGGTCTACAAAGAATACAAAACAAGTCCATTACGAAATGGAATGAATGGATAAGAAGGTAATTTCGTGTTAAGAATATATTTTTCTGTGTTCTTGGGACTTCTGGTCCAAATAATTAATCTTTGATTTGATTTTTGGCTCTATCTGGACTGTTAGAAATTATAAGTATT
The DNA here is from genome assembly GCF_002443255.2 of Varroa destructor. Classification (NCBI taxonomy): domain Eukaryota; kingdom Metazoa; phylum Arthropoda; class Arachnida; order Mesostigmata; family Varroidae; genus Varroa; species Varroa destructor. Next base: position 48,679,867 of record NW_019211457.1, on the reverse strand, counting down.
ATGTATGCTACGCATGAGATAAGTCACCATAGTCGACGATTGCGATCTTTTAAATATGTAAAGATCTAAGACCTAAATATTTTGAACATTCATGTTTTTATATAGATCAGTTAAAGGGTAAATGGTATATGGACGAGTGGTGAATTTCCACTCGAATTATGAAGGCATCCAATGAGTACATGTTAAATTTATGGAACTGATAAATTCATGGCGTTGTGTTAAAGATCTTAATTAGGGTATCATGTATATACTAGTACGTACAGTATCAAATTTTTAATAATAAATGTTTAGACATATTTCAATACAATTTAATAAGAGAAAAGCCTAGCGATGTCGTTTCAGCGATTAGTTTCATTCTTGAAGTTGATAAAACTGCGCAAGTAATCCGTTTCAAAAGCTGCGTTGATATTTGGCGGAAATTGTCATCGAATTGCGGCTGGAGATGTTACACCCTGCAGTAAAATTTATACGAATAAATTAATGTATGTCTTTCTATTTTCTTACCAACTTGAAAATGGCCTGTCAGCTTAACGAATGATTGTTTAGTTTAATCGTTAGTCACACAGTGTGCGGCTGAGTACATCTAGGTTCTTTCTAGTGCGCCACTGAGATAATCGAGGGGCAATAGTACCTTTTTGGGGTAGCTGTAGCTGCCTATATGGTTTGAGCAATTTTGTGAAGTTACTTCGTTGCCGTGCCTAGCTATGGTAATGGAAATAGAAACTGCAGCGGGTATGGCTCCTCGTGGTAATCTATATGTTCCTGTAGTATGGCATGCAATTCAGAAGAAGAAAGTTGGGGCCGCCACAGCAGCTGTAATTTGCAGAACTCCAGGGTGGCAAGAACTTACAACAACAAATAAAACCTATGTTATCGAGGGCTTAGCCCATCGCCTGTTCATCAAGTTGATCGTTCGCGTTCAGTATCATCCTGGTGATAGGCTGCTGATAAAATCTAGATGGTTAAACTTGTATTTTGAGGAATGGTTCTAGTCAATGCAAACTCAAAACTATTTTCCAAATAATGTGTCGCTGCCTTTTCGGACGAATATTTGCTTGAAAATGATGACAGTTTTAAATTGCTCACTTAATCACAATTTTTTTTCGCATATTCTATTCTCTAGTTCTAACAAATATTTAAACAAACTGAAAGCACAAAGGAAAAGTGATTTATAGGAAAGTATTCACTTCTAAACTTGCTTTACTTAAAGGTACTAACTGCGTATGCGGAAAATCTTTTTCCCTCTGAAAACGAAAAAATGTATTGTATACTATCGGTTTCCTTGTAATTATCAAATTTCTTATTTTCTGTGAGTTGGACTTTCGAGTAACTATGTTTAGTTACTCTTAATGATTTGTTGCCTCAGTGAAAACAAACGGCTGTTCAACAACGAACGGAAAATTGATGGTGTTTCTTGTTTGTATATGCCTAGGAGCCCACGTTTTATGAGTGAGTGGTAGAAGCTCATATAGTTGTCACATTGAGCCATAGCGCTAAAAAAAATTTTTGGTTGAGACGCACAGATTATTGCATTCAAAGGGTTCTATCTAATTAGTGCTATTTCTACGCAGGACTACCGCCTGTTATTTTTTGTCGTTTAGAAGAATTGACAAAATTATCTTACACCTGACCCACGGGGAGCCGAATCCGATTTCTCGGCACCACCCAGGAATTGTTCAATGTGAATGCGCTTAAATGTTTCATATAACATTAAAGCGTTTGCGAATGATTAATTTATATTAATAACCGAATGCCGCGTTTAAAGAAGGAGCCTCTAAATACAACTGCTAACTGTACTTTGCGAGTTATACTATGATGTACATTTTACTTGGCGTGTTTTGCAATATAGCAGTTTCTACCCGGCGGTAGAACTCAGGAATGATAATAACTTTCCGACCGCTTCAAATGGATGCGGGTGAAAAGTATCATGATAATAAAGGTGCACTTACCTTTTTAATATTTATTTGCATTTTTTGCATTCCAGTTTGGGCGAATTTAATTTCATTCATGAATTCGCAGTTATTGAACAAGTTTTAAAGACTTGTTAATTTTGGCATTCACTGTAACTTTTCGCAAAGACCTTTCAAGGTTTTCGTTACCTCGCTGGTTTTTCCGAATTTTCTCTAATTGGTACTGTGGTTGTACGCAGTGATTGCAATGTTTTTGTAAATTTAAATGGGTGCATTTCGTTGCCAGTGTTCATTCTCACACTGCTCGGGTTGGAGCTTAGCGGCACTTCCGTGATGTGGATTGTCGTTTGTTGCTCAGGAGATTCTCCGCTCGTCGTACATGTTGTCCCTTTTTTTTAGATTGGGGAAGCAAACGACGTCAAGAGAGCAAGCCCCCGTAGGGGGTCTCCATTACCGTTATTGTTGCTTTGTTGTATCTTTCTAGGTCGTCCCGACGCTCAGACACAGGAAGAAGAGGAAGAAAAAAGTTTTGAAGAAGACACGAGCAAAGGATTAGGATTGAAGAAGTAGGACATTAAGCGTAACCCAGGCAGCCACGACTAAGGCAAAGATGTTCCGTGGTGGTGGAGGTGGACGAGGCCGCGGTGGGGGCAGTTGGCGTCCCGGTGGCGTAGGAGGAGGTGGCTTCCGAGGCGGGCGCGGCGGTCAACAAAATAGTAGCAGTAATAATAATTCTCGCTCGCAAAACTCAAACCAACAGCAGCCGCAGCAGCAGCCGCAGCAGCAGCAGCAGCAGCAGCAGCAGCCACAACAGCAGCAGCAGCAGCAGCAGCAGCAACAGCAGCAACAGCAGCAGCAACAGAATAATCAGAGTAAGCAAGGCAATCAAACCTCCAACAATCAGCCGCAACAGCAACCTCAACAACAGCAAAGTAATCGTGGCGCTGGTGGCAGTGGAAATTTCCCGAATCAGCAACAACAGCAAAATCGCACCCCCCAAGGAACCCCACAGTCGAAACAATCCACGCCACAAACGACTCCCAAGCAAGGGACACCACAGCAAGCTCAGAAGCAAACCCCCCAACAGCAAAAACAAAACCCGCCACAAAATCAGGATCAGTCTAATAAGGCTCAAACCTCCACTCCTCTCGGAGGGCTTCCCCAAAGAGACAATAACAAGGGCAAAGCCCCTAGCATCACAGTGCCGCCTCCTCCACCGCCTCAAAACGGCAATCAGAAACCTTTTACACCCCAGAATAAGAATGGTACTCCAAACACTAATCAGAAGACTCCTCAGGGTCAGCAACAAGCCCAAAATCGCCCTAGTCAAACGAGTCCAAACAAAACGCCGACGCAGAATAATCAACAAGGACAACAAGGGCAGCAGACACAACAGAACCAACAGGAACAAAGCGCGGGCGGGTCAAATAATGATGATCCGAACTCGGATAACACGAAGCTCTTTATCGCAACCGTAAAACAAGGTATAACCGACAAGGAGTTTCGTGAACTGTTTTCTAAATTTGGAAAGCTGAAAGACGTTTACCTTAATAAAAATAAATGGTTCGGTCTAGTGACATTTGAAACGCATGCTGACGCAAACTCAGCCCGGAAGCATTATATAAATTCAAATATCCTTAAACTTAAGTGGGCACAGTCAGCACCAAAGGAAACGCCACTGATTCTTAATCAAAACAACCAAGAGCAGACGCCAGTTAAAAAGGAGTCGAGTTCAAAGTGTCGCTTGTTTATCGGCAATCTTTCACCAGAGGTCACTCCAGATAATATTCGCAAGCTGTTTGAGCCTTATGGAACAATTATGGAATTATTTGTTCCCCCAGGAAAAGGTTTTGGTTTTGTTCGCTATGAAACACGGGCCAGTGCTGAGGCAGCCAAAAACGCCCTCGAAGGAGAGCCATTTGCTAACCGACAGCTGCAGATTCGTTTTGCGTCACAAGGCGCTGTGCTCAAGGTGCGAAACCTTAGCCCCTTTGTGACAAACGAATTGCTTCACCAAGCGTTTGAGCCTTTTGGCGAGCTCGAACGAGCCACAGTATTCGTAGACGAACGAGGTAAGTCACTCGGTGAAGGCATTCTTGAGTTTTCTCGCAAACCAGTCGCCGTAGCAGTTATGCGCAAGGCGCAACAGGAGTGCCTCTTGTTAACGACGTCGCCTCTGCCTGTAATCATCGAGCCGATGGAAGTGCGTGACGATGAAGACGGCTTCTCGGAAAAGATGATTAACAAGCAGAGTACCGGCTACCTAAAAGATCGTGACAAAGCGCCCCGTTTTGCAGAGAAAGGGACATTTGAATACGAATTTGCTATGAAATGGAAGGAACTGCTTGCGTTGGAGAAGTTGAAGAAAGAACAGGTAGATCGAGAGTTACAACTTGAAAAAAATCGTCTCATGGAAGAGATGGATATAATGCGATATGACTATGATTTAGACACGCTACGGCGACGATTAAAGTTGCTTGAATCTCGACAAGAGGAATTTGAAAATCGCAAATTAGTTGCGGAAAAGAATAACAAAGCACGTGAAGAGGAGCTCAAGGTTATGCGTAAAACAATAGCTAAGCGACAAGCCGAAATCCTTGGATATCCATATGAAGACGAGGATGAAAAGTTGCAGCAGCAGCAACAATCACAGCCAATGCAACAACAGACAGGACCAGGTAATTCTAACCAACAGCTTTTAAGTGGGCATCCCGTAGCTGACGCGGTGTTAGGAGCCGCTCTTGTTGTGCCCCCGGCCGAACAGCAACAGCCGTCGGCAGCAGCGGAGAACTTCTTGAAACAATGGAACTCGATCACGAAAGGCGTCTCTTCATCACAGGATCAACAAGCACAACAAGCTCAGCAAGCACAACAACAGCAGCACCAAGGCAATAACAAGATGGCGCCTGGTCAATCAATGCCGCCGCAGCAAACGCCGCCCCAAGGGCAGAGGCCTCCTCCACCTAACAGTTGGCAGGAAGTTCCACTGCCGCCATCGCAAGCAAACAAGGCTCAACCAAACCCCAACAAGCCAGCATATATGTCTTATCTAGGGCAACAGCCCAACGGTAAGAGGTTAAGTGATCCTGGACCAGTACCGAAACGTAGAAGATATTAAGCGTAAATCTGAAATTCTGCGCTTCTAATGTTTCTCCGATCAATCAATTAACTATTACTAGTACTACTTAAATGATTAAGTGTTGCGTTCTGAACCGCCATTAGAGGCCCCACATCAAATTACTGCTACAAGAATTAATTAATGGAAACACTACTATTGATTTCTTCATCCGATATACACGACAAAAGTATTGTGCCCCTCCCTCTTTGTGTCTGCAGCAAGCAAAGCTGCAACAATTTCAGTGTTTTTGTTTTTTCCATGTTGTTCATTTTTGTGAATGCTTGTTAAAGCAGTAACGATAGCTAGAGGAAGGACTATCATTAATAAGACTGCATAATATAGCAGAATGTATCATCATCAGCCATCGGCTGCATGACTGGCCGTGCCACCGGAAACACAAACTATACTTTACCAACCAACCATTCACCCATAAATTCAGATTCTTATATATACACTATATACATAGTAAATTTTACTAACGTATAGTAAGTAGACTGCGAATTTATCGTTCTATTGGAATGTAACAGTGTGTCTTAACATTTACGCGGTCACCCTTCCACTCCGTATGGCAGAAAGAGCTAAATATATAATATTACAAATATAAATAGATGGATAATAAACACGACCTGTATTTATATGACGTGGAATTATTTTCAGGTGTTTTTACTCGTAATAGATGATCTCTATACTTTTCGCCTCAGGCCTATTAGAAGCAACTCTGAAACGTTGAAAAGCAGTGTTAATTCAGTGAGATATTACCATTTTATATTATTATATATTAACGCTCCCGTAGAGCATATGCAAACTGCAAAAAAGCTCTATTTGGACAATTCTGTTGCAGAGTTTTCCATCAGAAGGCCCATATTATTAGTGAATGCCAGAATAAACGATTTTTCTTGATAAGGATGAGTATAAAGCAAATTACTTGTTTTACTAGTTTTGTTAGTCGAAAATGCAGTAAGATTCGGCTGAATCATTAGCTTTACCAGTGTTTGGTAAGTGTTCAAGGTATTTTTGCATGCTTTTCAAAACCATACATATTCAGCTAGCCGAAGTCCTATGAACCATCGTCAGTAATGTCTAACGAAAATATTTTTTTAGGAGAGATTCAAATTAATGTCAACTAAATAAGTCATGAGCCGATGGAAATAATTAGCGCAAATGAACTATTTCAATACGGGAATCATACATTCGTAGTTGCCGCCAGATAATGGTGTTAATTTTCAATAAAGTGTTTATTTTCGCCTCATTATGAACAGACGAACCTCCAGGTTGGCCGAACTAAATGTTTAACTAGAACTGCTGTTTCGATTGTTCGACATCAACACATTTAATATTCTTATTTGCTACACAAAAACCATGTGCGTTTCAGTAAGCTCAACCTGCTCACCTGCGATGATTAAATAAAGAGGGATAGAATATGTACAAATCACTGAGGCATGCAAAGTTTGTGGCCCATCGAAGGGGTCTGTGGGTTGCAGTTCATTCAAACACTTTACTTAATGGTCCAAACGAGTTGCATGTGCCAGCATATGTTCAGATGAACTTCTCGAAGTTCAATGTTTATAACTCGAAGAAATCTGAAAGGAAATGTTTTACGAGAGTAGTCTCTTCAGGAGCTTGTTTTAGTACACTTTAATTCACCTTAACAACTGATTGGCCCGACAGTTGGCTTGATTGTTTAAGTACATTTTCTCGTGAAATCACGAATATAACTAATTTCAGGGCATCTACAAGGAAATGTTTTAGTCTCCTTAACTTTACACAATGCGGCAGAAACGTTCATTCTGCATGCCTCACTTATCGTGCGTTTTTCGATTAGCCTAGCGACGGTCTTTCCTATATGCTGTTAGGTATAATAATGCGATATATAACAAAGGTAGTCTTTTACTTTGTCTTAATATACTGGGGTGTAAACAGTCGTTGTGGAAGTAGGAAAGGAAGTAAAGATACACATGTGGCTTAATTGGCTCTTAAGCTGTGAACCTAAAGGATCACTGGTTTCAGCCTCACCAGACGGCATATAGTCATGAAATATCTATGAAGGAAATATGAACATCCATTTAGCATATTTGAGATTCAAAATTATATGAAGCATGTCAATTACCGCTGATGAGTATCACTCTATTTCACTAAACTCACGCTTAATGTAAATGGTCAAAGAGGGGTTCAGCTTTTTTTTTATTGTTTATTGCAAACTAGTTCTGATTACCCGTTTGATGTTTGAACGGGTATCGTAACTACAAATGGTTTTTCCCTCGTTCATGCCTTCCAGGCTAACACTCCTATTTAGGCAAGTTTGATCCCGCAACTAAACAATATGACGCATGCAGTTTTTGCGTCTTAAAAAGAACAACGGTAGTATACTACTATCAGTGCTCGATGTCTTGATTTCCCGTCTACTTGTGACACCTACAAGGCGTGCTGTGTTATAATGTTCTGGATTGAAAATTACTAAACTCATGTATCGAAAGTTTTGTAGAGGTACGTATCCGATACCATATTAAGTCATGCAGCTTAATTGATCTTAAAGAAAGCATTTTGCAAGTTGCTCTCCATACATTTGATTAGAAGTATTAGCTTCTTGATATGGCTAGCCCTTATCGATAATACAGTTAAGCTGGTTAACTCAAGCTTTTCAGTAGAATAACTAAATGTTGGTTTAGATGCGCTTTTATTCATGACGTATTTGCTGAAAAAGGAAAGTACTTTGAAAGATTTGTATATTTTTAGCTCTAATATTCCGCGTAGAAAACTAGCAGGTCTATTTACTGTTTGAACTACGTAGTTGATCCGTGGGAAGCGACACAACCTTTGAGTTGAGATATATTTGGATTAGCTGCCATTCAAATCAGCTAAAATAAGCATTTTTTACGATAAATTTTTTACAAAGAGAAAAAGTAACTTTAAACAACATGTTATAGTTGTTGCTTTTTATTTGTACATTGAAATCGAATAATGACTGAACGAATAAACTTGAAAAACTATGATTTGTGTATATGATTAGAACCGTATCTTGATTTATAATCTGGTGTTATCTCTGGAAATCTATTTGCCTTACGGATGTCTTTCATTTGCTGAACCTACTAATCGTCTTACAATGCTCCTTAATTATAACGGCCACAACAATATGATGCCGTAAAAGTGAGTTCTGCCTGGATTCTGTCTTGAGTTCAATATCGCGTCGGTTTTTCATGTAAATTAAACTGGGCGAGAATAGTAATGAACAGGCTTGTTGTTTTTGCTTTACTAATATAGCGTTCGAACAAGTGCAGTTTACGCCCGTTTATCGTCCCTTAATGAAACGAAGTTTTTAGCTTTTATTGCACAATGACCTTGGTAACCGGCATTGTAGGTTAAATTGCAAGCTTAATGGCTACTAATGATCCATTTAACAAGAGCCCACAGGATGAAATAAGAAGCTAAACAAAGGATTCCGAGTTGTAGCGGATCCACGATTTCCGTCAATCACCACGTTCACCACGATAGATACATCTTCAAAGGAAGATCAATGAAGACAGCAGGAGCAGAAACTGGCAACACAAATGGTCGTGGTCTCTACAATATTAAGGCTCTAATTCGGGTGCCTTGTTGCACCGAATTATAATCGAGGAACTTCCAAGAAGTTTTTCTTTCAACTGTTCCAGGGGCCCGATTAAACTATCACGTTCGAGAACCATTGTGTCGTCCAACCAGTATTACGCAAACAATCAAAGTATTTTTTACAGTTTTCTAAGTAAAGCGTAAATTGACACATACTGCATTACATTTTAATTCAGGAATTAGTCAATTAATGAATATATATGATTACTGTAATAAACATTAATAAATAAACAGAAGATTTTGGTTCATCTTGTGCATACATTAAAAGGGCTCATCTTGTATGCTTAATATACATATAATATATATAAACCAAATATGTTTCGTCTAAATTCTTGAATCGCTTTGTAATCGTTTTTTAAACGATGACCCTCTCAATTTCGAAAAGGGAAGCAGCTAATATAGGAAATTTATGCCAGGCAATAGAAACCTCGCAAAATTCCCCTTCTTCGCTTAAAGTGGCTCAAAAAATACTCTGACGCCCCTTCATGCAAAAGGAGTAGGTCAGTGATTCTCATCTTAATTTCATTCATTATTTTAGATTCAGGGAGTAAAATTAAGCTGAGTGATATTAACTACACACAGCATTTTAAATATGGAACTGTAGAGGTATTTAAATGCAGTTTTTCTTTATGTTGACCTCGGCAGAGCTTGAAGCATACATTCGATAAGCTTGTTAATTTTAATTCCCCATCATTTCCAAAATAATTAAAAACCTCACACAGTTCAAAAGTGTTGACAGCGATTTCAATGATTATCTCTATGGTCAATCATCTCGAAAGCTGAAAACAATTTTGGAGTATCTAAGTATGGCATTTTTTTGATCACTATAAAACTAGTGCCGTTTATAAACCACGTAGCATTGGGTTACCTAGGTTGGGCCAGACCAGCTTGGATTATACTAGATTCATATTAAAACGTTCTTTTGAAAGTAATATTTAGATCCGATCTTTTGTTCTAATCTAAAATCGAAAAACTTTTGATCTAAAACCGATAATTTCTTTTCAGCTAAACGGTCGAACTTTTTTATTTTACAGAAAGCGTTTAAGAACTATAAACTTGAACATATTTCATAATAGTAATATTTTAAGTTCAACATAATTGTGAATTGAAAATAACGCCTAGTCGTAGAGCTATAAATTCGCATCGTTTCTCAGCTTAGATCGGCCTGCGACACCAAGTCTGGCTCGTTCCTTTCACTTTGGTGATGGAGATTTATCTAAATTTTACAACGAATTGTTCGAAAATCACTTAGTAATAGATGTTGCGAATGTATCCGGTTGTTGCCATATATCTGCCTAATAAGAACTGTGATATTGTTTTTCAAATATGACTGATGCGTTCGATGCTTCCTGGCAGCAGGTAAGATGCCAGAATAATATAAAATCGACGATTAAATAATAATATAAAGAAATATAAAATGAGGTAAATTATTGACTGTATACTTTATTCGAATGTATCGTTCTGCCTCACCCCGGTGCCCCACTTCCCTTAAAAGTGCCCCATCGTCGAATAATGTGCGGCACAGAAGCGTTCAAATAGATAAAGTAGATGATTTATTGTGGAGTATACTCCCTCCATTTTTTAGAATACTTTTGATATGCTGTTTATTTGTTGTAGCTCTGTTCGATATACACTTAAATTTCTGACTTAGGGATACATGCAAACTCATCTCAATAGACCCAGTTCCAATCAAAAAGAGATGGTATTCGATAACATTTTCTTTGACGTACCAAGCTTATATAAGTATCCATGACCGCGGTTATCGGAACCTTTTCAGTGTCAAATGTACGGTTACTAATTTCGTTTTCCAATGATCGAAAAAGTTAATAATTCGTCGGAGCGAGGCCTGATGAAAAAAACTGTCACTTAAGATCGTGCAGAATGGCTCAGTCTATGAGGCATACAAACTTTAAAATTTTGAGAGAATCCCGTAGATCTAAGGTATTTATCGATAGTCATATGACTGCAATTCAAATTTTCACCAGATTTACGAATCGCTTGTCGGTTGTTTTCATTCAAAGGCGCTTTTAATCGGTTGTCAAATAGTCAGTCGGGACGGAATGCATCCTCAAGATGCTGCTCTGTAAAATAAAGTTGTAATAGGCTTACAAAGAAAGAGAGGTAGAGAAAGCATTTTCGCATGGTTCATAAAAGTAAACAGAGATTGGAGAAGTTAAAAGGAGAGGGAACATAAAAAGCGAACTATACCAGATCCTTACTGAATGGATTCAATTGTGATAATACTTATTATTTCGCATAATTTGGCCTCTTATTTAAAATGGAAACATTGTAGTTGTAGTACTATACATTCTTAAACGTCATAGCAAAATATTTGGTTATTGCTCTTGAAAATAACCGAATTTGACCTTTATATTGTGAAATTTACATACAGCAGTGTAGTTCGATTAAGGCAAGGACACTTATGAAACAGTTCGAAGAAAAATGCTCTTTGGTGGTTAAATAAATCCGAGTAAAGTACCTTAAACGTGCGTTAGCGAAGGCACTACTGCCTGTTGACTCCAGAATAATGATTGTGTGAATATATCTATACATACACTAGACAAGAAGTCCCTATGAATCCTTAATTATTTTTAAAACAAAGCAATTTCAATTGGGGCGAATAAAAATAAGTATTAACTTAACATTTTTCAAAAAATAAAAAAAATATATGAAATTTTTAATAAAATACTCTAGGGAAAACAGAGTTATTCTTTTGGATAATGCATATTGATAAAATAGTTTGCAACGTCGCTGTTGAAGTAGTGAACTTAAATAAAGCTCAAAGTAAACCCGATGCACCCGAGTTTCACCCAGACATCGTATCTGCTATGAGTGCGTGTAAAACAGCCAAATGTTGTGCTCTAAAATAATTTGAAGCTATTATATTAACCAGTGTGAATACGTAAAGGGACGAACTTGTTATATAAATTAGTTCAGAGTCAATTATTGCAATAAACCCCCTTTGCACACGTTTTACGGTGTTTTAGTTGTAACCATCTTGATGACTCTTGCGCATCTGCGTAACTTTATATA
>NW_019211457.1:48580558-48668103 GCF_002443255.2 Varroa destructor | reverse complement strand
TATATATATATGATTTCTCTCTAGAATGGTAAAATTTACGAGGGAAGATATAGGAAATTTAATATGTTGAGACGCATCTGTTTGTGATGCAAAATGTGTTGGTAACATTAATTTTTTTTTATTTGAAGCAACTTGATTTCCTTTAGAGCGAAACTCAGAGGTCTTTCGTTTGTTAAAACACTTAGTTTTAAGCAAAGACTGCTTGTGCAATTTTTCGTTGAACTTGATGCTTTTTTGTAGCGACTGGAGCGCCGATCTCACCGTAATAAGTAATCATGAATGTAATACCACCCGTCGAACCAAGATTGTTTACGATGTTATTTTTATTGTCTTCTAACAGATTTTGAACTATTTCGATTTCGAATGTATTCGTTGCTGCAGGGTGTGCTATATTCAATAACTATATCTGTTATTAGTTAGATAACCTATAGTTATGAATAAAAAGTTTGCCGTTTATATTTAGGAAAACTATTATTACGCCGAAAGCTATCATCATTATATTGTTGTGATCTGGAGTAACTTTTAAGACACTTTCTCTACATTTTGACAAAACGTAGAATGTATTTATGTATGTTTAGCTACATACTTCTCAAACATAATTTAGTGGCGTTTTTCCGTGTTCGTCCAACTATATTTGAGGTTTCGGCTATCAACGCATGTGTGACGCTATTTGTTTAAATAAAACGAGTATAAAATCCTGTCTGTTCTCTTATATTAAATAAACACCTCATAAAAATGTGACCTTATGGGCTAAGGTTATTATTATATAGTTTATTTCTCGAGCTTTTATTTCTATTCGGAGGCAAATTTAGTCATACATTACGCGAGGGTACACATAGTCTCCAATTTTTGTTGTTCGACGTTTTGGAATAAGGTCTAGATGTAGCAGCAGCGTGATAGCAATCAGCGATTCCACTACCCGCGCAGAATTAGACTTATATTTAGAAATCTCAAACCTACAAAAGTTTTGATCTTGTTGCATTGACTTTACTTCATTTTTAAAATAGACTTCTGTCTATAATTTTCACATTTATATGTCGTAAAATCTGATCATAGGGTATATAGAGATCATAAGATCTTCATTCTCAACCGTTGCGAAAGTAGCCATCTGAATTATGAAGGTGAAATCCTAGTAAATCGTAAAGCTGTAAAATATGAGCTGAAACTTCTCAGGAGCCTTCGTGTTAATTAAGTAATTTTTTCATAGTATGAGTTGTCGAAAGACCGTTTTTTTTCTAGATAAACGACGTATATCAATCACGTATCTCAAACAACGAGTTGGGTCGACGTTAGTGTTATTTGAAAACTTAAATTTGACAGTAGTAGAAATGCAAAAATTGTTTAAACTTTTTTATTCAGATTTAAGACAAAGCGCTTTAATCATGAATGAAATTTCTGTTTTAAAAAATCGCCATTTTTTAACTTTTTACGACAAAAGCACAAATGCTGCCAAAAAAAGCTCGTAAAAAATTATGCTATTTGTAATTAAGATGCGTTATCGAAAGAAATAGCTTAACGATGGTTTGGTTGTTTTCATTTTGAAAATTTCGATGTAAAAATGCTTCTCCAATTGCGAAAAAAATTAATAAAATTATTGTGGAAGTTGAACAAGACCGACGCGTAAGTAACCGTAATATTGTTAAGTAACTGAATACACACCACCAAAGCTTTAAGCCATTTCAAAAAAGGCTGACTAATAAAAAGAAGCTCGGTGTATTATGCGTGCTACACGAACTGACGCGAAAGAATTTACTCGCCTATATTTCCGTCTGCGAAACTGCACAAACAAAATGAAAGTGAGCCATTTCTTAAGCGGTTGACCACGAGTGATGGAAAGTGAATGCCAATATGTGAAAAAAAATACGCTTCACAATCTGTAGACTAACTCGGCCTGATAGCGAAGATGATGTAATGTGTTTGGTAAAATTGAAAGGGAGCCATATTTCATAAGCTACTGCCGCATGGCAAAATGATTGATTGCGACCTTTACTGGTAACAACTAATAAGATTATAACAAGCCATTAACAAGCCAACAGTGAAGAGCAAGGACGTCGTCTTTCATTATAAAAGCGCCGTACCACATACGTCTTTAACTTCCCGACGAAAACTGAGAGGACATGTTTTATGTATCCACCGCATACCCTGAATCCTGCACCATCTGTTTCGGTCTCCACAGAACTACCTTAATGGTGTCAGTTTAGTTCCAGTGTCGATGCAAAAATCACTTGTCACAATTTTTTCAATAGAAACCATATAGGTTTTACAGTAACGGGAATATGTTGTTAGAAAAATGGCAAAAGGTCATCGATCAAAATAGTGCATGTTTAGTTTAGTAAAATTGTTTTGAAACACAGAAAGATATTATTTCAATTCTGGCTTCAAGACCATCAATAATTTCGCGATGCTCCGTTATATATATATACTAATATATATATATATATATATATATCCATGGGATTCTTCTTTAGAACTGTCTTAAAATCACCTCATAGATTGCACCTCTTTTTAATAAGTCAAATGTAACTTCATCACAAAATCCACCTATTCTTCGAAGATAGAGCAACTGAAGTTGCTGTGGATCACTAGCCCTCAGCTTTCGTTGCTGAACTTTGATAATTATTCAGTCATATTTACTTTACTAGTTTAGTGTAAATGTTAAAACAGGCGTACAAATGTTATTGTTACAACGTGTTTTCGCTTCCGACCTGTTATGGATGTCGGTGTCCTCCCGCCCACCCATCAGTCGCCAGTTTTCAATGGTCGAGCTTTGTTTGCTACAAATTTCGCGATACTCTGCGACTTAAAGGAATATGAATGACTTAATTCTCCGCTTCGCGAACAATTGCTCCGTGACCGTGTGGATCGCTCTCTACCTGTTCTTTTTCTTGCGAATGGGCTACGGCAGTCGTTATGCAGAAAATATCGAAGCGTACCAGACGCTGCCACAGGGCCTTGAAGTAGCTAACATTGTCCTGACAGCTGCGTCCATAGCCCAGTAGCGGTCCTTGACGGCGTCGAGGGCTTCTACCACGGTTTGGGTTGTCGTGCCACAGGCCGCTAAAAGGTGAACAAAACGGATGCAGTAGTCTGTACCCACTAGCACGAACAGAGATGCCTTACCAGGCACACGCAGAGGCCCCGTTAAACTAGACCTATCTTTACGAAAGGGTCGGCGGGTCTACAGGTGTCTGGGGCAGACGGCGCCCGCAGCTTGATTTTGTCCGCTGACAAATGCCACAGCTGCGGACGTGCATCAGGATTTTCGCCTATATTCTCATTTTGAGACGTAACGAGACGTCAAGTAGTGAGCAGTTTTCGTCAAGTTCAGACGATCTTGGTGGCAGAACGAATACTGCTCACACGGCAAAACCGGTCATAGAGGCATGAGGTGTGGGTAGAATTGCCTTTCCGGCCTCACAACAGCCAAACACTCCGTTTTCGACAGGTGCTACTTCATCTCTTGAATTGTGAGACGCCCATTAACATAAACCGTCATGCGCTCTAAGTCCATCTAAGTCCTCGTCAAACTAGACGATCATCACCATTGGACCGTCGTCGCTCGAGGTGGGTTCACTCATCAGGGTTCCTTTCAAGGCTTGAAATGTTGCCTGGGGAGATGCAGTTCACCGAGAGAGATGTCCGCTTTCAACAAATTGTATACTAAAGTCGCGTACTAACCGGCGGTAAGACGTCACCCCCAGAAAACTCCGTAACAAACTAGTAGTAGAAGCGCTAACGTATCTTCCGCCGCAACCTTTAGTGAGGAAGCCCCGTGTTCAAGGTACACGTCGTTCTCCACAAAGGACGAATACTTTCACATCTTAAGGTGTAAATCAGTAGCATGGAGAACAGAGTACCTCTTGAAAATTGTGTAGATATTATTCAAACTGCGCAGAGAATATGTTAACGATAGAGACTGGAGCACCCTAATACTTCAGCCTACCCAATAACGTATCAGTCGTCGAAGCATTGGCTAACCAAAAAAGCATCCGCGTGAATTAATATAGACAATTTAAGGCATAAAATGCGGTTTCTTCTTTGTGCCACGGGGATCTGCTAACAGCTATCCATAAAGTCCAGGGTAGAAAACACCTGCGCCTGCTTCAACTCATCCAGGGCGTCATTGGTCCGCGGCAATGGAAAGACTTCTTTCTTTATTACCGCGTTTAGTTCGCAGTGGTTCACACAAACACGGATAGAACCGTTTTCCTTTATCAGAAGGACCAGCCTGCCTATTGCACAAGTGCTGAATCACGTAATTTAACATTTGTTGTTTTCTTTGCGACATAAACCAATTGCATCCTCGACTCACCGGTAATGGGGGTGCTCATTGGTGAGTACGAAACGACTCACGAAGTACGTTCCCGGTACCTTTCTTAGTTTCCCGTACTTATCGTAGACTTACTAGATTCCGCAGTCGCTTGGCTTCTCCGTCCCCGCAATGCTTCTGGCGGTCGCCCTCACAATGAGTATTACAATTAGCGAGGCCTTACGCGCAGCTTCACTCGAATTACTCTACTAGTTAAAGTTTGCCAGAACTGTCAGGACCGCGGTTAGGCCAAGAGCCCGGTCGTGTCCAAACTAAAGACCGAAACCCATGCCCGGGTGTTCGCCAATAGAAACGGGTTCCAGAATATACAACCTCCTCGACAGGTGCTCCGGCCTGGGAAGTCAATCTTCTTGCATGCTTTACTCCAACATCCTCATATGTCGTAGAAGCTTCTACCTTGATTGAAGCCAGAATGCAGTGTTGAAAAGCAAATCGTACAGTACATGTACTGCAAACCACGGCAGCGTCGCGTCACTGCTAACGTACATCACATCTGAAAAGATTGGGCGCAAGATAAAGGTATCCTACGGGCAATGTGGACGAGTGAAAAGGATATATTTCTTATATCTAATATACACATATATTAGATACAATAAATCTGTTTCCGATTCTGACCTGCTATGAGTGTATAAAGCCTTTCTGTTAGCTCTTCCAGCTTCCAGCGGTCGTATTTTATAATGCAATATACGTCATAAGTATAAATATAATGTCAAAACTTGTTGAAGTTGTTAAAAATTTTACTTTACATTAAAAAGCTAGATATTTAATCTCGATACCTGATTCATCGTACAAATTAGGCTGCATCGGCCGAAATAATCTATAGAGTTTACTTTCACAATATTTACACATGCAGCTTTTCATACTATCATTGGGTTTCATAAGCCAGATAATGAAATAATTGGACTAGTAACCGCATTATTATGTCACGATCATTCCTGTTAGTAATTCAACCATTCCGCTACGACTATTAGGTCTAGAGAAATAAAAATAACACACTTTTTGACCGTATGCAGAACACATAGCGTCCGTAGGATTAAACTAGTCGTCTGAGTCATAAGAATTTTTACTGAATGGAAGCTTGAAATAAACATATTTTTTGTGCTGGGAACCAACTGCCTGAAATAATGTTTAAGAGCAGTGCCGACCTTAGGAACTTGAGACATTTACTTATTAAACCCTAAATGACATTTGAATTGACTTAGTCTACAACCAATGTTACATTTGCAAATAAATAGTTCTAGAATTTTGCAAGGTCTTTACCGTAGAGCGGAAAAGTCACGCCACCACTTTTAATTGCGGCAAATTGGGGTATTTTTAAAATGTTGCTTTTTATGATCTTTGTGATCTCACTTTTTCAAGTAATTATTAACATCCTTAACGATTATGACATAACCTTCTCAAGATACGGAGTACACGATACTTGTGAATAATAGACTGATGCATGTTCCTATACTTATTCTCTTAGTTGTCGAGACAAATTGCATAGTATGTGTTATACTACACATATTACATAATTTCGATTGAACTTGAAGTATCGGAAGAACTATCGAATATAGCTTCAACTACGTTCAAAGTTTCTAGAATATTAGATACATTTCGAAATGATGCCAAATATCGACTGTAGTTCTGGCTATTAAATCTAGCGTTCAGTGATGCTGGTTAAACCAGACTGGTATCAGAAAAACTGAAATAACTCAACAAATACATTAAAAACTTTAAAAAGTAAACGCTTTCTTCGCATAATGGATAAGACTTGAAAAAATATGAATGAAGAAATTTATCTAGACGTCTAGCTGCTTCTCATTAAACACGTTGAAATTAGTACGGGTGTCTGACATTACAGACAGATATGATCTGAGTTTTTCAATAATGTTCTTGCAAACTTCTTATGTAAACTGGACCGTTTTAGAGAAAATAAAAACTTATACTGCGATTACCTTATATCTGAATTTCAGGTATAAGTTTAAAGATCGCTCTTGAATAAATGTTATCTCAGGATTTCATAAATATAACAAACTAAGTCAGGTTTAATTTTAACAAACATTTTAAGTTGAAGCCTATAAAATCTGTTTGTTCGGAGAGATTTGACTCCTTCTTACTCACACAAAATTCTGTTAACATGTTGCTCCAAAAAATGTGGAAGGGAGTCACATTGAACTTGTAAACTTAGCTGAGGATACTTCGTTTATAATCATCTTCGAATTTTGCACCTTATGTCTAAGCGAAAGCTCGATGTTGAAAAAGTGGGAGACAAGAATTTCTTTTTGTCGAAATGAGTGTCTTTGTCCCATAGTAGTTAGCTTACTTTAGTCTCATTGAAAAAAAAATGGCTATCATGTTGTCGTTTCTATCTTTGGAATAAACGGGACTGTACATTAATTTATTTATACTACAGTATCAAATAATACAAAACAAAGAAAAAGTATTCTTTGATCTGTTATAGATACATAGTAGAAATTAGTTAAAAAAAAATGTTGTCTTTTTGTGTTATTTTCCAGAGTCAGTCAACCCTACTGCTTCACTGTTGGACTCTCCTGACGCCTCAAAGTAATCATCAAATCGCTAAAATCTCAAGCCTATTGCATAACATTAGGTTGTTCAGAGCTAATTAAGAACTCTAAGCCTCAGAAATTTTAAAATATACTTTCTCGGCAAGGATGTACTATAGAGAAGCGGTTTTTATTTACACAGAAATTAATCCCTTGATAGCTCCTGATTAATAGTATACGCTGCATATATATATATAGAAATCCATTATACTGTTTTATATATATATATATATATATATATATATAAAATAGTATAATGGGTTTCTATGGGTTAAATTAAAGGATTATAGTTATTACTCGTTAATTAAATCGTTGGCTAAATTAAAAAGTGATCGCTAACCAGTTGTTTTTCAAATAGTTTTTTCTTCCCATTTCCGTCGCTGACTATTGTTAAATGTATCGAGTAAATCTGAGTCAAGTATTGAGAGGGCATTCACAGGCTATATAGACGGAAACGACGCTGTAATGGAATAACTTTTACAACAAACTTGTTCTTATACTTCAATGGCTCCGACGGTGGTTTATATTGATGTTTCTTGGAGCTCTTGTCATTGAAGTGGTACAACAAAAACGCACTGGATGAAAGAATTCGATACGTGGTTGATCCATACTGAGTTCCAACTAAATAAGAACGGGCCTTGGCAGTTCATTTCTATAGAGGTGTTTTTTATTATCATTCTATTATATATTTGACGTTTTTAATAATTTATTATAATGTGTCGTTGCATATATATAAGTGTAAATATAGTGTATTTTTTGTAAATAAAGTTTGTTTTAAAACAGCTTACTCTCTACAGAATCGCTGTAGTCGTTCGATGGTCAGTATTTGATCGGGATCAAGGCAAATAATATAAACAATAAAAAGAGCGATCGCCGTTACTATAAGTTCAACAAGTATAAAAATTAAAACTTAAAAAAACTGCACCCCTGACAATGCATATACGTAATATGTACATACGACGTAGCCGGTAAATAGGACCGAAATTTGAACATCGCGGTTTTTGTTCTATCTTAATATCTTCTATAAAGTCTGGGAAAAACTAAACTTCAACCTCGATTTGCCTTAGTCTAAAATGAAGATTAGGTTGACAGGCTTGTGGTTGTAGTGGTAGACTAAACGGCAAGTTAGACTCTGAATGGGCTGTGGCTTGGGGTAGCTGGCCAATAATATCTAGTGTTGGCCCACAACCATAAGATGGCGATGGGCCATCGTTGGCTAAAGAGTTGCTTGCTTGTTGCCAGAGACGCGGGAAGGGGGTCTAGGTTTAAGGACAGTGCGAAAAAAGTAAGGTGAATTAGGTACGAATTAGGAAATGGTCGAGTTTTCTGCGCGTGTTGGCGAAGGGTCCGTACTCGTGCTTTCCGGCGATAACCGCTGCGCCATAGGTAGCGGCGATGGTGCACTTTATAAGCCGCGCAGCCGAGGGGGCTGCGACCCTGGGGACTGTAGGATACGTCGTGTTTGAACTAAGCAGGAGGAGTGAGGGGTCGACTCCTGAACATGATGGTAAAGGCAGTGACGGCGACAGCGGCAGCAGCGGACAAGGCTGTCGTCTTCTGACGCATGCGTGGTTTCCTTCCCCTTTGCGCGACCTCACAGACCACAGGAAATGCGTGCAGCAGGCTATCCTACCGACGTGCTGGTTTGCCTTTGGCTCTTCGTTAATCTACATATACCTGCTACGGAGTTCGCTGCTTGCTGACTTTCTTCCTCCTCGCACGTTATAAAGTTGATAAGCCATACATTCACACGCCAACATCCACTGCTTACACACATACACACAGACAAGTATGCAGGCGCAGATACGTACACTTGGCACATCCGCAAACACATAGACACACGACAAAAACGAATGAATCATAAATAGATATTTAGGGAGAACCAAATGCCCATATATGACACATATAAAAAGCACACAGACTCTCCCAACTACACAAGGCGGATATACACACAAATTCCAAAGGCAAAGACTCAAGCTGAGGGACCGACTAACCGAGCCACTAACGAGCCAGTGCCTGTTTCGCTGGGTGGGAAGAATGTGTGTGTGCGCGCGCCTCCGTGTTCGAGTGCGCGGTCGAGCGGGCGAGCGAACGAACGAAAGAACCGTGTCCAAAGGATGGCCGACGGCCGCGACTGCTGTTTCTGCACCTGCAAGTAGCAACTGGGCAACAGAGCAAAAGGAGGAAGGCAGACAAGCAGTTGTCCTGCGGTTAAAGATAGACGTGGTTAAAGCGATGTGGTGTATTCCGTACCCCAATAACAAGGAACAGGAATACAAGCGCAGGATAGCATTGTTCGGTCGCATTTATGCCCGTTTTGACGCTTTAATCAATCTGTCTGCAGACTAATTGAGCAATACCAAAACTAACTAACAGTGTCTAGCCAACTGTCCTGTGTGCGGTTAACAGCTGAGCACACGCGTTCCATATATGCTGGAGACAGCAGTAACGAGTTGACAAAAAAAGGAACGACAAAGAGTGACGGGCTAATTCGATCTGTGTGTGCGTGTGACTGGTAATTGCGTGTCATACGTGTGTGAAGCCACTTGAGCAGAAACGGCGATATTCATCAACTGCTTTATTCTATTGACGATTGCAACAACATCAACAACTAGTAAGCAAACGCCTCGACATTTACGTCGTTGTAGAGACCTCTAGCGTCGAGCGCCCGGACACGCTTAACAAAGTGTCTGAGGAACACCGAACAGGGTTAGCTGACTAAGTAGGGAACACCTGAGTTGCGTTTGACGCGGTGGCAGCCTGGAACCGTGGTTGTGACAGTTATCCTTTCGCGTCTCATTGTGTTAGTCTATTTGTTCGTCTGTTGAAACACTCTTCTCTCGAAACACTATCGGCAGCCCTAGCAGCCTCTGATACTACCGCTAAATCTGGGGCTACTGCCGTAGCAGTGTCTATTGTGAGGGCGCCAGCCATCGCAGTTACAATCGTGCATTGATAAACTGCCACAGTCACATAGCCTCTGCTGTCGTCGTCGTCATCGTTCCACACGGACGGTGGCTGTGCCAACCGTTTGTAAAAAGCGACTGTGGAAGTGTGAGCATAGTAAGCATTTCCTCGTTTTTGTCGCTGCTGCTGCCGGCGTGTAATGCTCGTACCTCTACTCGTCGTCATTGTCGTCGAGTAAGCAGAGAGGAGTAGAGCGGAGTCACATCGTGGAGCGAACGAACGTTGAGCGGTGGTCGCCCAGTTTGGTAATGTTGACAAGCGGGCGGGCGGACAAGCGAGCGAGCGGATAAGCAGTATTTCAGCAGCGAACTGCTAAACAGCAGTAGTGCATTTGTGACATGTCCTTTTTGGGTCTGTGATGCTTGTAGTGCAAACTGAGGATTGTGTAGAGCTAAAGGTTGCCGCCGAAGTTAGCGTTAGCCGGAAGAAACATGAAGATGGCCGGTCAGGGTTCTGACGAAGACACGATTCGTGCATGCGAGGCGTACTGTGAGAAGCACGAAATACAACGCTTGCTCAAAGAGTGCATCGTACAGCTGTGCGTGCAAAGACCCAGTAACCCTGTGGTCTTCCTCAGAGACTACTTCGCCAAGCTGGATAAGGTACGTATACGTCAATATACCATCAAGTGGAGCCGAGGCTTCCTGTACTAAACGCATCTTTGAAAATTCACTTATACGTGTCTAGTAGCACTAATCTGCATTTTGTTAAATAGCGTCTGTTCTCCAATATACTTCCCAATAAAAATACTGGTCGAGATGAAAGTGTTTATTTGCAAAAGTAGGTTTAATAGCAAAGTTGAATAAATTGCTCATTGTTTTCTATATCAAAAAGGTAAGGCGGATCCCGTACATCCGTCTTAATAGAAACAAGGTGTCTTATTATTTAATAGCATTAATTGCTGTAATATCATTAGAATAAGCCGTCAATGCTAGCAGATATGGTCCGCATGCAATGCTTTGCCTTATCGGCTGCTGTTGCCATTATTTGGTTATACCTGTTGGTTGGTGCCTGCACTAGGAACAATAGCCGTTATGGCGGCCGTGGCGGCGGAGCTAGCAACGACGGCAGCAGGAAGTAAATGCAACAGATGAATGAATAACAGCGTAATGCTGAATGTGCAGGAGGCGTGCGCGACTTCTTCAGAGTGTCGCCGGTAGTCATTAAGGCTTACGTTAAGGCAACCGTTTCCAACCGGGTTCTCGAGCTTGTTGAGTGTTATACATTGATATCGTCGACAGCGGCCACTGCCGCTGCCGCCATCGCCGCCAAAGCAGAAACGCGGCGTGGCACTATCTGCATCCGTCTCTGTTGTACATACGCATGAATGAATGAACGAACGAACGGATGGACGGGCCCTCCAGTGGCTGTTTAATGGTTGGCCGTACAGTGGCGACACTAATGCTGCTAGTGTCAGTGTCTATGCGGCAGCGAGCGCCACTAGTCCGCTTATTGGAAACAAGCTGTTGTAATGAGTGAGGGGGGCCTTTTTCCCTCGCCCGTTGTGTGGTTCCGCTCTGACCTACAAAGCAGCTCCAAAATGGCGGCCCCACTGCTCCTGCCAGCTCCGACGGCCATGCAAGACTGAGCAGCAGCCATACACGATTGGAAGCTGCTAACAGCAGCCAGTGAGACCCAATTAAAGTGAATAAACTCGAGTAGTGAATTGGATGCAGACGGGTGGACGAAACAATCCGCAGCGATGTGCTTGCACGTGAGTATCATTACGATGAAGATGATAACGCCAAGATTTTTAAGAAATTAATTCGACGCACAATAAACCCACATCATACTAGTAGAATTAGATATGATGACCGATACCAGTGAATACACTCACACCTACAAATATTCAAAGAAATAGATACTTATATTACACGTATTAACGCTAGTTAAGGATCGTGAAGACTTCGTCACCGCCGTTGACGCTCTCGTCGCAGTTCTGAGCGCCGATTATCCACCACATCTGCCACAAGCACATCACACACAGCACTGAATCGATGTAGTGATGCCAGTGAAACGACACTCATTATACAACAACGATTAGGCAACCAGCAGCGTATGAAGGTAGCACGAGCACGTCTACCGTCATCATCATCAAAAGCAGCACCATCGACCGCCAGTTACCTCAACCGATTCTGATTGCTTATATATGCATACTATGTTCGCTATTTCATCTTACATACTAGCCATCGGCCCACGTCTGCCTTTATCAGTACCTATCAGAGCTTTCAACGTAAGCTCTAATGTACATAACAGCAATAAACAAATAGCAACTGGGGAGGAGGATATGGATTGGAAACAATGCACTGTGCGGAACCTTAGCTTTCACTACTCAGTATCAAACTTGTGGATAGTAATTATTTCCATTTTGTTACTTTGACCACCTATGTATTGTACTATGGTTATAAATCGAAAGTGTATTCGTGTTTTGGCTGTTATTGTCGCCGATGCAGTTTAGCGGCAATGCTATCAAGAAGAAAAATGAACAGTTGATGATTCTCGCCGATCGTGATTTTGCGAGATATTGTGATCATTTAGCACATTGCGTTGAGTATGGAATGTACTTGCGTACAAGACTTCCGAGTCGTGTTTGTCATTCCATGAATAATTGTGTACCACTACTACAATTACAAAAAAACATTATTGGGGGAGTCTGCTCTGATCTGTGCCTCAGCAGCTGCTGGGAGGTTAGGTGCTCGTTGCTAGTAGGCTGATTGGCCGTTAGCTACAGAGATGACCGGGAGGAGCTCTGAGCGCCACCCTGTGATGTGTGTTAGAGGAAATTATTTTAGTCGCATGTACAGGCTTTGTGCTTCTCTCAGTTTACGCTCAGCTCATGGCTACCCATTAACCCGAGAGAAGATACGCCTGGGAGATTCTCTTAACAACAGAGCTTAAGTCTCATAGCAAGCTGTAACCTATGCTATGCTGCATCCACCGAAGAGAGCGAGAAGCTACTGATTCCCCCTCTGTGTCGCCCTTCATCGCCTTGCTCGACGAAGAACGTCAACCAGCCTTAACTTGGTGTTCCTATCTGCTTGGTGTGTACACCGGCGCGAAAAAGCAACTTTGCCATCGCTTTTGCCCATTTGGCGTTTATACCAGCCCGTCACTAGGCCGCCAGTCCCCTTGTCGTCGTTGTTAAGCGCAAGCAATGGCTGGGTCAACTGGTGACCCACCAGGGCGGTGCGCGTCGGGATAACAGCAACAACAACGGTGGCACAACCGCCACCAAGCCACTGCCACGACAGTGTCATTGATCGTCGTCTAGCTTCTAACGGTTGAATGGCTGAAAGACTAGCAAACAGTATACGGTGACGGGCGTGCCCTCTTAACTAAGAATTAATGTAGTTTGGCATTTCGGTTTGGGTTCGCTGCTGTGGCATCTCTCCACCGAAAATCGTTGCGGACAAACGCAGCAAGCACAGAGCATCTTCTCCGCCGCATCTCATCTGTCTCCTAGCAGAACTACCAACCCCTATAGTCTGCGGCAGCAGCAGTCAACTATGCTGCCACACATCTAGCCCTTGCAGCCCTTTACGGCACCCTTTCCGGCCTGTGTCACGGCTGTGGCCCGACGTTCCCGATCGGTCCTCTGTCTATGTCCAAAGACAACAACCAACGAGAGCTAAGTACTGAGTGCCAACCTGGGCCTACAACCGGCCGAAAACACACTGCATTAGAATCAGCAGTAGCACCCGCAACAGCCGAAGTAGACCACGAAACTGAACTGCGACCAGTAAACAAACAAAAAAAAGTCATAACGTTCAAACAGAAAACAAAACTGTGAAATCAGCTAATCAACTACGATAAGCCACGAACTAGTAATAATGATATATTTATCGATGTCATTAATGTGTAACAGTCAGATTACAACTGCGTAAACGGGGTCAGCAATCACGTATCGGAACTCTGCATCACACAGCGCCAGAAAGGATAAAAAGAAATCAAGAAGAAAGGAAGAATTCACGCCAATAAAATCGGACGACGATAACAACAACAACGAGGACGTGATGGCTGTACGTTATTGACTGACTGTGTGTTATACGTAACATTATAACACCACTATGAAACAAATTACGATCACCATTCTTGAGCTAGCTTAACCAAATCTGATCGGTCCAGTCCCGGTGCAGCACCAATGCGTTTCACTAAATATCTGAATCGGCAGTGACCGGCTTGTCATTTTCGTGATGTCAAAGTTATCTTCGTACCTGACCATTGAAATAATTAGAATAGACAGTGCGCGGCAATGACCTGTTAGCGAAAAGCGAATTCATTTCATCTGGTTATGGTGTCTTTGGTAATCCCAGCTATAGTCGATATCACAGTGCGTTTCATGTCGGATTATCGATGCGCTAAGCTCTCAACTTGATGCCTTGTCGTCCACGCGCTACACGTACATACAATTCGAAGTAGTTTCTTGATTGGTTGCTGTGTTGCTCAATTATTCAACATAGTGTGATGGTTCGCAGCGTGTGAATGTTGTGTGTGTGACGTCACATATTTGTTATTCTACTTATAATCATCGTGTGTTAAACAAATGTTCGTTCCAACTTATACAATAGATCGTCTCCAATTCCGCGATCACTGCAAGCCAGATTATCTCGCCGTCACTTCCAGTCTGTCCCAATTAGTGACATTCCGCTTGTTGTGCTACCTCCTGTTTTGTCGCGTTTGTATACCGAGACCTCGGCGCGTGCAGTAGCACAAACAAAGTCGGCCCGACGACGTTATTTTGGACGCGGGCGAGAGATTTTTCATCCGGATATCTTGAGGAACACTGCGACTCCTTTTACTGCAACAAGTCGCGATTCATAGCACCAACGGCAGCTGCAACAACTGTAACTGGAAAATGGTTACATGCTCTCAATGACGCTTACAGTTCACGATGTTACTATGTTTACCACCTGCTGGGCTTAACAATCTCTGCACGTTTGTATACGATAAGGCAGAAAACATATTTCGAATTTCAAGACGAACACATTTATATAAAATACAAAAGACTTTATTTACACGACCACGTGAATTGAGCATAGGTGATTCGCTAGGTAGTATCGGATCAGGTCACGATAGCATTAGTGGCAGCAGGTGATGGTGCTGTTCACGCCAGAGTGAGGATATCCGCTGTTGATAACAAGAAGCTTACTTATTTCGAACAGGAGCCTGTTCCGGTCGAATTTTCTTCATTGATTCGAACGAGCTAATATACTGCAATCAAGTAGTTGCATCCATGACTCAATTTTAGATCGACTTTTGCTTTTCCTTTTTAGAACCCGTGAGACGCACGCTTAGGCCAGTGACTAACTGCCGACCCTTTTTTTGATCGATTTTTGGGTACGACGATCAGGAGCTTCCTTTCATAATCAGAATCGAAAAAAGATCAGGACGATTATATTTTGTGTTACACTTCTACCTTAGAAATCCTGAGTGCTCAGAATTTCAATGCCAAGTAAAATCTTGAAGGGGCCTTATTTGAGCACATGGTCGTTGCCCAAGTACAATAGCCTTGATCATAAATAGATGTAGAATGTACGAATACCTAGTTCACTGCTTCGGAGGGCAACATCTTATGCACCTGTCAACAGTATATGGAAAGACGTTATCAACTATTGCTACTTTTAATCTTTGCTACGTCGTCTTGTCATGAAGCCTTTTCGTCCCTTCGTAAGGTTTCTGTCTGTTTAGCAGTCACTTGTGTTGTTTTGACAACCAACCTAAATGCAGCGGCTGCACTTGCAGCGTATGCCATTCAAAAGGCTACTGCACAGCTTTCTTGATTAATCGCCTGTCTTTGAAAGTGCACTCACAGTAATTCTGCCTATTAGTCGTATGTTAAGCCACTCGGAGCCTCGTATAAATATATGAGCAAATAAGGCTGTCTTTGACCCTCTGCACTGGGAAATCCACTAATAGAGCAAGATACACGATGCGCCTTTTTGAATGCTCCAAAGTCACGTCAATGAGATACCCAATAAGCTGGCTGTACTCTTTTCGTTTTACAGCATAGTAGCAATGTAATAATGGTGAGTCCGACGGTACGGCAGTGAGTGAGCAGGCGTTCACCGACCGATCTGACTGGTGCCGTTGTTCACTCAGTCATTACCAAGTGAATCTAGAAGCATTCAATCTAAATTTGGATTTAATCGGCACCCCGTTCGGTTGAATATTTTGGGTTCTACTGTGACACAAACAATGCAGGCAGATGCTGTGCAGCGCTACTGCTACTCTAAGCGGAATAGCAGTGGCTGCAGGTGGTCTGAATGCGTGTAGAATATGTATAATAGCATTAATAATTCGCTGCCTGTCTGATGCCTGGCTTTCTTCCTTTTTAAACGGACGACGAATGAGCAGGCACGTAACTAATGAATTGAGCGCAGTACTTGTCTCTCCCCCACTGGCCAGATCCACATTCATTCGAATAGACGCAGAAGCTTAAACAGAACATTCTGCATCATGGCAACGAGTGTTTCGAAGGCAAGCTGCTTTATCATGCTGTCGTTGATGGCAAACGGCGGTAGACCTTTGGCATCGGACTAAGTTATTTGGGCATCTCTTTCGCTGGTCGGACGTGACCTCATACTCAGCCAGTGTACCTGAAATCTTCCTCTGTATCTATTCGCGTACCTGTCGTCTCTTCACACTGATACCTGCGCAGTGGTGTTCTGTCATTTCGAATGGCCGGGTTAAGGTGCCGTTCCTGCCTGTTTCCCTGCAGGCCACCCGTTCATCTGTACATTTCCAGTGTGTGGCTGACTGCTAACGGGCGTCGACTGCCGGCAGGCACTGCAACAGTAAAAGCAGTGCTGCCTTTAATGCACAAGCGTCGGCTGTGCCAACGACGGAAGCATGGTGCGGTAACAATGATGCCCGACGTCAGCCACTCGGCGCTCACTCTAGCTGAAGCAGCAATGACGTAGGGCGCATCAGTTTGCAGGTTATAGTAGCAGCAGAAGCAATGGTCATGGCGGTAGCTGATGGAGGTGATGATAGTCAAAGGGCTCGTTTGGCCCAGCTCGTTCGACAAGATGTACGTCAATACAGAAGTGACCGCCGTCTATCCACATGGTATATGAGTGCTTATGGCAGTGGCTGAAACGACTGATGGCAATACTTTAATCATAATTCCAACATATTTGCTTATCAATCAGAAGAAAACCAAGCGCCACTCCAGGACGTGTAAATTATCTAAGTTATTATTTTTTGTGCAGGTAACGATGTGTACCAGAATGGTATTTAACGTATTAAACTGTTTTTTTTGCTGTTGTTATCGTCCTTTCGTTCCGCTTCTGATTTAGGAAACTGCGATGAAAAGCAAGGGTTGCCTGACCACGTCTGGGTCGGGGGACCAGTCTGGAGAAGAGGCTCTTTCACCTTTGCCACAACCCCCAGCGAGGAGTCGTCGAGGCGCCGTTTCTGCCGAAACCTATTCAGAGGAAGATGCGACAAATTACGTGAAAAAAGTGAGAAAAATATCTTAATCAGATTAACGCTATTATTATATTCGACTAAGACAACTGACCTTAATTTTACTTTATATCAATTTTTGTTCTGACGAATAGGAGTTTAAGGTATACTATGTGAACCAGTTACAACGTCTACACACTTGAGATTTGCTGAAAGGTTTCGAAAGGCAATTATAGTAACTTTTTATTAATAAAAGCCGTATGTTATGAAAAGAAATTCTATAAACCACAAAACAAAGTTCTGAAGGCATACTCATGTATAATACCTGTGCATTCTCTAAGCATTTCCCAGGCGACCTACTTATTATGCTGTTTTATGAGAACAACCTTACTTTTCGACTTATTCCTTATGGAGCTAGCCGATTCTAATTTGTCATTTCTTTTTCACTAATTTACCGCTCTCTTCAAGCAAAAAAAATCACTCCTTGGTAAATGAAACAGAATTAACAATGCTTTAGTGTTTATACAAAACAACGTCCGTATATAAATATACCTTAAAACGTTTTCTGCGAAAAAAAAAAGCTCTTTGTAAGGCAACCGATTGAATGGCAAACTGAAATACTGTTTTCTAATAAACGGGGATAACTGTGAAACGTACCAATTTCCTATAATCTTCTTTTTAAGGTGTCAGAGCAAAAAGCGCCCATGGCAGCCGGATATACTTGGTAGTTCGGATCTCAACGGTAGCCTTCTATAACGTATCAATGCATAGCGTGACCTCATTTGGAAATAATTTAGCAATATTTTGACGCGTCATTCACCTGTTTAGCTGTTCCGGCGTCTAGTAGACGAGCCGGGAGGTGGCGCAGTTAATAACCCTTTAGAGGTCGCTGGCAAACCATCTCGTTTGCTACTGCCGCCGGTACTGCTCTTAGGCGCCTGGTTGCTGTGTAGCAATAATCGGCGTAGTATGTGGCTGATTCGTTTTTTAGTTGGTCGGTTCCTGCCTTCGTTCCTCTCCTCCATACTACATTATGCATTAGAACACAGCAGGCAACAGCAGCAACGTCCTGACGCTGAAGGCCAGAATATTACCAGTCCTGACTAACGCACTAAAAAGAGCTAGCTCTCACCTTGAAACTTGTGTCGTCGGAAAGCGTCAGCTGACGACAAAGCAAAAGCAGCTATGTTGCTGCAGAGGTCGGAGCACTGACACGAACAAACACTAAAATGACATGAGACCGTTATTTTGCCTGCATTTAGGGTACGAAAGGCTACTTTGAATAATATAGCGTTTCCCTAAAGTGCAAAGCGTTTGAAGGTAAAAGGAAAGGAAGAAGGAAAAAAGATATAGTCATAACAAATTAAAAAAATATTGCAAATATGGTTCGTATAGGACACAGGTTAGACAACCAAAGCGGTTCACGGCCTGTTATATACTCTGTCCTTGTAATGGCTCTGCAAATAACTATGAGGAACACAGTTTGATATTGAAACTGCTCATCAATATAACTTTTTGCAAAAAGCATTAACTTTCACACGAAATGGTGGTTTAAGCGATATATAGAGCAGGGGACAAACCTAATTTTTGAACAGTTATTTTAAATAGAACCACCTCGATCTGGATCCGATTTCCTCCATGCTAGGTACAATTTTAGGTATGTAGATTTGACACAGTGTTTAATGCGCACTCATTTTGCTATAACATGTACACAAATCGGTTACGTACAATGGTGTAAGTAGGTGCCATCAGTATGATGATGGTGCTTAGGTTGGTACAGTCCTCAATGTTTGTACCGATACTGTATCTACTATTATGTATTTTTGTTGTTCTTACATCTGCTCTGTTAAGCTGTGGCGTTGTTGGATTCTTCATTGAGTAACGCGCATTGCTTTTTCAAAGTTCTGTCTATTGAACGTTTGAATTTGCGTTCTTCGATCTATTTTTGTCATCTTTAGCAATCGAAACTGCGGTATTAATAGAATTAGTAGTATTAGTAAACCTAAGCTATTGCCACCGCACTTCAATTTATTCTGTTGTTGGGTAGACAGTGGTATCGATCGTTTCTATTATCGCTGTGTGTGCAAATCGCAGATCCAAGTAAAACGATTGCGAACATGTTGTGTATGCCGATTAGGACTTATAGTCTCTAAGTCGATGTAGCTAGTCGACGCGCCGTCGAATAACCGAAGCTACGGCTGGATCACGACCATTGGTTGGACTTGCCCAACTGGCTATAGTAAAATTTGTTGCGAACCGGGTTGGCTGCATGGCAAACAATTCTTGTCAGAACTAGTTCAGATTTTGGTGCTTCTTCTCAAAAACTTGTTTCTGAGCGACCTCGCAAAAACGTACGGTGCTGATATTATTCTTGGAAGGCTGTCGCTTGTTGGGTTGTTGTTTATTTGGGAAACTAAAACCGATGCGGTTGCAGCTTCCATGCGAATTGGTAGTTGCATCTAACTTCTCTTGTTGCAAATCTTTGGACAAATTTTATAAAACAGGTTTGTAAGTTTATAAGATAAGTTTGCCATGGATTTTGTCACAATTCTCGCCATTCCGAAAGATCTTTGTTTCGTTGATGTACGATAGGCTGCATGCCTTGTTTACACTCGATGCTAATAAAGGTAACTGCGAAACGAAACTTTCAGTTATTAAAATTTCTGCCTTTCTTCCCTGTTGTCTCGTTCGGAAATACAGAGATATGTATATATGTATTATGCGCCACAACATGGTACACTTCTACTAACAAAAGTAAATGCTCTTTTTATTATACGTGTATTAACAAACAAAAATAACACAAAATCGAAAATTTGATCATCGCTAAGCAAGGGCCAACTTAAATGTTAAAAAAAATTGTGGATAATTGAATTCACAACGCTATACGGTTACGCAGTTGAAGTGTGGAAAATTTATTTTTTGGTAGGAATTACAAGTTGTACAATCTTTGAAGTAGCGTGCGCGAATTTATGTTTTCTTGAGAAATTTTGTAATTACTACTGTAAGTTTGCTCTGGAATGAGTTCCCAAATAACATCAACATTTTGAAGCAAAGGAACTACGTGGAGGTGAATTTTTGCTCTCGCCAAATCGTGTGCGGGTATACATATAATACGTAAGCTTGTAATACAGCTAACAATGCACTTTATCCATCTTACAATTGTACTTGCCCAGGAGCTAAAAATTTTACTTTAGTGGTTGCAAAATGGAAGGTTGTTGTCTATTTGGTGGGGTACACAAAAAAGGCATTCAGTTCACAAAACCGTAGAATATGAACAAGAGTAGATTCAATCCTATGCCGGCCTTTAACACTGCTGTGTACATATCTAATTTATCTCGTTACCATAGAACCTAAATTGTACTTAAACAGTACTATAATAAATAACGTGATCTCTATGGGACTATTCTCGCCTAGGAAACGAAGCCCACAAAGTGGACATTCAACTCTTTTGACAGGTGCTCTCATGGTGTGCTCATAATGTAGTAAAACGTGTAGCCTCTTTACTGAGTAGCTTTAATTGTTTGCAAGTCTTGTTTTGACAATAGAAAACTCTATGAGAAACGCAGGTAAAGTACAATCCGCTACCGCAAAAAACGGTGTTTTCCTTAGGGGCCCTTTCTGTTCTATTTTATAGTTTGAAGAACATCACATGTGCAGGTTTTACATTTGCTGTAAACATGTATTTTACGGACACGGTAGGATACATAGCTAAAAGGAGACATTTTCAAGAAAATTGTTTTTCGCCTCCAAATTTTAAAGCTTACAACAAAACAAGACCAAACTTTGACAGCTGTTTGCCCAGACTTGGAAGAAAAACGGAAAAGCCAAATCAGTTCAGTCCTCTCGGACCCCGCTGAAGATTCCAAGGTCCATGACAAGCAGATGATTCTTGGATATTACAAACGAATATCACAATAGGGCTTAAAAAAAAACAGTTGCGAACAGAGGATCTATTATTTTATTTATTTGCTTCCAGAGGTCTTAAGGTTTCAGAGAAGCTTTGTGAGACTTACAGTCGGGAGTTTTAAAACAATATTGCGCAAATCATTTAACCTGTGCCCACACAAAGCACAATCTGTTTGTCCTAGTAGTGTTATGCTCCATATAGTTATTTTCAGTAACATACCGTGCATAGACACTCAAAGCTGACTGAAAATCCGATCAGGGTTGTTATAAACTTAACAGGTGGCCACGATAATACAATGCGCTCGAGTTTAGAAGGGGGAATGATTAACGTGTGCCGTGTATTAGGTGTCAACTTGGACAAATAATTGTAATAGATCTATGAAGAGTATGAATTTATAAAAGATATTTTCGACTTGATTTCGATTTTCCTTGTGGTACAGGCCTAACTTTCTACTACAATGAAGATCTACGCAGTTACTGGACCCGAACAAATTGTCAAAGAAACTATGATTGCATAAACCGTTTTCAACTTTTCAATTGGCTGTTTCGTAATACATTACATCTTCATCCGACATACTACGAGCGTGTGAGGCTTAAAAGGGTTAAGCTGTTGCGCTGCATTTCAGTCAGATGTTTCTTCGTAAGATTTTTCTTATATGGCTGATTTGTGGAGTTTTAACTCCAATTAATTACGTTGTGAAAATGTAAGATCTGCATTAAGATTATATCATTATTAGAACCTGTATTTATTTGTAGACATATAACGAATGGAGATGTGCCTAATGCGATTTATTATTTACAGGTGGTTCCAAAGGACTACAAAACAATGGCGGCACTTTCAAAGGCGATCGAGAAAAACGTTCTATTCAGCCATCTAGATGAGAAGGAAAAGTCAGATATCTTCGACGCTATGTTCGGCGTTGAAGCAAAAGCTGGCGAAACAATTATTCAACAAGGAGACGATGGTGACAACTTCTATATTATTGATTCGGGAACCGTCGACGTAAGTATCTACATCTGTAACATAATAGAGCACTTGATTTTATTCTTCGCTCGCTATCGTTGGTTATCATACAGTTGTTGAACAAAACAGCTTTCTTTATTCTACAATGAAGAAAGCTGTTTTGTCCTATATTAACGACCATATTTAACAATATAATAAAAACTTCTATTAAATTTTCAATGCATGTCGGATTTTGCAGCACAAAATAGCCGTCACTGGTTCATGTCTGATAATTTTTTACATGACTTGCTTGGTCATATCTTGAATAGTTACTTTACTTGGTTTCATTGTTCTGCAAGAATTTCCTGTTGTGAGTTGTGTCATGAACTCATATTGGCGGTATGAGCTGCTAATCGCTACTGTAAGGACTAGGCACCATGATGATGCCCAATATACAAAAACTGCACTGCAGTCATTATTGATGTGTAACATTGAACTGGCAGTGTTAGTGCGTAGGCGCTGCTGATACTGTCGTTGTTGTTGGTGCTACTGTTTTTATCTACGCATGCTTTATACCATGTAGTCACTCCCAGATTGACGTCAAAATCGACGCACTTGAACTTAACGAGCCATTAGTGTGATGTTCACTTCACAAATGTTCTATGAGAGAAGTACGCATTAGGATTTGTAGATATAAATTGGTAAGATTATAAAAAGAAATGCGAACGGGCTCTTGTTTGCATGTACAAGTATAGGCATTCGGTTATCTTAATGATGATAGGCGTCTGTGGTGACACTAACCAATGTGTAAGCAAAAGTAGTCGAATCAGTCTCGTTTTTCCCCCAGTCTCGCCTGTGGTTGATTCGCGTCTTTATTTACGGGCACTTTTTTTACATGCTTTAGATCTACGTGAACAATCGATTGGTGACGTCCATCGTTGACGTAGGCAGTTTCGGTGAATTGGCGCTGATCTACGGCACTCCGCGTGCTGCCACGGTGAAAGCGAAAACCGACGTCAAGTTATGGGCCATTGATCGTGACACCTATCGACGTATTCTCATGGGTTCTACCATTCGAAAGAGAAAACTGTACGAGGAGTTTCTTTCAAAGGTCAATATTGCCGTCTCTCACTAATAAAAAGGTTTCCATGTGTTTACATTGTTCAACGTGGCAGAAAAACGTGTTAACTATTTATAAATATATAACTTACTCCTGATGGTGAGTGTTGGTGGACCATACAAACTTACTAAAAATAAAAAATTTATTTCTTTTCATGTAAAACACATTTACGTAAAAATTGTATAATTCATATTAGTGTGAAATAAACATGTGCGCTCATTCCATAGCTAACGGATCAACCAAAATCTCAACAAAAAAAATCTGAAAATAGCTACTACGCATCTGTTCTATATTTTTTAAGTTTTACTGAAACTGGCTGTGTAGCGTGATACGGGTTGCAGCAGAATATGGCGCTTCTTTTATCGACTGCTGCGATTCTCACATCGAAGCCGCCAAGTTATTTGCAACTTTTGTTCAGATATGTTATTCATCATTTTGACGTTATGTACTAACCTGAAGAACGCGACTTTTTTCAGTAGTTGCAAAGCCAAAGGCTTATTTTTAAAAGTAAATGGTCAATGTGCTGCATATTTTAGGTTTCGATTTTGGAGTCGCTGGACAAATGGGAGCGTCTTACAGTCGCCGACGCATTAGAGCCCGTCCAGTTCCAAGATGGCGATGTTATTGTTGAGCAGGGTCAAGCCGGTGATGATTTCTTCATAATTGAGGAAGGACACGCTAAGGTCCTGCAGAGAAGAGCACCTGGAGAACCGCAAGAGGAGGTTGGACAACTTGGGAAGTCCGACTACTTTGGTTAGTATTGCAGGAATAAGCGCACTTGCGAAAATAAACAATGAATAATAATTATAAATACAATAATTTTTAAAAGTATTTGGCTATGACTTTTTATTATCTCAGACAAGTTGGTCTGAATAATGCAATTGAACATGAAAAGCGCATTCGCTAAGTAAGTGCTCATTATACAATCGATGCTTAAAAATACTCTTTCATCGACAAAGATGACGGTTCCTACATCAACTTAGCATGGCGCAATACTCCCATTTTATATAATGCATATGCAGAGTTGTTTCATAATAAATAGGTAAGCTAATTCTTGCGTTGGCTAGTTCCGCTCAGTATAGTAAATCCGAGTGGTAGGGAAAAAGGTGAAGAGTGTAACAAATATTTTGGCAATTTAATTTTGGTGCCGTATGATGAATGAGATAGATTATTGCCGTAATGTACTTTCCAAATGTAACTAGTTGGTTTGCAGTTTAGATAAGAAAACTTCCAACAAACTAACAAAAGAACAGGCGCAAGGTTTGTGGTTTGCGACGAAACGTTTGTGGTTATGCGAGCTATCAGGAATCGAGGTGTAAGTGTTATGCGAATAGGTGAAATGTTATCAAGAAGCGACGCACATGTCTTTCGCACTTATCGGGCAAACTGTCATTGCACGTTCACCTTTAATTTTTGGAAGAAGGTCAACGTATGGCTACAAACGAAAGTTTTAACGCTTGTTTTTGTGCGGAATTCTGAACCTTAAACATTTGCGCGGATAGCTAGGCCATTTTGTGCTATCGTTTGTAGAATATGTATTTCATTTCTTATTCTTACTTGGATTCAGCCATCCGTAGGGCACTAACCTATCGATTTATGATAACGTCCCTGGCCACAAATTTTTCGTCTTCCACCGTCAAAACTTGGAATGATTCTACTCTTTGCCTGTTTGCCCAAGGTTCCGCAATCGCTGAATAACTATTCACATTGTGAGTAATGTTCACCGTACGTATGCAGTGATTTACTTTCGTCATATACAAGTTAATCTATATAATCTGAGCTACATCTTGTGTCTGTACCTTGGTGAATGAAGTTATTGAACCACGTTAAATTAATGCTAGAGTCGTTGTCTTGGGCAAAAAAAACGAACACTCCGGTACACTTTTTCAGCGATATCGTTCCCAACGTTTTATTTATAAAACATTGGGAACAAACAGGTTTCAATCAATTATTCTTTGTCGTATTTTTGGAACAAATTTGTCCGAAATAACAAAATAGTTGCATACTTTGATGTCACTTATAGATTCACCTTCCTATATAGGTACAAATCTAATTGTTTGAAGGTTTTTTAATTACCAGTTAAAATTTAACCCTCCTTGTACCACTTGCCTGTATACGAATAAATGTAATTGTATGGCTTTTACTCAAAATTCTAGGTGAAATTGCACTTCTCCTGGATCGGCCGCGGGCGGCCACAGTTGTAGCTAGAGGTCCTCTAAAATGCGTTAAGTTGGATAGGTCTCGATTTGAACGTGTTTTGGGCCCTTGTGGAGAGATCCTCAAGAGGAACATGACCCACTACAACTCGCTCATATCTCTGTCTGTCTAGGTCACTCCAGATCCTTATCGACCAACTGCCATCAGTCAGCGAACCAAAAGACCCCTATCGACCCGACCAGGCGCCATCCCACCAGCATCAACTCTAGCTACCAAGCAGGCAAACCGTTAAACAACAACAACAGTATCGGTTGTATTGAACCATCCATTCTACCCAAAATGAATGGCATCGAATGACAACAATATATGTTTAATAATGGCACCAACAACAGTAACTAAAGCCAGTACCAAACAGGTAGACGGGAACGAAACAAACAAAAAGAAACCTGAAAAATCCTATTGAACGTGCGCATAATAAACACATTATGTTAAAAATAATAGTGATAATAATTGTGAATAATATCCCACTCTACGGTGTATCTGTATTTATCTATACATAGATCAATGAGTCGATTCGTAATGATAATATTATGTATGTGCGTGTATACGAAGGATTGATAGGTAGTTGCAGTCGAATAGTGCATTGCTTATGGGACTTTCACACGTAGGCCATTAGGGCCGACACGCCCTAAGAGGACGGGCAGATTGACCATGTTGATAACATCAGGCACAATTACACGCAAGCCGGTACTACGCACAGGCCCCTTCAGTTTAAATAAAAATAATAATAAAGACAAAAATAAGAATTCTACAGAATTTACCTTTCATAACAAAAAAATGACTCCGAAATTACAACATTGTAGAGACAGTAATAAATACAATACTTAACCAGCTCTCCATGAATTGAGTCACCTCTAGAAGTAATAGTTGATAATCAGCCTGTTTCTCCTTTATTTTATTCTGGATCTTCACCGGTCAATCATCCGACCACACAAAAAGGTAGCTCGACTAGACAGACACGGGTGTTGATGCTAACCAGTTAAATATATATATATATATTATAGACAGTAACGTCGCCTCTGATATTTCAGCGGTCATCTAGGCCAACATCAAATCAAGATAAGAGGGAAGGGGGAGATAAAAAGGAACCATTTTGCGACACGTACAACAGTACAATGATGAAAAATTAATTCATGCGTCTAGTTCCGGCAAAACAAAGTCTACAACGATTACATCGAGAAAAGGCGGAAAAAAGTGATGAGCGAAACATTGGCCAGCCATCTTGCGTAACGTTGTGGAAACGACAATTAAGCAGCAGCATTCTAAATTACAACTATAAAATGTGAAAGTGAAAGTGACAACAACAACAGTGGCACCAACAACAAATAATAATAACAATAACATTAGTAAAAATCAAAATAATAACAATAACAACAATAACACCATGATCGAGCTAATGATGCATACCAAGCCACCGCGGCAAAATCATGGACAAATGATTATGCTTACGTGTTTGTGCTGCGTGCATCATGAAGATAAAGTGCATGATAAGGATAAGGTTTCTGTTGTTGCTCCTGTTCAACCATGCGTGGTGTAGTTGCGTGCCCAACATACAATGAATGAATGAATAAATGATTAATAATGATGAAAATGGACTGGCTATCTGCTCGCTTAGTCGCAACGAAAGCTTAGGGGTCGATTAGCAGCGTTGCGGGATACCTAGTGGGTTCAAGAAAGGCTCGTCGAAATTACTCTTGCGCGCACCGGGTTCTGTCGGTTCTCACCCGGGGGTTACTGTCATTTGCCAGAGAAGTATAGTATTTAATAGTAACACACATAACAATATTAATAATGATGGTAACAATAATACACTTACAAAAACACCGATTGGATCAGATGATCAAGACGTAAGCGCAGCATATCTGTGGAACAATTCGATGGATATTAAAACATTACAATGTCACACAAAGTTATTGTCGTTTTGACGCAGGCGGTGGTGTATTGTTTATTGTGACTACTCTTTTTCTATTTAATTACCAAGGCACCAGGCTGCCTAGAAGGACTAATACACAAGCAGAACAAAGTAATCATATGGCGGAGATAATAATTGGCAATTGAATTAGTGTCCTTTATATATAGTTAGGGGTAGATGGGTTGTATAAGGTTAGCATGTATGATGTTTTGTCCGGTAAATACTTGCCGATCTACCTAAAATAAGGAATTTTTTTACACATAACCTGTGGGGTTCTTAGAAAATGTCCACAAAATCTGACGATCTATTACCAGAGATGAAAGGTTAAGAAACCAATAAATCTTTGCGCCCCTTTTATTGAATTGTCTCGTCTTAATTTATTTTGAATACCATTTCACCAATTTCTGACCATGAAATAACTGATACTACAAGCTGTTGAGAAACAAGCCTTTCTGCCTGCGTAGCATACGTAAGATTTACATAAGTATGTCTGAATAAATAACTTCATCGTACTGATGGCAAAAGTTATCCGCAAACATTCTACCAAATCAAACATGCCCGTTGAATACTATCTACTAGAATGGCTTCAGTACGGGAAAGACCTCCCTAACATCCTATGTTTTCCATCATTATCAGAGAAAGTCCACCTTTGTTTTGTAAATCGGTAAGAAAACTCGATTACTATGGTATTAAACCCGCAAGACGCAGTCGAGTCTCGTAAATACACCAGGACATACCAATACGACAAAACCACCCACTGCAATGCAGTATGCGCCCTTTTAGTCTTCCTTCAGCTTCTCTTTATCACCTTTCTCTTGTATGATTACTAGTATTTTTCAAACGCTGCTGCTGTTGCGGTGAAAGCGACGGTTCATTCAGTAACAGAATAACTTAGTCAATCATGACCAACAATATTATCACTCATATATGAATGGATAAGCTGCTAGCCAGCGGGTTCATGAATTATATTCACTATTGTTTACTTATTGTTTTTGTTAATTTAAATCGATTATTTGCAGCAAAAGCTTTTCTATTTTCTATTTTTTAACTTTTAGTGAATTATCCATCTAAAAAGTATAATCGTTTATATCGTCAGTGTATGGGCATGCTGTGGCTGCTTCATAAACAAACAGTTACATGCGCAACCTCTTAATGAAATATTCTAGACTGTTTGCATAAATATATCTACTGTAGTTTCAAATAATGGGACTGGTCCAACAACAACAAACTAAATATTAAAGTTCATTTTGAGGGGTTCATTAAGGTAATCATGGATTTAATACTTCGCAGATACGCCCACCAGTCGTTGGTCCGAAGTTCTTTGAACAAAATTACACCAGACCGGTGATGTATGCAAATACACGATTTAAACCGAGTCGCATCCTGCTTCTAGAACGTGTAAGAGAAATGGTGGTTGGAAGCATCTCTTACGATGACCTTAGCAGTTATATGACATCTACGGTGAATAATGGCTTATATCTCCAATGTATGTGTATCTCGCGGCTGCTTCGTAAATATGCAGCTGCACGCGCAACATTTCAAAAAGAGCGTGAAACAAATAACAGATAATAGGAGGTATATTATACGCGGAGCGGTATGAAACGATTGTTCGATATATTGATGCAATGCCAACAAATTAGATAGGATTACAGGATGGACATAGTGAAAGACATAAAAAAACGTCACAATGGCTTTCGCTTTTAATTCTAAAGATAGCAACTTCATTCAAGACTGGTACTAACTGCTTAATACAAACAGACGAACATCGGTAAAATCACATATGCAAAAATACTAGACAACAGCTTTTCCTCTACTTCTGAAATGGCGGCGAAAGTCGTGTTGCGTTATACAGCGGCAATCGGGCCGGGAAGAATTGGGGTCGTCTGGTTTGAATGTATTACATTAGTATGTAAATGAGAATTGGTAATTGGCATGGGAAAAAAATGTCAACGATTGCAGATTAAGTTCGACTTGATTCGTGCCGGCTGCCTTCAAAAGCTTATCAAAAGAAAAGCAATAACAGTATAAAAGTTCCGCTTCCAGTTGAATGTATGTTGCAACGGAAGCAAAAGAAGCTGAGAATGTGTGGAACATGAAGCCGAGATTAAGTTTCAAAGGCAGGAACTCTCACATACCGCATAGGCTTGTCTAGCACAACTAAAACCGCACGTAAAACCTGTAATATCGAAAGACAGGCCCACAAACGGATACAACCAAACACCGATAATAATAGTATAATGACATTCATGTTGAATAACAAGATGTTGACTGTACGTGTTACTTGGTGGATCCATGATGACGATTAGGTGACAAATTAAATACGGTGATATGATTTGAAATAGTTACTGCCTTTCTAAATGGTAGAGTCGGACTTTTAATTATGTATTTTATCTGAAGCAGTTAATAAATACCGCTCCAATCACAATAAAGAATACTAATGTTGATAATAACTCCCATCTAATCCGCTATTAACATTTCGAGTTGAGTTTAACAAATCACTAATGAGAGAACGCTGCAACAAAACAATAAATAATAGAAGCAGAAAAAAAAAAGACAAGCTCTCTATTCTTAGCCTATTCCAATATATCGGCGGGATTTTTTGGGAATCACTACAAAGCGATTGTGACATTGTCACAGCATATATATATATATAGCAAACAGAAATTTCGATTTTTAAATACTCTCTAAAGACGATAACAGATTTGAATGAGTTTTAATGATAGTTGACTTAAGCAAAAAAAAAGTGTAAACTGGACCTGCTATGTTTGAAAATATCCTCCTATTTGATCTATTAGAATAACAAATATCAAACAACAATAGAATACAACCGATTTGTAATGCAATTGGCAGATTTAATTCGGTTGTCTAGTAGTCGACTTTACTCCCATTATAATCGATATCCTTATCATTTTGACCTACACTTGCGTAAGTGACACGTTTTTTCATCGTTTACAAATGCATGTACTTGGTGCAGATTCGTACATATTATTAATATATTTATTATAGAGTAATACTAATTCTTTAGGTACCTTATTCAATCTTCTTAATACTATTTTAAGTTATTAATCAAAGGAACAATTGGCAGACGTAGGGCTGCTTTGGTGGTCAGCTGGCAACATAAAGAAAAAGGCTATTGATATTAATGTCTGTGTTCCGTCCGACCTCATTTCTACTGTTTCGATCTCTGATCACTGAATTAACCTTTGAACTGGCGTTATTTATGAGTTCTCCGAGTCCCATTTGACACTGCTTCTATGCTCTTCGTTTTTAAACATTGAAGGGAAACCAGTCAGTTATGAACATGCTGATTATAAGATGAACCAGGTAGTAGAAAAAAGCATTTTAATTAACAGATCGATCGTTTGTACATAGTTTTGTTGCAGAAACTGTCGGTTACATTTTGATCAGCATCGACAAAACATTTTTTATGCCATGAATGAATGAATGAATGAACATCGTTGTTACAAATTAGTTCCATACTAATATTGTCAAATAAGTTTTATTTATCCCAAATATAGATTTCGGTTCAAAGATATAACTTCCCCGTTATTGCAAAATAATTTTATTGACCTTTTAGTTCAACATAAAAACGATGTAACCTTATATGGCGTAACGCAAAAGTTGCTGATTGGGAATTCTATACTAAAATAAATTAGAGGTTTGCTAAGTTGTTAGAATATTGAGTAAAGGATAACCTCGGCCTTAGCGTTGTGTTAATTATAATACGAAAAAGCGATATATATTATTCTATCTAGGTATCATAAGTTTTCAGTGTTATTTTAGGGTGAGTAAAGCGACCATGCAAAATCATAATCATCAATCAAGCAATCAACGCGAAACAATTACAAGTATGAACCCAAGAAGGAAAGTAGAGTGAGCAGAACAAATAAATAAGCATGTGTAGGAAGGAGGCTCTAGTTAGCTTGACTGAAAATTATGATTACAACGCGTTTTTTTTTGGAGAGCGTGTGTGGCAGTCAGGCCTGTGCCTAGATATGTCTTGAAATTGTTAGCATTCACTCTAACATAAATAAAAGAACATACAAATTTTTGTGTTTGTTTGTAACCTAAAGAGTAAAAAAATACTAAGCAAGCTTTTTAACAAGATAAAACTTTAACAAGAAAATCCTAACTAACAGTGAGTATTACTAATGAGAAAAATAATAATGATCGTGCGAACGCTATTACGGTAGTCGAAATAGTAATCACGAGGTTGAACGCCAACCGGTGTGGAATATGTTACATGGTATTGAGTATGATGGCTACACCATAAAACGATTACATGTAGATATTAACTTGTCAATTTCATTTACGTAAAAAATGCACGTCGCTCTGATCTAATGAGCCGAACAACTCGACCGTGATTTAACATCCTCGATTTCAAATAATGTAGCAAAAAAATATGAATGTAAATGGGGATGTTCACAAAACTGTAGATCACGTTCGGCACGAGTGTGTGGGATAACGGTGAACATCGCCAGCCAACTCTATCGCAACTGCACGCGTTGTGTGATTGCATGTATATATCGATTATAACAATGATTAGCAACATTATGACGATTACTTCTGTCGAAGGAATCAAAATGATATGGCGATTATAATGACATTGACTTTAACGATAACCATGCTAAAAAAAGGATAGTGGGAAG
Organism: Varroa destructor; assembly: GCF_002443255.2. Classification (NCBI taxonomy): domain Eukaryota; kingdom Metazoa; phylum Arthropoda; class Arachnida; order Mesostigmata; family Varroidae; genus Varroa; species Varroa destructor. The sequence continues at coordinate 48,636,103 of NW_019211457.1, read as the reverse complement.
ACGGGACTGACACAATGCAAGTAAAATCAAACGACTAAATTGTTTAACATGGGCACTCGGGGCAACTGCCTGCCTAAAGATACCAACACCTATACTTCAAAGAGTCAGCGATTGTAGCAACATAAATTAATTAGCCGCGATTACGAAAATAGAGATGAAACGAACAGACGACAAATGCGGAAAGCGAATACGATTTGTTATTGCAGCAACCGAATATGATGACGTCGACGAAAACCGAGAGAGGTAGAGACGGGAAGGCGAGGAGAAGACGTACAGCGAGATGGGGGCGCAAAGCAGAATACTGTTCGTGTTCTAAATGATCGCTTCGCGAACCGCCTTCGCTGACTTGTGCGATGAATACAAAGGTATAGACAAATTAACTAGCCCTTATAAGCGTCTTCCAACAATGACGCAGAAGGATAAAGAGAAGGAAGGCAGCAAAAGATCATCGTCAAGGCTACGAGCTTCGATTGAAGACGAGAGAAATGGAAGCACGTAAAAGAGAAAGGGGAGAGAGAAGTGCAGGGAGAAAAAAGGAGTGGACGGTGAGCGAACAGTAGAAACACTGCATCGACAGGTTACTATAAGGAAATAATTAATTGATAATTAAAAAAGGATACTGCGTCCTGAATTATTTCATGTTGAGCGGGTTAAATGAATAGCGCTAATTACCATCGGTAATTGTACTTCCTCGCTGATTCTGGTGTAAAACAAATTCCTTGGATTGAATAACACCTTTATTGACCCAAATGGAAATGTGTGGTATATGAATAGGTAATGTCTAGCATATAATTACTAAGGAAAAATGCACGTGTGTTACTTTCGTCGACACATAATTATCGTTTACAGTTTGATTTTGCTCAGTGAAACTATAACATATTTACTTCGAAAATTATTGGCTCTGCAAAATAAGGATTCGCATACCTTTAACCACGAGGTTGTGTTTCATGAGATTAGTTGTCGCTGAACGAGGATTGTGGTATGTTTAAGATTTAATACAGATAGCAAAGAAAGTCACACTGACATATGATTTACTATTATATCGAATATATTTATACAACATAACATGATAATAAAGAGAAAATCAATTTTTGATTTTCACCGAACGTTACTAGGTTAGCCATCTTTTCACTACAACAAAAAATGCATATAACGGCAAAGAATTGTTGTTGAAGTTTAACCTTCATCTGGTAGCCTCGTTATGGAATCCGCTAAAGAAAGCATCCACGTACGTAACTAGAAACGCAGCACCCATATTAAAAGTCATTAAAAGGCGAAACATAGTTGCGCGACCGGCCCGGGTTTATGCGTTTAACCCGTTTCTTAGTTTATTTAGCAACTGATTTTTAAATGTTTTGAGTCGTACGGCCGTTACTGGCATGAGTAACGACTGACAGTAACTGTTATCGTCTGTTTATCAGACGGAAAAGACAACAAAATTTGTGCTTCAAGTGATAGTTGGATACCTTGATCAGCAGTGGCAAGAAATGTGCACAGTTTCAGTCAGCCTTGATCCTACCACAATGTAATTCATTTTCCGAAGTGAACAGCGAAATAGAACCTAGGCCGATCACTTGGCAAATCTCTCTTAATGTGGTATCTTTCCAGTGCTCGATGTCACCTTTGACCACCTCCGTATATAAAGCATCGATGTCTCTCTGCTGTGTATCTTTGAATACACATACTAAAATTGAATCAAGACAGAGAAGGTCAGCATGACCCTTGCGCAAAGATGACACGCAAAATCGTGATGCGTTCAACATTCTTAAAGCTACTATTTCAAAAGTAATTTATTCTTAACTTTCAGATTTTCAGAACTAAATATCACGCTTACCCGAATGTCTCCTTATATCTGCAGTATTTTTGCATTGTAAGGCAGAGTTTGTAAACTAGTCGTCAATCAAACATATTTTATTTTTATTTAGTTTTCGATGGCCATCTGCAATAATAGAGATGCAGAAAGAAATGCGATTCTAGGATCTTAGGATAGCATTAGGATCTTCAAGCTTCATTTACGTAAGATCTCGTGGTTCTCCAATATTTTATAGCTAGAAATTCATAAATGGACTTCCCCCAGGATGCTGGTATCGTTAACTTAGTTGTAACTTGTCAAGTTAGAAATATTTTTCGCTTTTTTAGAACTTTTTACGGCGCTTTGGATAGCGTACATTATAGAAAGAGACCTATACTCTCATTTAAGACTTGTGCTCTGAAGCAAGACTTATATAATTTTGATACAAACGGATAGCCTTTATCGAGATACAAATCTTCGAGTTAAACATGTCATAAACTCTCCTAAAAATCGCGTTTCAATCCCATTTTGAGCAAGCTTCAAAAAGTAATATTTAAATAATTAGGCATTGTTTACACTAATTCTACTACAATTGTCGCGAATGTCAGCGATTTATAAAAAAGATGATTAGCCAAATCATAGCATTGTGGTCCGCAAATACGTGAACAGATGAGCACGTTAAGCCGTTATGATGACTACTTAATAAACTTCGGAAATGTTTTAAATTATTTTGCCAGACAGAGACAACCATGCAAGTATATGTATAAAGCATATAGTATTTATTTTAGAAGTACAAATCAGCCACACGATTACTTTCTGTCGATCGTTGAAGACCATAACTTTTGCAGATAAAGCTACTTGGTGATATACAAATAATAATAATAGTCATGATAATAGTAATAATATACAAAGGAAAGTAGAGCAGGAATATGCAAAACTATTAGCAAAACAGTATAATATAAGATATAAATACAGGGTTATATGGATAAAAGTAGAATAGGCAAAAGTAAATTAGCTTCGCAAACGTGAAATAACAGAGCTTTTAGGATTCTTGCTTGCGCTCATTATCTGTGGCTCATGCACGCATCTGTGAGGTCTTTTACCTCTTTTGATCTCGAGACAGGGGTGCCGAAGGAAGCTTACGGCTTACCCTAAGGGTTCAACAGTGGATTGTGACCTCATAGAGTAACTAGGATCAGACAAAGGAATAGTGGATAGTGAGGATAGTAAATATACATATACATTCAAATAAAAAATACATATATAGAGTAAATCATTAGTAATATTCAACAATGAAGGCGTTTTATGTCGCAAGCTAATGTTATTTAGGTACTAACTATAGCTGTTCTCTTATAATTACATAAATGAAAGACGTTATTTCAGATATAATATTTTAACAAATCTGGCTACCGGGAGATCAAGGCAAGTCGTACCGTACTGGATGCGCTTCTCCACCTACTAGGGTTTGCCATTATTACATGCAGACGAAATTCGTTTAGCTTTGTTGAATTCACGATGAGTGCAATGGATTCATGCAAATCGTTGTTGCTTTTGCAACTTCGATATTACTTCATAATCGTAGTAAGATAACAACTCGTAATTCATCCTTCGTTCTTAATTACTCTTGATCAATTTTTAACATCCTGGTTGTTACAATGGGACAAGAAGAAGCTCACCTGTACATTGTGTTGTTGAAAATTGATTGTCAATAAGAATGGGGAACGAAGAGTACGTTGGAGTTATCTTTGCTATTGCTATAAAATAATATTGTGGTTGCAAAAATTGTTCACAGCGTTTTACATTATACTCGTTGTACTTAATCTGACCACAAAAAAGCTAAACGAACTTCAGTATGCTTCCAAAATCACAAACCGTAATAGGCGAAGAACCGTATCTGGTACGTTACGACTTACATTGATTCCCCGGTAGCCAGATTTGTTAAAAAAATATAGCTAAAGTACCATTTTTCATTTATATATTTAATTATAAGAGAACAACTATGGTTAGTCATTCGATACATTGCGTGTTCAAACCTATATATATATATACATATATTACAAATAATTATTCAAGACACAAGAAATTGGCCTTAAATCCGCAATAATGTTACCCGTGTATTTGTTTACCCTGGTCTGCGTGGGTTCATTATATTGTTTTTCTTGTGAGAAGATCTTGTGAGAAAAGAAAACCGTAATCATACACTAGTCATCATAAAGACGGGACTTTTTTCGAATATGAGCTAAGGTCAACTATTTTTATCCTCTACGTGCGAGCAAACTCTTATCAAGGTATAAACTTCTAAAAAATTGACTGTCTTGTACCGTTATCGGTCATTAAATGGCTTCCGAAGGGTTTGAAACAGAATTTTGTGTGCCAAGACGCAAGACAAGAAGATGCGCAATAGGAGCAAAAGAAATGATCACAAGAAAGAGTCATTTATGACCATCTTAGGAGTTCTTATGCACAAACGAGAGATTTATTTATATCAGCTATAGTGTGCATATACGCTGTAATAGTCGGATTTCTTGATCCCTCATGCCTCCTTGTACCTTGCGGACTCCTTTGTTTTGGCCTTTTTAGATTTTTGGAACTTTTGACCTACTGTGAGCTCAAAAGGTAATCAATATACTGAATTTTGTATGATTTTTTTTTCAAAATTTTAGAAAACTGAGATTTACCAGTGTCGCTTCAATCATAATTCTAATTAGAAATATATTCGGGAATCGAAAACAAAGCTTTTTTATTTCTAATTGATTTTCCTCAATCCATAACTGCGTCCGTGAGAGACGTTTCTTCATACAATGAAGTAGTAACTTAAATATTATCAATTAATAAAAATATAAATAGATGGAAATGAGAAAAGACAGAGGGATATTCCAAGTACCGTTTTTTTCTAAAATATAGTTATCCAGGGTTTACTTTTAACTCAAACAAAATAGTGTGGAATGTTGTCGGTAATTCTTTTTTCTAGACCTTTTTCGATCTAGAAATTTATGCACGTACATATGAAAATAATCTGCTAAAAGTCGGACATAATATAGCCGGAAGGAGCATCTATGGGAAGGTAAGCAACTTACCAGAGATTAACTTGAAACATAGGCAATCTCATACCAAAATTGCTACCTTCCTTTGTTCTGGTGGTAATGAATCTATTTAATTCGGAAGAGGATCGAAATGTGAACTCGGACTAAACTGAACACCTAATTCTTGTAAGCTTCCTTTTTACTAATCACGCGAACGCGGCACTTTATTATCAATTGTAAGTAAAAGTAACATGAAAAAATACGCTATATATATGAGCCTTACTACCCTCTATGAACTGCATTTATAATAAGTAGATCTTTCAGGAACTGTCATCACTAATAAGAATAACGGGTCGTATTTCATCAATAAATAAAGTGTCGATTATATTTTTTATTGATAGCGAACATTCACTTCGATTTACTTCGTGTTCGTTTATGACGAACTTGCCTTAATTTCAAAGCGACACATTTTTACGGCATATATGGCGTGTCGCTTATTCCGACTTTCATCTCACATTGATTTCACAGTATTAATTTATCATCGGATATAGCTACTTCATTACGGTTTTTACGTCGGCCTACCGTGTGCATTTTTCTACTGATTTTTACTATTATATTTACACATTTGTACTTTGGTATAGTAGGACACGGTTTTCTTAAGACAGCTTACTGTTTCACTTACTTTCATACGTCCCACACATTTATGAACCTCCTTATTTTTTTAACCCTATATGTTATGGCCACACACGAACATCGCTGCCTTTCAGAATTTCTTTGCCTATAAATTTGTCTGGTGGATATCGTTTGCAGTCCTTTTCTCTCGTTTTTTTTTCAGTAAAGTATTATTTTCACTAGTGAATTGTATATCTCATCATATTAAATATTTCATATGCCCAACTATTCTATTTATGGCAAATGCAGGCGTGGTGTTGGCTTACCGTCCAAGTACACAATGCAGACGTTTTGCTTTACCTAGATTACAAAAAGTAATATATATATATTTTGCATATACTACATAATCAATGTATACGACCGCATTTCGTGTGTTTGCTTAGTTGTGTACTGCATGAACTTATGGGTGTTGCTTGTGATTCGTGTTAATCTTTCTGTAAGCTTTAGTATATGTTCCTGTACACAATACGGTCTTTAATCGATGATATATTTATGCAAGCATTAATTTGCGCTTGAATGAGATTCGTGCATCCTTCACAACGACAATTAATTAATGGCTGAGAGCTATTAGAACATAATCGTCTCTTTTGGTCAATCTTCTAACATCCCTCGTCATACATAATAATTATTAGTGCGATTATCGTTAATATCCACAAATTGTAATATGAAGAAATAAAATAATTGTCATTCCCTATTTCCATTATTTCTCAGTATACACTTCTCCTTCAGACTCAGATCTTAGCCGAAAACGAGTATTTGTCGTACCCGCACAATGGCGACTTCGTATCACAAAACATAATATTCATACACAATGTTATTATTCTGTTCGCTCTGTCCCGTCGCAGTTTGGTTATGTAGCGGGAAATCCGGTTTAAAAGAACCAGATATGCTATTTTGCTACGGCTCAGATCTGCAAAATGTGACCTAGCGCTAAAGAACCTAAAAGCATTTTATGAGTATTTGATGGCACTCAACTGAAAGATGGCAACTGGTTCTCATCGTCACCGGATGATTACCAGATAAGTGATATGTACAGTGGTAGTGTAGAGCTTACGACGTTGAGTTATGTGGGGCGTTGTTGAACCCATCAACGGCGCCGCCGTCATCAAAATCATTATCCACCCATATCGAATTTCCTTGGCATAGCTTATTTGCCAATTAACAATTTCAAGCGGCACGCTTACCGAATCAACGCCACATCACTCGACTTGTTATACCTTACAGAATTCGAAAGTCGAATGTATTTCGTTGATTACTCGGTCTCTTCTTCAGTGTCTTCATTATCCTTCTCCGACCGAAGTTCGTCCCTCTCAGATTCTTTTTCTTCCGAGGCGTCGCTTTTTTTTGTATCAGCTTTCTGCTTTGCCTCTTTCTGTTCTTTTGCTTGGGACTGCATTTCACGGAGCTCTTTCATTTCTTTTTCAGTTGCACCGGACCGTTTCGAGACGAGTTCCATTTCAAAGTCAAACAGCGCTTGGTGAATTTTGTTGACAACATATAACTGTTGGACCTTATCGTGAGTCCGGATACGTCCGCCAATGTAATTGACAAAGTGTTCGATGAAATCTTTATTGTCATCCTTGTTAGTTTCGCAGCCACTGTCATGTTCTGAGGCTGAGGCACTGTTCCTACAACAAAACGAACACGCATATAATTAGTACCCAATAACACTAATTAGTTGATGTCGGTAGAGCGTTCACGCAAGGAACGATGTGTTACACAATATACGGCTAAATAAATTGTAAGAGCAAGAAGCAGTGAAGAGAAATAAAAAAATGATCAAAAAACGAGCACTTACTTCCTCTTTTTCGGCGGAGGTGCATCACCTGAATCGGTTCTTTTTGGTGCAGGCGGCGGTGGAGCGGCATTTTCCTTGTGGGAGGTAAGTGAGTGATGCGATTGGGCGTCATTGCCAGACGATGAGGAAGCGGCATCATCCATCTCCTTATCGTGCTCACCATCCAGCTCTTTGTCATCATGATCTTCATCGTGATCCTGATCGTCCTCGAAGTGTGTTTCCGTCACCATGAAGTCGGCCGCTATGATCTCGTCCTTATCCGAACCCGGTTCGAGGCCCTGTGTCGAGTTAAGGCTCTGGTTCATGGCGGCCTGCTGAAGGGCGGCGGAATAGAGCTGGGCGGCATTGGCAAAATTGATGGTTGTTATTGGCGAAATAGAACCTGGCGAGACTGCGCCTGCACCAGCTTGGGTATTCTTCTGGGTTGGGGTTACTGGAATATTGGTTGAAGAGTAGTTTTTGCAGAGCATCCCGTGTAAGACATCAAAAAACTTCCAGGATGGCTGGAAATGTTCGCCTCTTGCTTGCTTCACCATCACTTCGTTAAGAATACGCTTGTAACGATCACGGATATGAGTCCATTTCTTGACCATCTGTGGCCCTGTCATAGCGTATCGGCTTCCGATCTCAGCCCATCTGCATATAAAGTTTAAAAAATTAATACCAACTTTTTGCTCATACGTTTGTTTCATCTTTAGTGCATTATTGAACATTTTATTATATTCACGTGTAAGAAATATAAGGGAAGGCACTCAAGCCTTACCTAAATATACCAATAATAATTTAACTTACCGGACATCCTTGATGTGGCTGTCCCGATAGAGGCGGTGGTATTTATCGTATAAATAAGGTGTAGCTTTAACTAGCTCAATGAAGTCTTCTACCGAGTAATACTTTTCAGGGTTTCCGACGTATTCCTTGTCTTTGGTCAACTGTAAAGGGCTTTGATTTCCGTCATTGAGAGGAATAAGGGATAAAGAGTTGTTGAGGGTCGAATTGAATGAAGAGTCCATTTTGAGTTTGTCGCTTTTTCTAGTGGATTTCGTATCCATGGTAGGAAGGCCTTGAAATGCGAGTCCAAACTGTTTCGCCAAACCCGGAATGATCTGAAATCAAACAAATATACTATATTAGGAAGATTATATCAATGGACTACTAATTTGGCGCTACACCTAAACGATTACTTTATGGTAATTCTTTTTCTTTTCATTTACTCGCTAGCGTGCTCTTACCATGTTACAACGCTTCCACTGAAAACGTTTTGGTTTTTTACCTGAATCGTTCGACTAGCCTGACTCGTCTAAGAATGGCGATGAGTAAACAAACTACTGCGAACGGCAACGGCCAGCTGCCCCTTAGATGGCATCGTGGCGTTGTCGCCAAAAGCAAACCAACTGGCGACGACCAATGTAAGTGAGTCAGAAAGCGTTAAAGCGGCAGCGATTGCCGCCGTCTATCGTTCTGATCGGGGCTTTGGCGACGTCTCGAGATTCCAGGGCGTCGAGCAGCAGCATCAATCGCCACCGCCAGCGAAGCGCTATGGTTCTTGCTGAGCTTGGCTAACCGCCGGTGGCGGCGGGCCGTCGGCCTGCCATCCTGGCGGCCGTAGCGACCGCAGCCGGCGGCGCTTGCCTTCTGCTATCACTGTTGCTGAACACCTTCCGACCGGGCGTCGTATTAGCCTGCAATATCGAGGCCGTGCCCATTGGGCGCATAGGGCCACCAGACAACGAGGTAACAGCTAAGACAGCAAACGACAAAACGCCGCTTGTTCAGTTTCAAAGACGACGACAACGCCTCCTCCTCAGTGTATTGCTGCTGCGTCTCTCGGCCTCCGGTCGCCGGCAGCCACATCCCCGCATCACGCTGTCGTGGGCCTCCTCCCTCTGAGTCGAAATCGAAAGAGCACAACCCTCAAGAAGAACCATAGCGACAATCGCAGCAACATCAGTAGCAACAGTAAGCAAAGAAAGCTAACAGCAACGGCAACGGCGGCGCCACCAGCAGCCACAGTCAAGGCGAACCGTGGCGCTTTTCCAGCGGCGGCTCCCGTTCCCCGAAGAGCGTTAGCGACCAGTAGCGTGGAGGCGACGGGCCCGGACCCTGGAAGCAGCGAGTCCCAATCACTGCAGCAGCAACAGCAGACGTGCCAGAGGCACGCTATCGCCCGTTGTTCGCTACTCTGCCGTTGTTGCTGCTTTTATTTGCCAGATGAACAACTAGCGACTCCGAGGACGGGAAGACGGAGGGGACGACGACCGACGGAGACGATGACGCCGCGGAAAGATGTTCGTTCGTTTGTGCGAAAGGCCCTACTACCGCGGACACGCCATTGGCCATGCTTCTTATGGTGCTATTACCGTCTTTGCTTTCGGCCGGCTGAAAAAAGAGTAGAAGAGGAAAAAGAAGACGGCCTGGGGGAGGGGAGGGGGTTAGGTAGAAAGAAGGACAAGAAAGCTAGAGAAGAAACAGCGATGGTGGTGGTGTTGCCGCGACTGAGGCCTCTCTTCGAGCGCTTGAGTCCAGTTCAGCCGTTGTCGTCTTTTCGGTTTAGGTTGTCTTTGCCTCGGCAGCGTGCCACTACCGTCGCCTGGATGGTCTGCGTCAATGACTAACCCAACCTAGCCGGCGCCAGCGTATGTCATCCGTAGCTGAACACTACCGTTTCGACAGTAGTAACAACAACAGGCAACTACGATCAAACGATATTCGCGTTTTGGTTTACTGCGACGCGGCGGCAGGCCTTCCTGCCCGCTAGATTTGATGCCGTGCGGTTGCTCGATTGCTCGCTTGGCCCGTTGCTCGGCAAATCTCTGTCTGCGTAGCGAGAATGGACCCGCACCGGCTCGTTCGACCGGGGACTGGGACGCCTTGCACCACGCCAATGTATCTACCTTTACGCGTGGCGACAGAAACAACGAACAGTCATCTCCGTTAATCTACATGTTCTATGTCCCCTACGGGCCGCCACCGCCTGAAAGCCCACTACTACCACTGCGGCGACACACTCATTTGCTCGCTCGGTTACTGTTTCCTTGTGTCTCCCCTTCTTCCTGCAACCCGCTCATCACGACGCAACCGCAAATGCCCGCAAGCGTTCGCGCACAGCCTGTCCTGCTGATGTTGCTGCTGGTGTTGATGTTGCCGCCACCTAGCCGTTGCCGCTGTCGCTCTTTCATCCTACCCGTCGTCGTCGCCATCGTCGTCATCGAAACGCGTGCCGAATCACGCCAGCAGCCCGAATACGGGAACAGGACCAACCTGACGGTCGCTATTATTAGAACAGGCCACGGGCAGCACGACAGCGAATGACGAGCTTTTACGGAAAGCGGTTTCCTCTGATCAGAAGCCGCGAGCTTGGATAGATAGAGGAAGCACGGCGGCCAAACGGCCACACACGCTTAAACCGAATGACGACGGCAAACCTTAGATATGACAGACTAAGCAGCACAGTACTTTCTATTGAGACGCACATACGGAATAAGAATTCCTCTCGATTCGCTCGCCTGCCCACATCTCTCACTGTCTGTAAATCTGCGAGTGGCCTGTTGCTGAGAAGCAAAATTTTGATGTAACATATTTCGTTGTCTCATCCTCTTGACCTCCACGAGAACAGCCGTACGTCCTGCTACGGACGCTGATCTATCCTGTTTACCAGAAAGATCAACTAATATTTGGAGTCGCTGATGCGCGTTGCCCGATCGTTAGCGCTATTTAAATTTGTTGCGATGACTCGGGCAGCAGTGGCAGCTGTTTCTTCGCAAACGTTCTTTAGTCATACAGCCTCAGCTGAATCTGAGGGTGCTCCGCAGTAGGGTTTAACCCTGGGGAATCGCGCGAGTTTGGAATATCAAAGCCAGTAGATGCATTTAGCTGAGCACCATTGACGCTAAAGCAGCTTGAGTTCTGCGTTTAGCAATGACAACTCAACGCATAACTAAGCTAAATACTACTCAGTTCATATCGATGCTTCATGTGCTTGCTCGTATTTAGTATCACAGGCGTAGTAGACGTGTAATATGCCAGGATGCCACTGTCACGGCCAGTCCCTTTGAAAAGCTGAACCACTTTAGTCATTCACTATTTTGTTATTATATATGGATTTTTGGTCATTCAGTGTGTGACAGTTTCTAATCGAACCGAAATTAGCGCTCCTGTAATCTGTATACCGTTAATGTAAGATTCAATATTTTTAAACTCCAACACGTAAAACTCGTGAAAATAATATTCAGCCATCATATGTTAGGGTTCAAGAGAGTTAATTTTTTGGCGTAGACACGGAATGCCAACGTGCGACATTCCTAGGATAATCGCGATGGCGAGTGTCGAAAATGTGTCCTATTGATAAGCCTAAGCTAGTCGAACCCTATCAGCTTCACTACAACGATATATCGCCGTACATGTATAATATGAGAGAATGGTACTGTTGTCGTTGCTGCCACCGCATCGAGTCAGTTGATGGTGGGTCCTTTGCTTAATGCTTATGCGTACCTCAGGCCTTTGGGTATCCGTCCGCATTGCATAGCTTCGGCAGCCTCTACTTCCTCCTGTAGCCGAACAAGAACCTCGGTCACTCCCGACGCCCCAGAGCCACGCCGCTTCTTTGCTATAGCAGCACCTTGCTCCGACCACCACCGATCTCTGCTCTCGGTCGGTAGCGCGGCGGTGGGTCTAATCGTCCGGTCAGGAGTCGTAGCAGTAGCGCGAATAGCAGCACAACGGCCAGATGCACTCCGAGCAAACCGTGAGCCCGAGACTGAAATGACGCATCCGCCACTCATCCGGGGCTCCCCTCAACAAAATTCGCATCTCTTCCTCCCCTTCTCTTGGTGTCTCGGTCTCGAATTCGCTCAATTCTCTTGTCCGCGTATCGCTACCGCCGACTCCTCTAGTCGTCCTTTGCGAGCGACGCTCGCTGTCACTGGCGACCGCGGGCGTACAGCAGTACAGACATGAGCCACAAGAAGAATAACACACGGACTCTCGGAGTCGAGGCCGGAGGGAGGAACGGAGGTAGGGAGCGGACCGTGTTCAGTTCTCAGTGCTTCTCCGACTCGATCCAAAGCTCGCTCACTCTTCATAGCTAAGCTGCCTGCTTGGCTGGCTGGCTGGCAGGCTAAAGCTATGTAGCTAGAGCTCTTCCCCGTCTCTCAATGCTCAGCAGCCGTACGACTCAAAAGCACCGCGCTCCGGGAGACCCTAACGCCCGGTCTGTCCGCCGTATCTCTCTCTCACACATATCCATAGGCCAACAGAGACAGCCAGGCAGGCAACGAGCCTCGCTAGGGCCAGTTGCTTTCTTAGCACGGCAGCTTTACCGGCTGCGCCAGGCAGGGAGACCGACCGGCACGGTTAAGTCTTCCCCTAGCCATGAGCTCGGAGCCCACACGATCCGTAGAGCGCTTCTGCGGCTGCAGTTCGCTCACTCTCGAAGCTCCCGCGCTCGAACGCGTCACTCGGTCCTGCCGAACTCTTCTGTCTGTCGCTCGCTCTCCTTTCGCTGTCTCTCAGTGGCGGCTGCGAAGCAGTAGTGGCACAAAGAAATAGACAGGCAGACGCATAGAACAGATGGTGGGAAGGAGCGCCGGGGGCCGCGCGCCGAGATGCCGCGTTCAGATCTCAATGCAGCAGCAAGCGCCGAAGCGACCGACTCAACCGGAGAGAGTGGCCAAGCGTCACCGAGTTCCCTAACACGGCCAACGTGCGGTGGGACCGACAGCCTTCCCGAGCAAGCGGCTGACGCTACCATCGCCGCCAACACCATCAGCACGACGAATACAGCTCGAGTCGCACACCTGGCCTCACCAGCCATCTCGCAGAAGCAAAACGAACGAACAGGGGAGCGGGCGATCCAGCCATCAGCCAGGCTCACAGAGCGACCACGCTTTGCTGGCAAGCTGCCGCTGCCGCCGTTGCTGCTGGGACAGGGACGCGACCGACATAGAGGCGACCGACCGACATCGACAGCCTATGCCATTGTATACATACGAGCCCGACGACGGCAGTGAAGCAACGCTATGAAAAGACAAGATAGCGAAAGGTAACTTGCGCACGCGGGGACGGCCTGTGGTACGAGCGCTGCGCCATTTTTGCATGAGGAACCGCCAAACTCAGCAGCAGCAGCAGCATCACTGGCAGCACCGCCTGCCTCGCAAGCAGAAGCACCAACGGCAAAATAACTGCTACTACCGTCTTCGACATATTACACTGTACCATTTATCGTCATCGTGCTTATGGTCATCATGAAAATATCGACCACCATTAGCAACGGGCAGAAGTCCAATAAATCGCGCTCATCAAATAACGGCTACGAATAACGCTACAAATTACAAAAAAACTCACATGATACTGACCGCAAGATGCGCAGACTCAATATTTATTAAATACGTACGTTTCCTATGTTATCGTAAAAATTGAGTAACTAACGCACCACTTCAGCCATTAAATATATACTACCTCTTCAGTGGAGACTTCTGAGATGGACCTGGCGCTTTCACCATTTGTTATTAGCTGATGTTGAGCAGACAAATCCGACGGATCATCACAAGCTATTGCCAGGACCTTATTTTCCTTATTTTCGGCGCGACATCGCAGCTTAAGCACAGCAAGGAGTCTTAACGAGCTAATGAGTTTATCGACGTACGGTTTGTTCATCGGATCGCACGCGGAGTTCAAAGCCTGCCCGTGCTCATGCGCTCGACTCAAAAGCGCATCAACAATACACTCACTGAGCTGAACCACTTTTAAAGTAACGTTTCTATAAAACTGTTGACAAGTTTCCGCCAATTTATCCACTTCACGACGCACATTTCGCATGGATTTACCCTTACTGGCTAGGTCAGTTTGTGCCATCATCCGGCACTGAGTTCTCTCCCGTTCCAGTTCAATTGAGGAATATTGCTGTTGTAGAGGCATAAGTAGAACTGGAATCGAACGGAACTAAACCTTACGCAGCTAAAACGCACGGAGTTAGTTCTATGTATCGATCACTAAACTTTAGCAGCTTGGTGATTATGAGTAATCTGATGTTTACAAAGCACATGGATAGCCCAGTATTCGAGAAAACTAAATTTGAATTTGTGACTTTTAACTATAAGAATGATTAGGTCGGAGGTGTGGTTGCTGCCTTCGGCGTTGACAAGAACACAAATAACCAAAGTCAACTTAAAGGGGAATGAGGCATGCCAACAGTTGCATGAAGTTGAGAGCAAATGACGGAGAGAAAATGCGTCGTCTTGCGCACGGACTCGCCCGCCCTCTCTCAACTACTGAGATTCAAGCGGTGCGCACCTGCACCCTGCAATGATCTGGCTTTGTAGATGTGTGTGTGTGTAGGTTTGTGTATGCATATACAAATAATGCACTGGCCGCTTACAGTTCCTTCTCTCTTTGGCTTATTTAGCCGTTCGTGGAACGGCGATTGACTAGGAACACCTGATCTTCGTTCTCGACCAAAAAGGCACTAATTGAGACACCACTTAACATCTCCAACGCAAGAGTTTATACTATTCAACATCGAAGTAGCTTTGGTTATTAGTATCTGATTGTCCGAAAGATGAGTTAAATGCACAGTACCCTTCTATGCGACTCCTAATGCGACTGTTTGTACACAAACAGCATCGGTACAAATAAAGACAATTTCCCAACAGGCTTCCTGGCGACTTATGTTCGCTCAACCTACGCCGCATCAAATGCATCATGCGTTTGTATGTAGCACTGACGTAAGAGGCATTCTTTTAACGGTCTTCTTTTAACCAACTCTACCAGTGCTAATTACAATATTTGACGTAAACGAAAACGGTTTGACGAATTTGACGTGAACTGGTACGCGTTTTGAACAGCAGGAAATTGCTGCAACGGAAATTCAGCTCAGATATCACCGATCCAAACATATGCACTTTACACAGGCAGTGCGATCTTAAATGCTCTCTAACAACGGCAACAGCCGTCGCAACAATACTGATGTAGCATAGTACTTCCGTGAACGGCAGACACGTAACAAAGACACGGCATTATTATATGCTCACAATGTGGGAGATCTTCTTTATAACAGTTACAGCAGTTAGAAATATTTTTTACTGAGACAGCTTGGCGGTCTCGAAATGCATCAAAAGCTGTATTGGGACTCAGCGGCACGCAGACGCCTCAGATACATATACAGTGACACGCAAATATATATATATTATATACATATACAGATTTATCATGTATATTACGGCCAAACTAGCAAACCTACTGGTGCTTCTTTACGCCAGCGTTTCAAGCAGTTGCTTCTCTCCAAGATGCAACTTGATTCGCGAGTGGAGACAGCATCGATCGAGCTATTCGACTGACAAACCACATGCATAGCCTTCCGTAGTCGATTACGTCCAAGTCTATTTCGCTGCTGACAGGGTAAAGCTGTTTATCGCATCATATATCGGCTGCAGTGTGATCAACCAACACCTTTATTACAGAATTTTAACAATATATTGACATTTGAGTTCAAACAGAAACGCAGATCGGAAAAGTGTTATTCATCTTTACATATTGTTCATTCATTCTTCGCCATGGTGATGATCATGCTATAAATTGTAATCACTGTCATGTATGTAGTATATGCTAAACCTGTATCAGCTGAAACTGATTCCACTGAGAGGCGACCATAACAGAAGCGTACCAATCAACGGAACTATATATTACTACCTATTTTAATAATATAACGCAGTTATATTATCTGTGGTTAGGAATTCTAAGTTGTTTCTACCATCAGTAATCGTGCCTCAAACGGTAACTTCTATGATTAAGATTCATCACTTCGTCGCACTTCAAACATGGCGTCGAAACGGGATTTGGCTCAAGATCCTTCGTGGAATTATGTTTGGTTGTCCCCACCGAAATTCATTGACTCTATTCAAAAAACAGAAAGCAGAGCGCGCACCACTCATTCAATGTAGCGAAAACCCATGCTGCAGCGGAAGCAGCGTTGTCCGCCGCACTCGGCAGCGGACCTGTGGGTCCGTTGCACCAGTAGCAGCACCGCATGTGATGTGATGCTGTGACAATGCTGATTCTCAGGCTCCGTCCGAGCGTTACTGCTTCTCACCATCGTCAGCAGCAGTAAAACGAACAGAGAGGAAAACAGCAACAGCCCCAGTGCCATCCTTCTGACTCGCTGAGGTCGAGAGTCGAGGTCCTCAGTGACGGAGAACAACTGCTCCTAAGATTGTGGCTGGGCGGATGGCGAAGGGGCGAGACGAGTTCGTTGCCTTAAACTGAGATTACTATCTGCCCCTGTTATTCACCTAGCGAGTAATCGCTGAACACAGCTAGGAGCGACCAAAGCAAGAATCAAATCCACTTGTTTATGCCGTTTGCTCAAGCCGCACTGCTATACTTCCCGCCCCCCAGTTTATCATTCTCTTCTACTCGACGCAATCGCTGAGCAGATAAACTCTTGACTACTACTGCTGCCAGCACAACCAACTCAACCTAAATAGGAACAGAGCAGAAGTTACCGCACATGCATACACACATGCATAGACTTTCGACCAGGCCCCTACGACTATTTCGTTTACGGCCTGTAGAATGCTTGCTGTACACATGAATCTCAATTTTGTATGTGTATGCATTCTACGTCTCTAAGACCCTAGCGTTTGCGGTGCCGTCTTCGGGCATTTACTTCTACACACTTCTCTCCCTGCCTTCTGTGTTGGACTCACTTCAGTTGAATGTATTCTTCGAGCCCCCGTCGGAACCGTCGCCTGCCCGCTCCGTATTCTGCTACCCCTCCTTCCATGTGGTTGTTGACCGCCCACGGAATTCTCGCCATCGCTGCCGTTTCACGGACCAGAACCTAAACTCGCCCGGCCAGGGCAACATCGAAGAAGTGACCTGGTCCGCTAAGCGGTGCTAGTATCAAGTTTCGGCCTATTTCCTATTTCGACTTGTCCGAAGACGTCTTTCTATATACATGCTCGTTTCAGCTCACAAAATGACAAACTCCAACGAAAGCTCTTATTTCAGAATTGAAATGCCAGAGTCAACACCAGGACTCAATCATCTTTCAACAAACATATTTTTTCAATAGATTGGCTTATAGACGACTAGTTTAACAGCGCACTAAAACTGACTGATTGACTGGTGGCAACTGGTTACTGTGCAACGATGCTGATACTGCTGGTAGCGTTGTATGCTTTCCGTTTAGGACACAGCTGCTCGGCTTGATACGCACGCCCGTGTGTAAACTAACCGCACGCAGGAGCATTGAAGTCGGTCGGTCAAAAAGGGGACTGAGGCGGTCGGTGGTGGGGTACACACCGGCTGGCTACCGTGCTTACTCCCGGGGAAAGCGCTAGCGAAGGGTGGACGTGCCCTTTCGAGGCCACGGGCGCTGCGATGATGTTGACCGTTTCTAAAATGGTCACCGGTTTGCGTGTTTCCCATGGCATCAAGCATCAAGCAACCTTAGGTCGGATCATAAGATGGGTGCGAATCCCGCATCGGCCGTGCGGGCGGCACGATCTCTCGTCCCTCCCCATTCTCGACTGCGTGTTCGCCAGTTACCGACAGCTACCAACCATCAAGCGGCCCACTACTCAGTCACTTCTGTGTCGGCGGCCGCAGGAACAACGGTTTATCTGGTGGCCAGCATCGCGACTACGACGATGATGGTGATGATAATAGGAATGCTGATGATGGTGGGCACCTTTAGCGGCGCTGTGTCCTGCGTACCCTACCACAGCACTCGCTACTGGCGCAACCCGAAATAGCTTTGCACGCCACGCCACGCCTCGCCTCGCCTCGGGCAACCTGTCCAATACCACTGGCAGTCCACGACGCACCCGAACTACAAACAGAAGCTTGGCACCCTTCACTCGCTCACTCGATATCAGTGGCGAGCTAGTAAGCTAAGCACCCGGTTCCAGTCCACCAAATAGATAGCCAGCAGACAGCACCAGCGGGTATGATGACGCCAATGATGACCATTCTAAAATTCTTTGGTAAATATGGCGGCCAGAACGTCCACGTTTCGTTTATTTTGACGAACTAAGAGGGATCACGTCGTGGTAATATGGGTAAACAGTTACTATCTGATATCGAATACGTCTCACCGTCATCATCCACGATCGTCCTGACCATTCTTCGAGTTTTTTTTTTATTGTTGATATTTCTGCAGCTGGAATATGCATGGGGCACCCTCTACTCTCTAAGCGACGACAGCTAAAGACAGAGTATCGCTATGAAGAGCGTCTCTACAGAAATGACGACATTTAACTTCTAACTGGCGTCCATCCTCTGAAAGACGGTCGACCAGAAAGTGCGCCCGCACGTTGCCTGCCTGCCTTCCCCATCCATCGATGGACGGACGGACGAGCAAGAGGATTGACGGTGGAACGAGAGGAAGAGTGAGTGAGCAAACGAACAAACAGACAGTGTACGAAGGCATACACACACAGACACATTGACCTCTTGTCTTCTCCGTTTCACTCCGGTCCAGTTCGCTCCACTCGACTCCAAAGAACGTCGCCATATCCCATCAACATTTCCATAGTCTGAGCCTCCCCATTATACAAGCAGCACAAGCCGTTCTGCCTGCTCTTACTGCCACTGCTGCTGTGCTGCTTCTAGCTGTTTCAATGGGGCGCGCCGCCGACTCGACGATTCGCGGCGTTCACAAAGTCGCTGCGTCCATGTCGGCAACATAGCGCATCGGAGCGGTCCATCATGGATACGTTTCCCTAGAAACCAGTATCAGTTTTCAAGGCTTCTTCCCCTGCTCACCCCACTGCATTCACCATGACCTCTGCTGCCCAACCCCCTGGAGAGGAGCCCGTTGCGATCAGCGTCGTGTTGGCCTGGCTAAGCCGGCCTCGAAACGGATCGGCGTGCTCCTCCGATCTTCGTCAGCAGCAGACGCAATGAGGCTTTGATTGCACTTACTTCGGCGTACCGACAAGCAGCGCTTCTTGTACTTCGAAACAAACACGCAAACACACATATGTATATATATATATATATACATATATATCTGCGACGCATATAGTATACTACAAGCGTACACTCGCAAATTCTTCGGTGAGTCTGATGCAACTAGCAAGCCATCTAGCCAATCAGTCGGTCAGTCATGCCGCCTGGCTGGCTGACAGGTAGGCAGGCGATCAGGCGGCCATCTCATAGTAGGTGACACCAAACGGCTTTGCTGTTTTGTTCTGCACTACACTGTGCTGTACTGAACTGTACTGCTAGCAGGCAGTTCCGCCGCATAGCCAGCCCCCTCGCTCTGTCCCGCCCGATTCCACCCGCCATCTCTCAGCGAGTGATTCTCCCTCCCGCGGATACCCCGCATCCCTAGTCTTTTCCCCTACCCTCGATCGCTCTCTACGCCTCCCCTTCATCCCCTATCCTCAATTCCTCGTGCTTCTCTCTGTCCGTCGTATGGGCCGCTCTCTCTTTCTGCGCTGGCGGGGGCTCAGTAGGGTCCCCCGCCGTGCTTCTACCCCCCTCCTCCCGTGCGAGCCGCTCTCCTCGCAGCAGCAACTCCTCGCACTGCGCTCGCCTTCACCGCGACCCGGTCCCGCACACGCAACCAACGTGTGACTCACCACCCCCACCCGACTGCTGCTGGCCTGCAAGACCCCGCTTCCCTTCCCCCCGTTCTCTTTACCGCTTAGGCGGCAGAGAAGACGGGACAGGACGCGACGGTAGGGACACCACAGCACTGGCGGCAGCATCAACAGCAGCAGGACCAGCACACGGCTATTACTATCAACAACATGAGTCGAACAATGTTCGGACGGACCGACAGTACAGGCAGAGTATAGGCAGACCTGGAGCTTCACAGAAGCAAGCCTGAACGCAACTATGATCGACGTTTCTAGAACGGACTTAATGTCTGTTCAGATGGGTACGTTGCCAAACGCGGCATGTTGAATCGATTGACGCGATAAGCGTAGGTCTGGTGAGAGCTAGATTCCGCAGGTAATTGTTAGCAGGAAGAGTTGCAGTGACGTTCGAACAAAATGTTGCTATTGTCGTGCTGAAGTTTTTGTTGTTGTTGTCGTTGTCGTTGTTGGTCATGGCGATAGTTCTTTCGATTCACTCCATGTTCATTCTTCATTCCGTCTTCTGCCGCTCTGTTTGGCTCGTCATCGGGCCACAGCGCATGTTCGGGCTTCTTTTTCTTGTTAGCTGAAGACGAACTTGTGAGGTAGAGGTACCAGGATTTAGGCTGGCCGTACGCGGTCGATCCCACGGAAAAAGGCGTCGAGTAAAGACCGCGGTCGATCGTTCGGTCGTCAGTTCGGTATGAAGATTGCTTGGTCGAACTGATTCACCAACTGGATTGGCCCAGAGGCCACGATAGTTATGAGAGGTCGCAGATGGCGGCGTACGACGGATCAGAAACGAGTGCGCTTTCGTGAGGTGCAGACTCCGGAGCCTGTTGCTGCCGCCGCCGCCGCCGCCGTGGCTGCTGTCGAACATGCTCTTCGCTGCTTTCTGGTGTATTGTAGTATAGTTGCTGGCAGTGCTGCTGTAGCACCGAGTTGAGAAGCGAAGTGCGGAGGCCACGCTCAACGGAAACGCTCTTCGCTGCTACTGTTAGTTCGTTTGTTCGTTGCTGTTCGCCGGTGTATGCTGCTGCTGCTGCTGGCGGTGTCGCTGCTCCATGCACAGCAGTAGCAGCAGCTACTCGCTCCAGCGGTCGCTCAGCGGTTTGATCTCGTCGTTCGTCTCCCCGTCGACTCGAGTTGAGGCGAGTCGACTCCAATCGGTGCAGGACGAACTACGGAGGCTGGGCACGATCAAACACCGAACCAGAACGGCTGGCGGTGGTGCGGTGCATTCTCTGAACATCTGGTCGATCGCTCTGTCCGTCGGTCCGTCGCGCTCTTTCTTGTCTTTCGGTCGTCCAACTCCGGTCGGACCAACACTGGACCGATTTTGTCTTCTTCCTTTACCGCTGCTGCGTGCGAGAGTATGCTCCGTTCCTCTGCTCACACTATGCAGACAGATAAACTCGGCGCTGAGATCACAGTCACGGAGAGAATCAGAGCGGGGCGCCACGGCCGACGATTTTCGGTGCATTCTTCTCTCAAGAGATCCCTCCATGTCGGACAGCAACCGTCGCTGGTGTGTCTCGTATTCGCCAGTGATGACAACAACGACGACGACAGAAACCAGCAGAAACGGTGGCATTCTTCACCATGAGCAGCGTTTCTCTAGGATAAATAGCTCGGCCTAACCGAATGTCTGTCGTCTAGCCCCGATTATCGCAGTACGACTACCGCTGCTACGACAGCAGCGACGACGACGACGACTATCCCACGGCCGGTAGGGGAGGGGACACTCAACCGCAAGGCAGGTTGACATAGAATGCATACACGTCAATGATAACAATGGCTATAGTTTAACGACGACAACGACACACCGTCCTAGCGCATGTCGTAGAGACAGACACGGCTCTACTTATGCTGTTGCCGCTGTCGATTTTGTTGGAGTTGCGATGGGCACGAACGGCGGCCGACGGCACGCAGCAATAGAACCGCTAGTGCGCGTACTGATTGTGCATAGCTTATAATGGCCATTTCCAAATGCCCTCGTCGTCGCATTAATGTCACGTTTGATACTGAAGCGATCCCACAACTTTGGCTTCGTTTTAGTTCGATAAGTAAATAAAATTGCTCCTTTTCGGTACCTAGAGTCTTCTATTAGGCGCTAGATCAATACGGCACGCGTCTCGAAAAGACGAACGTAAAATTCATACGAATCCATTGTTTAGAACGTACTATATATAACAGATCTTCAGCGTTCACTTGTAACTTACTTGTATATACATGCACTAGGTTTTTGTAAAATCCCGTAATCAAACTCAAAATATGGCCGGCACAGCTGACTGTCGGAAAGTCACGCGGCTCCTGTGACCTTACACTGATTTCGGTATAGAGAGATGCAGGTAGATCGTGTCAGTCAGGGCAACTCAAGCAGTCACTTTGAAGTAGGAAATAGCAAAGCAGATTGCTACGTTTCCAATAGTCACAGATCAACCAACATATCTGCACATGCTATACAATTGACAATTATATTTGTTATTATTACCTACACATAAATGGGTCGCTGACTCTTAATAACAAATGCAGTATATCGTGTAAGATTTCACTCACCGGGCTAATGGTCAGGTCGCCGAACATGTTGTGGCCCAGCTTCGTTTCCGTCGCCGTAAAACGGGACGTCATCACGCAGTTGTCTGGGGTCTGCTGGCGCAAGAACGGCCCTAGTCGGTGAAAAGCGTCGTCACACACAGTTGACAAGGATCACTTAGGAATAGAATTGGGGGAAACACTTTAGCGGCGAGTTTGTCACTGAGAGTTTGCTACTGCTGCTGCCTGAAGCGGGAGGTATGGGGGCGCGTGCAAAAAGCGTGGACTGAAAAAATGAAAGCGGATGGTCACTCTCTACAAGTCCGAAAACGGCCACTGCTGCTGGTCGTTGTCGTCGTACCTTCCTTCCTTCCTTCCTGACTGCCTGCCTGCCTGCCGGCTCGAGATCAGTTAGTTTTGTTCTGCGCTGTGTTACTCCGCCGACCCGCCGTGCTCTCGGCCCAAACTCCGTGAGTGGAGAGAGAACCACTCGGTGCCCTCTCCCTCGTACTAAGTAGCAGCAGTAGTGCCACTGTTGACTACGGTAGCAGCAGCAGCAGCCCTGCGGCTGTGGCGCGTCGGTTTGGTCGGCGGTCGGTCAGTCCGGTTCGTCCGTCCGTTGCGCGCTTCTACTACTGCTTACTACTACTGATCCTCCTACTGCTGCTGCGGTTGTACGGCTACCACTGCTGCTTGTGAGCTTGCGCTGCTTTACTCGTAGCGGTCGTTGTGATGATGATGATACTGATGGTAGTGGTGACGGCGGCGCCGGCTGCTGCCACGCAGCAGTTCTTCTGTGTCGGTCTGCTTCGACTGCTACTGCTGCTTGCCCGATTATTTGGTTGCGCGCCGCGATCTAATGCTGCGCTGCATGCAGTGCTATCCTCTGAGTCGTGTTCTCTGTTCCTGCGGCAGTTTTCTTCCTTGGCGTTGTTCGCTTGCTGGCTTACTCAGTCTGGCTGGCCGCTGCAGCAGCAGTTGGCTCAGTGGCAATCATTTTCGGGGAGGTTGGGAGCAGCGCACAAGAGACCGGGCCAGGACCGAACCAACCAGTCACCCGCGCGGCCGCCGCCCGATCTGTCTGTATCTGTGCGTTGGCCAGAGAGAGAGAGAGAAGTAGAGCAGGCCAGAGCCGCTGGAGGACGACGCCAACGATGCCACTAGCAGCACTGCCGAATGCTAGCCTAACCGACAGCCCAGGCTGTGAAGAAAGCAACCAAGCCACGCAGGATATGGGCGGGGGGCGAGTAGTGGGAACTGGGGTGTGGGGTGACGACGACTGAAATAGAAGAGAGAGAGAAAGCGAGAGAGCTGTGGCGCAGAGACTGCTGTTGCCACTGCTACGACAACGACGAGAGAGCGGCATACTCGACTGAGGAGCTGCGACCACGAATCGCCTTTGATTCGCCGTTTCCCGTCGGATAAACAGGAGACGAGTCCCTTCTCCAGTTCGAACGCAGCAAGACGACGCAAACGAGGGAATGGGCCATCGAGATGACGGCATAGATATGAGAAGAGAGAAGGGACTGTAACAAAAACGAACGATAGGAGCAAAGCATAAACCTAGTTAAGCTGCCAGAGCGTTAAGGAACTTCACTATTACTAGCATATGCTTTTTCTATTCCTAATACTGATCATATGAGGATCGATCGCAATCAGCATAGTCTCACTGGAATTACTTCGGTGATATTCAGGTACATACTGGCTTATATCTTGTTATTAAAGGCTTAAAACTAGTTGCTTGTTCTCTTAAATTTCAGAACTGGGTTGAACACAGGGCAAATAATTGCATAGAGATTCATTTCTGGAAAATATGTTTGATGGCTGTCATTAGAGGCAGTAATATCGATGTCGGTCAGTGTCAAGGATATTGCATTTGAAGCCCGAAGGCCAGTAAGCAAAATTGTAGCTGTTTTGAATACGTAAAGTTATTTCCAAAATAAAACAAGGAAAGTGTCTTAACAAAAACTCACGGCGGAGTTGGCAGTGCGAGTGTCTAAGGACACGATGGCCTGTCTGTCTGCCAGACCCGCCAAACTCTTCGTGAAGGCTTGCTGGCGTCATGGAGTTTCAGCTGTGAGCGACGCTCTCTCCGTACACTCAACGGACCCCCCTCGGATACGCGCTACCACCCTTCCCCCGGCGGAATCCCACAATTCCTCCCTATCTGCCTGCCTAGAACTTCCTAAGAACCCACTGCTCGCTCTCTTTCTTTCCCTGCCTACCCCGACCAGGACACCCCCCCCCCCCCCCGGTAGCACTCTCCTATAGGACGGAAGATAGAGTGCAGGGGAAACGGTCAACTGTTCGACTACGAAGGGTTGAAGTTTCTGCCACTAAAAGGCACTGAGAGACAGAATCCGGGAAGGATAGACACATTAGACGGATGTCTAGTTAAGACAAATTACATTGTTTGATTGAGCAGAAATATTACGGTGACGTTGCTTCTCTGGTTAAAGTACGAAAATTGAGCTTTGTGGAAAGCGCTGTTCTTTGCAAGAAAGCGTACGGTCTCTCTGCAGAACTTTTGGCTGGTACGCCGGCCAAGTGACTGAAGCGGCGACGGTGGTAGTGTTCGTGGCGATGGTGCTGCTGCTGCACATGAGTCAGCCGTTCGTGGAAGCCTCCCGGTCTCGATCCCTTCTACCACTACCAGGCGGTGGTTCCGCTCTGCTTTGCTGTGGTCCCTCCCCTCAGATGGCACACCGTCTGCCGCCGTTCGTTCGCTCATTCAACCCCTGTGTTAGAGTCCTTAGCTGCGTAGCAGGCAGCTCTGCCTGGCAGGCGAGACCGGGCTGGAGCAGCGTTAGAGGAGCACCGGAGCGCTGATGCTCCGGTTGCCAAGGCTCTGGCTCGTTGACCGTGCTGGAGCGTGGGGGTTCTGATGATCAGACGACGCCCCCCCTCCCCCCTGCAGCACACCGCGCAATCGGACGCCTGCGGGGACGCCAGGGGGAACGGGTAGAAAACCGGGGGAATGCTGTATGTAGGTAGGGGAGACGTAGGGCACCGCCGTGGGCTAGCTAGTAGATGGTGCACGTTGGCTGCGGAAAAGGGAGAGGAGAACACAGACAGCAGCGCTTGAGGGGGACTGGGAAGGAAACCTGGGGGCTTGGGGAGGGCGGGTAAGAGCTAAAGCGAATGGTGCTATATACAGAAAGATCCGACTGGGTTCTCTGCCTGGGTGGGGTGGGTTAGAGGGCGCCATGGTGAGGGGGGAGGAAGTACGGAGGGGATGGCACATGGGGGCTAAGGGAGCTGAGGGAGTCGAGAAGAGAGAAAGATGCAGAGGGGACAAAGAGCAGTGAGGCTGCTCCTGCTGCTACGCCGGTGATGGCGGTGGCGGTGGCGGCGGCGGTGGCGGCGGCGGCGGCGGCGGCGGCGGCTGCTGCTGCTGCTGCTACTACTTCTGAGCGAACGCGGGACGTGGCGGGCAGGAGCGGCAAACGGGGACGCCTTCTTTCGACAACAAGAACGACGACGACGAGGAGGACCATGGGCAGACGCAGTAATAGTGCTTCGATGTTCAAGGATAGCGCGGACGCTCGCTGGCGGTAGATTCAGGCGTGCCAGAGGGAACGGAAGGGACGCTCAGGCCTTGGGGTGGAGGATCAGAGAGGTCGCCTGTCAGTTCGGCCGCCACAGCAAGCTGTTTCATCGCTTGTCGGAGAATGGGGGAACTGGCCAGCGGAGACGCCATGGATCGAGGAGAAGAATGAAAGGCAGCGGTACAGCAGCAGCAATAATAGTAGCCTACATTTGCTCGACACTCCCTAACACTGGCTGGTCAACAGCCAGCTTGCAGTTAGTTAGCCAGTTACCGAGATAGTTTAACGAAGCTAATAAAGGCTACGTATATATATTAGATTAAGGAGACGACGTATTGTATTGCATTTTGAAGTATGACGTAATTTTCACATATGCGGTACCATCGTAATATGGTTGGTATCACATAACATGATAACGCAATAGTTGGTGAACAAGTTCATATCGGCTATACTCAAATCATTTCACTTCTGTAGCTATGCTAGTTTGATAATTAAAACCCTCAAGTAGCAACTTGCGGACGATCTCTCCTGGTAATCTAATAAAGTCGTTTTCTCGCGTTAACCAAAAATGCCCTCTGCTTATGAGAAAATCACATTTTTTGATATTCGTATTATAGTTTTTGACACTGCATTTGACTTGCATGTCTTTGATGGCTTTAGCGAATTTTCTTATCGTTATTCTGCCAAGTTCTTTATCAACTTTAGGTATCGAATTAAACGGCTACCCAATTTTTCCTTTTGCATATACCGATAATTTGGTAATACAAATAATAAGAAGAGTGCATTTTCGTGCTAAATAGCTAACTTTTTTGAGCTATACCTTTGTCTCCTTCCCTAGCACCAATAGTCTAGTAATATATTTTTAAGGAAGCCGCAACGAAGCCACTGGACAGGATATGACCCCTTCGCAAAAACGGCGCAAGCTCACTTACAAATTCAGCAATTACGTAAATTTAAATTTTCCTAGTTGCCGAATATACGCATATTACGCGAAGCCGATAAAAACGAATGCTCTTTTGCACTGAAGAACTTATGCATACGCTTACAGCGTTATCAGAAAGTTTCAGTTAGATAACAGATATGGTTATTTTTTCACTGTTGTATCGACATTTTTGACCCTGAAGTACTTTTTCATAAGGTTTCATTAACTTTTGTGATATTGCATGGCAGAGTGGTTTCATAGATGGTAGCAAACCACATATGGCTGTAGTCGTTTGAGACCTGTTCATATCGTCTTTCAGATTCTATCGGGAACTATGGGGGCCGGCCTTAAAAGAGACATTGTGGTAGACTAGTGGTGGCCAACGCGTGTTGACGTGTCCAATTCGGGTGGAGCACGACTAAACCGTCAGGGTCAGGCACTGTTTATGTCAGCGAAGCGTTCACTAACACATCAGGTATTCAGCCACTGTAGTTTTGTAGACACGTAGTGAACTTCCGACGTTTAGCAACGCAATAACGGTAGACGTTGTAAAGTCAGCGATGCAACTACATCACATAAACGAGTAATGTTACTGACACTGATTCTTGGTTGGTCGTACCGACTGGACAAATGCTCTCGCAGAACGGCGATGAAAAAATCTGGTTGATCCTATATAAATAAAAATGATTTCAAGCCTTTAGAAGGAAATACATGAGTAGTCACCGACATATCTTAGAGGTAAGGCTGTCCGAAATGACGAAGCTTTATTGCACCAATTTTTATGGCCAATAACACTACATTGGTTTTTATTAGTCTTTTCTACATTTAATGTACACCAATCGAGGATACCGTATCTCTTCACTCCGCTTTCTTGTGTGGAATAGTAGTTGTAGCAATATTGTTGTTGAACTATTTTGCTCCTATTTTATTTCTTTAATTAAACGAAAACGCTTTCCTACACCTTTTCTGCAGAAAAAAATCGTCTTCAGCTCCTTGCTCAGATCGTAGATACTTAGAGAACAAGCTTACGTACTCTAAGGTATGGTTTGCGAATAACTAACGTCGTTTTTATACCTGGTCATTGATCTTCTTCTTCTTAAAATTGTGTGGAAAGCTCCCCTGCGATGTAGATATAACTATGCATCAACGGCAGGTGTATTTTTGCTGTTCTCGTTGACAAGAACCCTTGGCTTAATAAAGATATTCTTAAATTTGATTCAACTAGAGGTAACCGTCCCGCAAGTGAAAAACGGGCAAACAAGGTAGACAAATGAAGCGAGTCGAAAGGCAATACGTTGATACTTGACAATTTAACAAGTTTTTTTTTTTTTTTTTAGCAAGCACTGACGCGACAATCTCGTACAGAGCGTACACATCAAAAATCCACATGTACAGTGACGACCTAGAAAAAAAACGATCCACAAAACGCTGTAGACAACTGAAATACTTTTAACTGTGAAAAACGTGCCTACCATCAAGTTATTCATTTAGGTCACCGAACCTCATACTTCCATACATGCACTTTTTATTAAATAGTTATGAAATTTGTATTGTATACCTCTTAGAGACAACCAAAGAGGCAGTGACTTTTGATTGGATAGAAGTGCAATTGCTGATAGTTGTCAACTAACGACGCCTTATACATACTGTATCCACAAAGGTCCTATCTTATCCAATAAATTCCGTATACTAAAACTGTATAGATTATTCTAATACACTAATACTGGCTTTGCGCGTTTCTAGAATATATGGCACAGCCTGTTGAAGTACGACCCTTGCTGAAAGGAAGTAATACGAAATTTCTGCTAATCATTGCTGATATTTGCGTACCCCGTCATAAACTAGAAATACTGGGTGCGACCAAGCTGGCAGGCGCCATTTTTGTATCTCTTATCACAGCTCAACCGAACTAATCGCAGAACACGGCGGGAGAACCGCTTTTGTGGTCATCGGGGTTTCTGGCGTATTATAGTCTCGCACGCCAAAATGGCAGCGAAGTCAATAGCGATTAAAGCCAGGAGCTGGGATTCAAGCGCCAACGTAGTCCGTAACTACGCAGCATCGGACGCCTTTCCGACATAAGATGACCAAAATACGTTCCATCTGTCGCACGCTTCGTGCACCAAAGTATGTTTAAACACACTACAGTGTACAGCGTCAACTACACAGCGAAACATCAGTATAATAGGTAGCACTAATAGACTCATTGGTAGGAGTGCATTACGGCAAAACGACGACTCTCATCTTGCACTTACGGCGATGTCGGCTCCGCCCTGATCGGAGCGTTGCTCGAGAGCGGCTCACGTTTGCTGATTCGTTTCTCAACGCTACCAGTCATCAAGACCATCATGATCATCCGGTGCCTGAACGCTTAACGCGTTTAAGCCCCTCACTTTCTCTCTCGTGCCTTCACGTAACTGTAACGCAGACCATCTGGTATCCCACCGCGCTTCTTCTCCATGAGCCCCAAACGCACAGACAGCGCACGTGATTACTAGACAGGCACACATACACCCACGAGCAAATATAGGCAGACTACATGAAGGCGCATATGTATCGCCCTTTCATAAATCTGCATATTGTATAAAATTCGCTATAGAACCTGTGTTGACTGAAAGCAAATATCGGTCCTAACACCAAAAGTGTTTCGGCGCCTCGGATTTATGGTTCTTCAGGCTGTCAATAAAAACTATAATCGATATATATTTTTCTAATGCGTGCGGCCGCCCCTTATAATTTACAATATCCTAAAGAGAACTTCCACTATATGGGCGAATTCGTAAATCAGAAGTTCCCGGAAAGGGCAAAGAAAACAAGTTAATTTTATAAAAAATAAAGTTTAATTAGAATGCTAAATTCTTTACCTCCTGAAGCAAAGTATAACTCGGCTTAAGAATCGGAAAATTCTACGTATTTCATTTAATCAGCTGTGAAGTCAACCTGGCTAAAGAATCGATTGGTTAATCCTCCAAATCTTCGTGGTGGGAACGGCCTTGGAAAATTCAGTCGTACTTTCGGATTTCAATAACACTTCTACTTGAGTACTATGAATTCTTTTAGTGAGCTTAAAACAAGACAGACCTTGTAGAGGGTCATGACAGAGTTAGCTGCGGGGCTGTTGTCTTGTACAGAACAGTACACAGCTATGAAAATCATCTATTCGAGTTTCAGATAAATCACACTGCTGTTGTACTATATCACTGATGTTTCTAGTGCCGATGATGATCGCGATTCCGCCACTGCCGCTCACAGCGATCTCGTTCAGCTTTCTTCCGTTCCCGTTTCGCTGACGGAGCATCTGGCGAAGAGAGGGGAAACGCCACTGTACATTACGGCTATGGCTACTAGTGCCAGTCATCGTCGCAAATATTCAGTCGTAAGGAAGATTTAACCAAAGCGTTTCATCTTGACTGGAGCAATTGGAACAAAGATGCGCTAGTATAGCAGGCAGCGCACGACGACCGCATAGCGTAACGGACTAACAACAGAAACAATCGTAGCGCTATTGGCATGAAAGCGGCGCCAATACAACAGGGGCACGACGTCGAAAACGCACTGTTACAGACTCGTAAAAGTTGTGGCAGTTATCGTGGATAGTACAGGTTCACCCTGGACGCTTTCCATCACAAATCACATCCGTCAGTTGACTGCTTCTTCCCGAATCAGTAATGTTACAATGAACTACAAGAAACTATTGTTAATGTATGGCCAGTGAACGGACAGTTAAGTGAGGCAGAAAAGGTGTTAGCGGGAGATGAAAGCTTTTTAGTTACATGCAAAGCTGATTAACTTCATTATTTTCAACAACTAACTGTACAATCAATTTGACTCATTTATTTTGTGGAAACAGAAGTTCACGGGTAAAATTGTATTCTTAAAATTTGTTGGTAAACCCGGAGCATATTTGTTTTTTAGGTTCTCAAGTTTATAAGATATTTTTTTATGAGAAAAAATTTCAATATTTTTTTCTGCGAATACATTCTATCAACCTAAGGGTTTTACTTTTTTTTTACCAATATCTAGTCATAATGATCTCTGTGTAATAGAAATTTAACTACAATTGCATTCCGTAGGTTTTCAAAAGGTACACACGTTTCTCAATAATTATATTTTCGGCTATTATTTATATGTAAACGAATAGTGTTATCATGATTATTGTGCAATTTAGGGCTAATTCGTAACAAATTTTGAAATGCTGATATATCATTTTCTTCTAAGTTTCCAAAAATATAGAAAAATACGTTACATTTTTTTTATCTGTTGTTTATAGGTTTCTTGGAAATCACTGCAGCATAGTTATTTGGCGCATAAATAATGCCTAATATTTAAATTAAAAATTTGCGAGAAA
This sequence comes from Varroa destructor, assembly GCF_002443255.2. Lineage (NCBI taxonomy): Eukaryota > Metazoa > Arthropoda > Arachnida > Mesostigmata > Varroidae > Varroa > Varroa destructor. The sequence continues at coordinate 48,604,881 of NW_019211457.1, read as the reverse complement.
TAAGTTGAGATAATACTACAAAGAAAGTTTAAGAGAATTAATTAAAAAACGTATGCAAGAGGCTGGGCATTACGAAAGAAAGTTTATCAAGTTAAAAAGATGAAAGCACTTAATATTAACCTAACTGTAGATATATTTTCAGCTTGTCGGACTTGTTTTAGACACATTTTCCTGACATGTTTAGTTATGTAGGAACAGAAGAGTAATAAATTGCAAAACTTGGACATTGCACGTTTCACATGTGTTTACATACTGGACATTATATATTGAATACCGTGGTGGCCTCATGCTGCGGAGGTCTAAATGGAACCTCAACTCAAGTACCTAGATAGTTACTATCATAAAAAATATATCTTACATGTTTTATTTATCTGTATGTTATCTTGAATTTAACTTCATGTAAGTTCCTTAGACCAGACTTTTCGTGCAAGTCAATTCCAATAATACTAGGTTGCGCCTTACCACACACTTCCATTGATCTGCCTCTAATGGTTGGTTTAAAATAATTATAAAACGGCGAATAAAAGTAAGGGTTCGGTATATAAATGGCGCAGTGAAATTCAATGCAATAAGCTTGTTTGAGACTCAGTAGCCTTAGAACATTTTTAATTCAGACTTTAGGAATCGGCCATCCTCCTTTCATCGATTCGGCGAGCATCTATCAATAGTTATGAGTGTCTGATGATAAGTGTGTAGGTTGCTAAGCTAAGGCGAATCACTTGTGAAGGATTTATCGTATATATTATTCGATCAGAAGTGGACCCTTTTGCAAAAGCTGTATCACTAGATCGAACGACAGAAGGCAGAGAGGGAGTTGTTACTGAGAGACAAATATACGGCGGTAACTGTATCAGATATCTTTATCATTCTCACAGTCTAGCGCAACATACAAGCACTGAGGCACTTTCATAGCCCTCAGTGTGGTCAATGACGTAACGGCCTAGACAAGAGGTGTTGATCGGTTCAAAATGTTGCTAGTCACTATAATGATACATCGCGTTGTCCAAAAGCAAAAGGCAGAGGGAATTTCATGACAAAGTAGGACAACAAGCTACTATCTCGCAGATATCAGTAATTTGTATCTAATATTAACTTACGATGAATGCCTTTTCAAATTTAGTCAAAGCAAAACCTTTGAAAGGCATGAAAAAGTATAAAGCATCTACGTAGTAAAGATCTCCATAATATATCCTAATACTGAATTGACTACTAGAACTTTCAGTCGTATTGCAATGTTCCTCATTTCAATTCTGTTATTCCAGCACAAATTACAGTAGATGCAGTAATTAAAGTAAATGTAATAGCGAGCAAGTCATTACAATTACGAACGCTTAAACGTCATCAATTCAAGCAAATGCTTAGTACGATCTAGTTCCTGTATTGTGTCAACTTCTTACCGTTATCCGCTACATTTACACAGTACTCACTAATAACAAAAAAAGGCTTCCTACAAAATAATGAATAATAGAATTTACAAATCAAATCGTGTCCTTTATGACCAAAGCTTATTTATTCACCGAGGAACTTAATCTGTTCCGTTACTAACCTTTTAAATTAGCTGTACTATATAACGCCACAGATGCAGTTTCAAGATCATCGATCGGAATTTCTGTCTTTGCAGAGATTATATATGATTCTACCATTCTGTACTAAACTAAATACTACTTTGACATTTGATTACCTCATGAAGTCACATTGAAAAAATACTTCATATTTGTATGAAGTATTTTCTTAATGATTTTATGAATTTATGAATTTTATTCAAGATTCATACGAGATTCGTTATTTTCAGGTACACAAGCTATTTATATGAGACTCTATTATACTGAACATACAGTGCAGGCTAAACTCTAATAAATTAACTTCGTTAATTTAGTTCCCTGAGCAGTATTATGTATATGGTAAAGATCAACCCTCACTCTAGAAGGCAATCAAATCTATGCCAGATAGTCAATTGAAGCTTTCCGGAAAAGGAGTATCCACTCATTTAGATGAACCTTCAACCGCTTCGGCGTCATTTTAAACGATCAAGCTTCGAAATGATGTCGCGAACATATAAAGACTAAAAAATGTAGGTGGTCAGTTATCCATGAAAGGTTTGGTGTTTTCAGAACGTTTCCAGCAGACATATGTTTCTCCTTATCTAACACGTATTGGACGTATTATTGATATAAAATTCCAAGACTTTGTTGTCTAAATTCTATGGTTTTTACTAGAACCGTGCTTCATGTCACGCACTTTTCTTTCTTAAGTTGAAAGTACCTCATACTATTCCACTGAACTGTAAATAGCGGCGCCTCTACACTTGCGGGTCGTGAGTTCTAACAGCCGCTTTTACCAATATGCCGCCTGTCGTACGGGCAAATATAATATGGCTTCACCTTCATTTCGGCAGGTTTGTCTTCAACCTCTCAGTGAAGAGAATGAGAAGAGGAGCGGCTTGGCACTTCACCATGATCAGAAACAGTTCTGGACAACGAGAGGCTATGGCAGTATAATCCCGTTATAAATCTTGCTATGGCATCGATGATGGTCGTTGATAATGATATTTTGATACATAGAGCGCTCTGAATAAAGCTGGCAAAAAAAGAGTATATATAGAGCTCTTGGTGGGACACATTAGATTTGATCAGGACTATTGAACGGATTGTTGCGGATTCTCTTTCTTTAAGGTTTCGTTTGGCTTGTGTCTAAATGGCGTTAGCTTAAATATGAACAAAAAAACAAACTGTAAAGATCTGTTCATCTGGAAAGCTAGAAAGGAATACTTAACAAGTACAGACGCTTCGCTCAAATTGTATACGGGAACGTTCCAAATGCTAATGATCCCGTTCACCGTTGTAGTTTCTCTAGCAGAGGCTCTGATGGCTTGCAAAACCGTCACGCCATGGAACAAACTCCGCTAACTTTTAACACCTGAAGCAATAGAAGACAACCGAAGGTACCGATTTTATTTTCGAGCCAGACCATCTACGATTATTAATTTCGATCGCACAGTCTAATCTTACCAAGGCAATCAAATAGAGTATTTGAGCTTGGTGTAATACTTAAACTCCTGAATGAGCTGGAAGATAGGCAATTGGTTCGGCATTTAACTCTGACTAGAAGCAGGCTTTTTTAGCCTTCTCCTTGTTCGATTCTTATTTCTCAGATGAAACTTTCGCCTACCCTTTGTTTATAAGTTTTGTCGTTAGGGAATTTGCTTTCAGAGATACTTCATTTTTTGATACTTCTCCCTCTGTTCCTCGCCACGACTCGAACAACAGAATGTACGCACACATATATGCTGGGTCTCCAAGGAAATAAGAAGTCGAATTATAATTACGTGCTTTTACTTTGCACGTAAGGCGCTTTATGATAGTTCAAATTGGAAACCAGTAAACGCTAAGAGCCAACGTTGCAAGCAAGTAAATTACTGATAATGCAAAGAAAAATATTCAAATGCCTCTCGATGTTCGTCTAAAAAACTGACAGTACTCCAATTGGACACTTAGCACCTTTGGATGGCGACTCATAAAAGAACAATGCTAGTTATGATCAATTTAGAATGAACAGATTTACAAATCAATTATAAGCGAACTAGCCAATTATTTAAAAGTTTCATCCTTTTTGTATTTACGCCGCCTTAAATTAACACATATCTTCATCCTATATTGAATCCAATTTAGCTTTATTCTTAGTTTCCACTTTGCTTTGCGATATTTTTAAGTAAAAATTTGTGATGGATGATTTTCAGCATTCGATATTAATTTTTGAGTATGAGCAGATTGGTGCCCCATTACTGAACACTTGAACCGTACTGTTCATTAGAATTTATGAATAATGATCGTAAATATTATTATTATTTATTGACAATCGTAACTTCGTTTGCATTGAATAAGCACGACCACCTGAACTTCTCTAATCTAAGCTAAAGTTTAGGTAAGGTATTCAAATAGCAATGAAGAAGTAACGTACATAAGTAGATAATTATCAGTTATCGTTATTATAGTTTATTCAGTACTCATTTTTAACACGTACAAATATTTATCTAAATTGAATTAATGGATAAGGATATCACTCAGTGAATGCATGTCAGAAACGGTAGTAAAGCAATTTTTTTTAATAAGAATATTTCTTCAGTAAAATTGCCTGAAACTTCATGAATGAAATACTTAAGTTGATGGTATTTATAAAAGTTGTGCATTATGTCCCACATTTTTACGACAGGGTTACTAGTAACAGCAGCAAATAGGAGGAGCCATCGCGGACATAACTTTAGAGTCGCGCATACATTAAATAATCCACAATTGATCTACGTAGATAAACGTACAAAGATTACAATGTGAATAGGAGAATACGGTACATAGTAAACCGTTACCAATTTAAGTACTTTGCTGTGAAAGAGTGCGTCTCAGGTTTCAGTTTATGCTGCAACTTCGATCACAAAGGTAGTTAAATACAGACATTTGACACAACTTCACTTACATTATTGAAAATAACCACGTAGAACAATAAGAGAAAGCATAAAATTCAAATGCAGAAGAGATAGTCGAACCATCAACGTATATTAGCCCATCCCTTGTATCATGTCACTGTATAAATATAATAGGTAGAATGATATGATATGTGCTTAATGCAAAAGTGAGAATAGTGCCTCTAAGTGGAATTCCACTGTTAAAATTAATCTTTTTTCTCTTAGCGCTTTTATTTAAGCTAAGTTATTGTTTCTTGTATTACTATCTTCGCCATTAAAATTAAGCGTTTCAGTGCTCACCATAATCATCTATAACTTAATTTCCACCTATTCGCGCAGTCCGTTTTATAATAGAGCGGCGGAGGGTTTTGAAATTTCCCTCTGAGTAAGGAAAACAAGAGGGATGCCGACTGATCGCCCTAACAGTAACATAGTGGCATTAAATGCTGTGCCCGATACGAATCAATGTCATCAGTGACCTCGTTCAGTGTTTAACGTCGCATCACAACAAACCTTTGGAGATTGAATTTGGTGAGCGGCTTAATGAATATCCTGAGTGCGGCAAGTGGTCGATTGTTAAGGCACGTTGAGTGTCGTAATCAGAAAGAATGGCTCAGGTACGAGAGGTATGAAACGCAACTCTATCCCTCCTTTCGACGTGTGTTCGTGCTGCCAACAGCCGAAGTTTCAAGTTGAGGTGTAGGCACGCGGCCCCTGTCCGTCCCGCGGCGCCAACACCAGTTTTCTAAGCAGCCACAGAGGAGAAGCTTGGCGGTAGCAGGTATCCACCGGTTAACTACCGGTGTACCTTTGCCACTCAGCCATTCGTTGGCCTATCATCTCTGTACCCCCAACATTAACCAAAGAAGATTAGTAGTAAAAAGAACTGGCAGAATATAGGGATAGCTCAGCGGGTACCGATCGTAATCTTACCGCTAGTTAAAACGACTGTGACAATGAGTTTTTCCAGCGACGAAGTGAACTTTCTCGTTTATCGTTATCTACAGGAGTCCGGCTTCTTTCACTCGGCATACACATTCGGTGAGTGCATTATGCGTTGTAATCTTGAAAAATAGTGATTATTGTTCTCATGATCTGACTACAGCACTACCGGACCTGATCAAGATTTTGATTTCACGAAGAACAGTCCTCGTGGGCTATGCTTAGGTAGAGCTCGGCGAAGTTCGTTTTGCCAACCTAAGTTTCAACGTGATAACAAACTTATGCTGGACTGATGATATATTGAAGAAATCGGTGAAGTGTACTCGACGGTAAATTTGAACAGCCCTTCACACATGATTCTGTGTTACGTTCTGTGTACATTTGCTACGCCTCATGCCACAGGTGCCTGCCGGAATATGATTTTCTCGTGCGACTCAAGCAACCACTTAATGTCGCCAAGCCTGTTGTTGTTATTGCTCCTATCTGTAATAAACAGAAGTAATAAAATATTTGTTTGAGTGCGGCCACCAATCTTTTGTATCTTAAGTTCATTCTATATCAAAAGTTTACGACTGCTGGATTTGTCCCTTTTTGCATTTCGAAAAATAAGCTAGAGAGATATTCTTTTAGAACCTACGTATTTAGGAACAACTGTTCATTAAATGCGAGTTCTGTCTATTGGATGAATGATTCTTTTCTGATTCAACAATCCTCATCGTAGAAGCAGTAACTCTTTTTCATTAGTCTGGTGTTACTAATAACCAATATGCATTTTCTAACAAAGTGGTCTTGACTGAGTTGCTAAATTGCAAGAACACTTTAAAACGTCCGGAACTAAGCTGTTTAATAGGTCTGCAAAAGCGTGTACGTGAATTTGAATATAAATTATCTCCTGGTGTATGCCTTGCGAGAGCAAAGTAAGACTTAAAGTACAAGAAACATTTCACCTCTCTGTGGTTACTCGTCAACATATTAGACTATCATAAACCGTTATAAACATCGAATTACGGCTTTGTATTACTCTGTTGTCAATGGCACTCTTACATAATAACGTTCATAAAGAAAGTCATCCGATTTATTTAAATATCCATGTTGCTTGGAAAACCCAGATCGACCCGTGACCAGCTAGCAGAACCCAATGAAGTATTTTTCCAGCAGGTGCCGATATCAGTACATATTGCTCGGCTTTTTGATTTTTGACAGGTATATACGCTTCTACGTAGGTACGTACGCTATGTGTGGAGTAAAGACAACTCTGCGATTTTGTTTTGATACTCATTTAAAGTCTAATGACGTCAATGGTAGTATAAAGTCCAATATTACAAGAATTACATTAATCACATCCGCTTTTTAGCATAATAAACGAAGCGTGACGTACCTTTTGCTTGATAGTAACTCGAAACCCTAGAATCTTTTAAAAAATCGAAAATTAAATGGTCCTTCAGATGATATTGTAATGTTGTCACAAATATTTGGAACCGCCACACGTTCGATAATAACGGGAAATAAGACAACGTTTTTTCAAATATACCAAACGGGTTTATTTTGGTTGATCCGTCAAGTCTTATGTCCAAGAAGCCCCGTGCTGTATGGTCGGTTATTGGCGCCCCATAATATTGTAATCTTTATTATCTTGGTGAACTACACTCAGCAATTCTAGCGAAACATTCCACAGAGGCGAAATACGTTTCTGATTCTATTCCTTCTCTTCGTCTTTCAACTTTATCTAAAACGTTGCCATGAGAGATTGCTCACTATCCCAGCTCACGGCTTTTTGAACAGTCGGGTCTGGGTTTTCGATAAGGCACATTGTTTCGAATTAAACATGCCTTCTTGTACGAGGGTGGTTCCATCAATGGAGAGGACACGTTGCTTCCCGTTTTAGGAACCAGCGTTAGAACTAAACTTTCCACATATGATCAGCTCCGTCTGAATTCGTTGATAACAATACCTACCTAGCTCTTTACATTTAACAACCGTCTTCAGAGAAAAGTCTAGTTTACTATACGTTTATTTTGCGGCAAGTGCATCGCAGTCCATAGCGCCGCATATTAAGTGAACTGCTCCATCATATAGGCATACGATGAGATCACTGATATTCCCAAAAATTTGCGTTTTATTAGGGTACATTAGAAGATCTGAGGGACCTATAAAATATTACTCTATTTTTCACTAGTCTGTGATTTGTGTTATGACTAACGGTCGCAATTCAGGATACTTGCGATTATAACATCTGACATATAAGCGCAAGGACCGTTTATTTTTTTAAACTCTAGAACTTGCAGCGCGTTACTGTACTCGAGAAAATCTGTATGTTTTGCTAGCCCAAATGGGCACTTCATTAAAACTCAATAAGCAACCTTTACATTTATCACTTATGTAATATATATTATACATATATATATATGTATATATATATATATATTATACATATATATATACTTACATATATATTATGTAAATTGTACTTATATATTAACATTAATATGAAATATTAAAAAAAAAAATATTTTTTTAAATATTTCATATTAATGTTAAAAAGCAGATGCGATTTGTGGACCTCCTGCCACCATTTACGTATGATCAACTGACTTAAAATAGGTATCAAACGAAAACGTAGAGTCTTCCTTTGTACATACCTTTATTCTTAAACATAGCAAAACGTGCCGCAGTCGAGGCAGTAGTGTTCCTCGGGTCATATGTATCCATTCGTAATATTTATCAAAACCAAGGAGTCACTTTCATAGTTTACAACCATGGAGTGGCAAGATGAATATCGGCTTTACGTGGTCTACTTAAGAAAAAAGCGCTTCGTTTACTAAGCTCTCTCATATTTTTAAAGATTGATCTAGCGCTTTAAAAGCGTACATACTAGGACTCAATGTGCCTATGCGAACCTGATTATCTGCAGTCCTCGTATCGTTTATTGTCGCAAAAAGCAAGCTAAAATAAAATAAAATTGGTTTTGTATCCTATAGTTTATCGTACGCCTTTAAGCAGACAGGCGAGTATAATGAGCACGGGATAAAGCCCATGCGCGAATCTAGTATAGGTATCCTTCGCAGCGATTAGTTTTAGAAAAGCATCAGACGTTTACCGCCGAATTATAATAATGATCTAAATAGCAATAGTGCTGGGAAGAACACAGGTTCCCTTAGGTGAATCGCTACTATTGAGAGTCAGCAATTAATGAGAACGTTTAGCACTCGCACGGTATAAATATATATGGGTACAACATAATTTACTAGATTATGTTTAATCTGGAATAAATAAAATTCTGCTTGTGGTTATTATTATTTATGGCTATGTACCGTTAATATAACTGACTTAACTCAAAATGCATCAGTACAATGAAATTATTTCCTGCAAATAGCTGTTGGCATTAGTTTTAATCAACTAATTTAATCAAACAACTCAGTAGAATTTCATGTTGATATTGTCATAGATAGAAATTTCACATTTTCGGCAGGATAATAAAGGCAAAAAGGATATATGTTTTAATTAAGTAACAATTTACTTTGAAAAAAGATTTAACAATATTTAAAATATGCGATTATTTGTTATCCTATAATATTTTATGCAAACATATTCATTTAATTATCAAATTTTTAAAATTCATTAAAATTAAAACTTTATGGTAAAAAAATATTTTTTTTAAGATTATTTTGTATAAATTTTCATTTATGAATATTCATGAATACTATACTTAAATTTGCTAAATGCTAGGCCATTTATCTTTGACACTTCTACATATCTGGTATTAGAGTAATATATTTAGTGATTGTTAGAATGAAGACGGAGGACAACGCGCTTTATCTACATATGGTTGTGCATGTACCAAAGGTATGATTCATTTAATTTGTTCGCTCTTGGAATTGATGTTTAGTGGACTTTTAGCAGGAGCAATAGAAGCTGAAAGTTGTTAACAATTTGACATAGAAGCTTATTTTTGTCTTCTACGATCAAGGTCGCATAAGCAATGTCGAATACAGGTATCTGCTATACAATCATAACCACCTATATATGTATCCTAAGAGCCGCTTTTGACTCGGTTAAACAGTAAGTAAATTATACGGCGATTCATTTTATTATTGGTTCTGCTAATCAGGTATAGAGTCGCATATTTCCCAATCAAACATAAATGGAGCTCTTGTGCCACCAGCAGCTCTGTTGTCGATCATTCAAAAGGGCCTACAATATACGGAAGCTGAAATCTCTATCGGAGAAGATGGCTCCGAACGGATGATCGAGTCTTTATCGCTTATCGACGCTGTTATGCCAGACGTTGTTGCTGCACGACAACAGGCGGCTCACCAAAAAGCCAAACAGGACCAAGCGGCCAACGCTACGCCCGCAGCGAGTAATAATCGAGGCAACAGTAACACACCACATAATGGTGACAATAACGGTACCGCACCAGCTGCTAACGCCACCAATGGAGACGTTAAAGGTATGCAATCAATCGCACTCTCCCCACTAATTCTTGTTTTTACGTTTTGTAGTAATGTAGTAGAAATGACTTTTTGTATTTAAGTGTCATCTTTGGCTTTACAAACATAGGAGTCTACATAAGCTAAGTATATATAAACTGCTGTATCGGCACGTCGCAAATATCTGTGATAGCGTAATAAGTGGTCAGCTGATTGTTGCTTATTGAACCAAAATGTTTTATTTCACCTTCAATACATCTCAAAGTTTACTTTTTGTAATGCTTAGTCTCGGTAAAATTACTTCGTGTCGTGTTCGAAACTCTTTCCTAAAATTTCTATCCTAAAGTTCTTGTTAAATGCAAATCTTGTACAACGCTTGGGTTTATTTTGTTTAGGGTAAGTTCGAATGAATACAGTCTAAATGTTTAACTTCGCTGATTTAGTTACCAATATAATTAGGTGGTTGCTTAATCGGCAAATCCTATAATATTACTTGTGCTGTAATGCAATTATTTTGTGCTTTGATCTGTAACGTTTCAGCCAACCATTCTGTAGAAACTCCGACGACATCTTCCGTCACTCCAACTGTGGCTACTCCTATGGATACCTCAACTAGGACACCAACAACGGCCGCGAGCAACAATAATGAAGATAGTAACAGCAGCGTCAAGCAACTGAATGCATCATCAGGAAATACAGCGATTATCGCAGGCAACGCAGCTAACAGTGCTAGCAATCCTACGCCTCCTGCTGCTGTACCCGGTGGTGCTGCAGATCCACCAGTGGCAGCTGAACAGCCTGCTGGCGGATTACCTGCGGGTGCTGGACTGTTAGGTATCGGCTCTATCGACATACCCTCATCGCGAGCAACGATTCTTAGGGGGCACGAGAGCGAAGTCTTCATATGCGCATGGAATCCCACCTCGGACCTTTTGGCCTCTGGAAGTGGCGACTCAACTGCCAGGATCTGGAATCTTAACGAAAGTCAACCTACTTCTGCTACGGGACCTAACCAGCAACTGGTTTTACGCCACTGCATCCAGCGCGGGGGAGCGGAGGTTCCAAGTAATAAGGATGTCACCTCACTGGATTGGAACTCGGAAGGTACTCTATTAGCTACGGGTTCGTACGATGGGTTCGCCCGCATTTGGACAACGGAAGGACGTCTGGCCAGTACTCTTGGTCAGCACAAGGGGCCAATATTTGCGCTAAAATGGAATAAAAAAGGAAATTATATCCTATCAGCTGGTGTAGATAAGACGACAATTATCTGGGACGCTTCCACGGGTAATTGCACGCAACAGTTTGCATTTCACACGGCGCCTGCTCTTGACGTCGACTGGCAAAGCAATGTTAGTTTTGCTTCTTGTTCAACGGATCAGTGCATTCATGTGTGCAAGTTAGGAGTGGATAAACCAATAAAAACCTTTATGGGTCATACAAACGAGGTAAATGCTATTAAATGGGACCCTCAAGGTGTGCTGCTCGCATCCTGCTCAGATGATATGACGCTAAAGATATGGACACCCAGGGAATCTCCTCATGGAGGCCTCGTGCATGATCTTCAGGCGCATCATAAGGAAATATACACGATCAAGTGGAGTCCTACCGGTCCACAAACGGCGAACCCCAATATCAACTTAGTGCTTGCATCAGCATCGTTCGATTCAACGGTAAAAAAATATCTATTTTTGAATAAAGGTGTTTTTTTTTGTCAACCATAAATTCAAATGCCATGGAATATCTGTATCTTACGCGGTTATTCCATATTGCATAAACAGCACTCAAGCTAATAATTTATCTCTTGTGCAAGATCTCATAACAATACCGACGTGTTTTATATTATGCTATTTACAGGTTCGGCTGTGGGAAGTGGAGTTGGGTCAATGTTTATACACTCTAACAAAGCATTCAGAACCGGTGTACTCGGTAGCGTTCTCTCCTGACGGCCGTTATTTAGCGAGCGGCTCATTTGATAAGTGTGTTCACATATGGAACACGACGACAGGTCAACTGATGCATTCGTATAAAGGAACCGGAGGTATCTTTGAAGTGTGTTGGAATGCAAAGGGTGACAAAGTCGGAGCTTCTGCATCAGACGGATCAGTAAGATATTTTTACCAGCAGTTAATTCTTAATGCCTACATAGCTTACGGACAAACACACTAATTTAGAAAAAAAAACTGTTGGAATACATACTTATATATAAATATTATGTTATATATTAGGATAATTATGTTTTGAATTAGTGTTTAACCTCTCACGCTAGTATCCCGACTATTGTTTTACGTACACTTTTAAAGATCAATACCTGCATTTTTTGTTGATATGTTTAAATATTTTTCTGCGTGACTGGAGTACCCAGTTAGTATAGACTTGTAACGCAAAAGATAAACAAAAAAGTGCTTGTGAGCGCAAACCCTGCAAAGAAAGGGTTTTAGGTCTTACATAAATATTATAAAAAATTAGGAACAACCCAAAATCTACTTACTGTAAGTTTAATCAGCATCAGATATAAGGTATATTGTATACTTAGAGTGCCCGAAGTAAAGAATATAAAATTTACATATATATTTATAAACAGCATCTAAATGAAGGCAAATTTTTTTAATAAACGATTCATTTTCATGTACCGATAGGAACATCCTTACCTAACACGCTTCTTATCTATACAAATGCAATTCGTTACAGTCATGAATCTGATTCAAATACTACCAAATCGTTCCCGAAAACCCCTTTTCTACGTTTGTTCTAGTTCTGGGTAATGCGGTATTGATATGCTATACTGAGTCTTCAAAAAAAGACTAACCATTGAAATTTTTTTGAATGGCCTAATTGACAAATTTTTCCAAAATGATTGCTTATTTCTGCATTCGTCGTCAAAAGTTTATCAAGATTGAAAATGGCCCTTCAAATCTGATTCCGGCTGTTGATCCTTCGTCTTACCTTACGAGAATATCTTTTCTTCAAGAGTTGCGTGGAAATTGGCAATAGCCTAGGCCGTTGATTTCTGGCAGCCAGCAAACGTGTTATCTCGGGAGTGGTGCGGCCGGCGATTAACTGATCTTAGCTAATCTTTCAAACGTAGGGGTCTTGCTTTAGTGATGATGAGTTTGGAGAGTTTTCTTCTGGAAAAAACAAACACTTGCTTTCTTCAGGTATCAGAAATAAAAGTATCGATTGCTCTCGAGTTCGTGAATCAAATCCTCACAGGCTGAAATTATATATAAGACAGACACGGTAAAAGCTGTCAGTTCAATTATCTTTTAAGCATGTACCACTGTATTTTGCGAAATCTGATATAGACAAAAATCATTTTAGAAAGGTCTATCTGATTCTAAGATGCAACATATACAATTATGAGTAATGGTCAATATTAACTAGATTTATCATTTGTATTCAGGTGTTTGTACTGGACCTTCGAAGAATGTAATCTGAAAAATGGTGAATACAATTCTGCTGTAATGGCTGTCATCACTAGCGGAAAATCATGTGAGAAGACCAAACGAGGAAAAGGGGGTGCAGCATTCGGTTTACTTCTGCTCTATGGAATAACGCTAATATTACTATAGTTGCTAGTTTTATTCTATATTGTAGGTTAGCCTGTCCGCACTTAAATGGTTCTATTGTTTTGCTAGCTGGACGATAAAAAAAAAAAAATATATATATATATATATATATATATATATATATATATATATTGTAGACTTCACTTAACAAGATTATCAGAAGTAATAAATTTAATAACATATATACGGCCACGTAATTGTTGTTTAAAGTGTATGAATGATCACCAATTGACTCGATTTGATTCATCCCGTTTGTAAAAGAAAAACAATCGGACTTTTGTCCTAATTGACGAGGTTACTTCTCTTCAAAAATGTTAAATTCTAATCAGTTTGTGTCATGAATCAATTCAAGTTATGCCGAGCTAAAATGGGTGTATGTAAACAAGATGTTTAATATTAGGACGGGTATGCCAGCAAGACGCTGACCATAAGTGAGTAAGCTATAAAACAGAAGGCTAAAGAAAAGCGAATGGGTATATCTGAGTGGATGTTTCCATTGTTGTTGTCGTTGTAGGATTTTTCCTTTCATGAACGTGCATAAAATTCGTGCAAAAGGAAGCGCGAAAGAATTTTTTGAGAGTTCATTTTTCTGCTGCTGCTAGAAAAAAAACTGTGTGATCAATAACAGTTCACTACTTCGAGACAAATATAATTATAAAGATGTGATGTTGAAACAAAAAAAGAGATATGACAAGACAAGCGCATATAAATAATAAATACTTGTGACAAGAGCGAAGCGTGAGCGTTTACGAGTATGGTATGACAAATTTATATAAAAATGAATTTGTCGCTGCCTGTAGAGTACCCATGTTGTAAAGAAATGATGGAGCGTTGAGCACTCCACCTGTACACAGCCGAAAAACATACAAAAAAACAAAGAAGAGCGTTAAAAATAAAAAACTAAGAAAAATAACGGAACACTAATAGCAGTAAGAGAAAGTCGAGGTTCACAGGTGGCCATAAACATAACTGAAAAAGGATTACGACTACATAGCATAGTATTATTAATTCCACTTAATAATAGTGATGATGTTTGAAAAACGAAATGGCCCAGCCACCACACCTACTCAGTGCTCTGCGCTTGGATTGTGTAAATATATTCTTGTTTTAATAAACTGGACAACTCCTATGGCTCAATCAAATATATATTGACGTTTTCCATTTGATATATTTGACCAAGGGAATCCTGTTATGAGCCATCATAAAAATAAACAAATACAACTCGTTTTCTACATTTGACATGAAAAAGCTCTTTTCGTAGTTTAAACGTTTACAGTTCGTTATTTGTATTGCTTGGTAGACGGTATAGTCATAAAGAACTGAAAGTTTGTAACTCTCTCGGTTCTTCGATAAAGAGAAATTTTTACATGGTTGAATTTGCTTCATACAATTCTTTTTGGGAAATTAATTAAACTATTACCCAAACTATGCGCTATCGTCTCGAGCCTTGTAGTTCTAAAATGCAGAATCTTAGACACATTACGAGATAGGAAAGGCCATGCATATTTTCCAACCTAGTCTATCAAAAAATAACGTTTCAGTATAATTTTAGTTTGTTGCGGCCTTTAAGACAGGGAACCTGTGTTGTAAAAAAGTGTCCTATTGGTTCAGACTTAGGTCACATGTTATGATATTGTTGCGTCATTTAAAAAAAAATTACCAAGGGTTGAAACTTCACGGTGTTTTAAGCAAACAGATTTTAAACAGCGTTTAAAAAAGGATCAAGTCGATTTCCGACAGAAGTGTCGAACAACGAAATACCTAAAACATTTTCTTCTCTTTTTATGTAAGACTATACGTAACCTACAATTGAGTTGCATGTTGTGATGCGCATTGTGATATGCGAAACATTAACGAAAATTAATTCTAAGCTGTAGTAAGTACTCATTAGGTGTTCATCAAGAAAGATAATTTTTTCCTGGTGCCGTGGAATAGTTCAACAAGCAAAATTAAATTTACTCATATATATCTTTCGTCTGTATAGAACTCTAACTACCTTATAAAAAACTATAACTGCTCTTATAAAATATTTTGAAATGTCTTTAAGGAAATTGGTAAGCTAATTGCACGTTGGATTTTGCCGATAAAGGAAAGAGTTCTATCGTAAAAGAGGAACGAGCTAATATATATATATATATATTGTTCTTCTTCTCAATTACATTGGTTGCCGGCGAAAACCGGCTGGGCGATACCAAGATATACAATTACGCAATGGTAAACTGCTTCATAGTATATGCTCTTCGTCCTGATGCCGCATCTTGATCTTAGTTACCGCTGCCAGAATCCATGCGAAGAAAATTTATATCGCCACGTAATTGTTTAAGCATTACTATCACTAATATGCCTACTTAGGTCTGATTTGTTCAATGCCGCTATGCTATTTCTGTATATGTAAAATTAAATCAGTGCCAAACTCCTTTTGAATGGTACTGGGGCTGTCAGAACAATGAAAAATAGCTAGTGCAAACATGTGCTTTAAATGACATGTGAAAGATCCTCTCATTCTAAGCGGCTTGATGAAGGCTTAAATGCTACTTTTACCATTATTGGTCTTGGTAAAATTATTACATTGACTCAACGCAAAACAATTACCGAATGACGAAGACTGGCAGAGAGTAAAATACAAAAACTACACTGACCACAAAATATAAGTATGCAATCGAATATTTTGAGCAATGATTTCCTTTACCGTAATGCGCTCCGCTATGGGAACACCTGCTTACCCCTGTGGTTCCACTTTGGCCGCTTTTCCTGTTCTTCAAGAAACAACCGATTTTAGTAATGAAGATACCAAGGGTTTTTTGAACTTTGACTATAAGACCTAATTATTATGAACAGTATCGATGGAAAATTTACTAGAATATATAATGATGTTAAAAAGTCCATTTGTTAAACAGTGTTACCAAAGGTAACAACAAAGTTGTGCCATTTTGTTGTGTAGCCAATCTTAAGACTTGTGTTGTTCTATCAGGAACAAGGTTACTGCGATATTCAACTAAACGGCACTCCACCCATGTTCCATCAGCCACTCCGATTTGGGTAATTATTCATTTGTGGAAAGCTGTATCTTTATAGAAAAAGATTTTTTGTAGAAGGTCGCAGAATATGCGCAGTGTTTGCTGTCGTAATTCTTTATGCTAGTTTTTCTTCTAAAGACCCTCGACCAAAGCTTCCGGCTCCTGAGATTTCTGAGATATTGCTTGTACTAAGCCCATACTCAAGTCTGAAAATAGGGTTTTTAATCCGATACCAGTAAATAACACTAAGTAGATAAAACAAAATTCTCAATATATTAAATATGTGCGCTTATATATTTAACGAAATAAGTTTTAGCGATCATTTTAAATAGTCAACTAGAACTAGATATGTGCGGTACTTCATCCCGCGGTACTTACAGTGCAGAAAATGTCAGTTATCGAGAGAAATATATTTAGCGAAATCGGCGTATTCGAGCTGATAGGGCTGCTTAAACTTCTTTCCATAATGCAACAAACGTGCAAGTTCGCTACTTTAGGATCTCCTCCGCTAGAACATGGGTGTTCAAATCAGTGCCTAGCATTGCTTCAAACTTGGCTGTACGAAACATACCTATGCAGGTCCTTTCAAGATGACCTATGCCTGTCAAGGAATCAAAGACGAACATCGATTGGAATACATACCTGGCTGGCACATAGCTCCGTCGGCATAACACTTGCCAGTTTATTTGTCACTTAGAACAGGATGCTTCTCGTAGTATATTAAATTTAAAGGTCACCAACGTTATTATTATTACTCATACATTGTGCAATTGCTTGCTTGGTCTTAAAATACTTGAGAGCGCTGTAATAAATGTTTGAATAAAATATAGGCGAATGTTCTTAATTCAGCATAGCAAAACTATAAAACATTTGTTAAGCTGTTGTAAGTAAGCTTTAAAATCATATATCTTTTGAACTACTTTGACTATAACGATGCTTTTTCAAATACGTGTCAGAGATACTCTTCCTCGTTTACATATATATATACCCTAGCACCCTGACGACTTCTAGATAGCCATGTACCATTTGTTCCGTATGTGATTTCTCCATAGCTTACCCACAAGTTTTTTAATGAGCTGGAAAACTCCGAAGTCACAAGGACTTCGGATATTCTTTTTTCTCAATCCAGAAAATAGTTGAGACACAACGTTGAAATTCGTTGAAATTTGGCGCTGTCATCAAGTAACTAAACTGCGTGCTTCTAATTGCTGTGCGAATGGTTCATGAACCTCATGAAGGTCCGATTGTTTCGATTTCGGAGGGTATCTCATAGTATAGGTGCCTTCGATGTCTGTTGCAAGACTATCACCATTTTACATCCGAACCTATCCACTCGACACTAGCATTGAACTTATCTCTTTCCAGAACAACGCTGTACTTTTGGCTTGACCCAACTTGGCTAGCAGTAGGGACTAAACCACGTATCGTCCATGGCGACCTTATGCTCCAGACGGGTTTTTTTGTTGATTAAAATTTTGCAAATTGCACGTTGAGTGTATTACACTCATTTCCACCCCGTCTGGAATCAATTTTATTTAGTTCCCACATTTTCGGTTTTTGAGTTACAATTCTGCAATAGGTTACCTGAAAAATGCCAGTTCTGGCCGATATAGCCCTTAGGACTCCAAACTTGCTTTGATGAAGAGCCTCCTTTATTGCTGCAAAGTGCTCTTGGCCTTCGGGTCTCTATATTTGGTCACTTTCTCGATAGTTTTCAACACTCTGATCTTTTTTTCTATAAATATTTGCTCCGTTCACGTACCGATGTACTGTGCTTTCCCTTAAGGGCTCATTTTCCATAAGTTTCTACGGCGTTCGATAAACAAAAACTTGATATTTACAAGTTCGAAGGTCGCTGGAGTATATTCTGTCTACAGGTAGCGGGCAGTTCAAAAGTCGTTTAGTTTCACAGTCCGCAAGATTCACTTGTAATAGCCTATTGTATATTAGTGCACTGTAATTATAGCTAATTCGATAATACACTTGGATTGTTTGATGTGTTTAACGGAGTTATGGACATAAGACTCTAAATATTTTTGATGTGCTATTTGATATAATGAATTCCAAGGAAGCACGAGGATAAAAAGAGCTTATTTATTTTATATCAATACTATGGTGAACACAACAAAATGTATTACATCAATGTTTAAAGAAAGCATATATTCCTAAAAAAGTCCGTATAAAGGAAACTTATTACTTGAAGTACTGATAATAAACTGTATTAGAAGCCGTATCCATTGTGATATCGATCCCTGTAAGCCTTTTCCATATCTTGCGAGTTCCTTCTTAATCTGCGGCCTACTGGCTCAAGGTCATTGTAACAAACATTGAACACTCTGAAACAGATATAAAGTACAGAATAGCCACATTATCCCTGACTCTAGCGTAGCCATGAACTTGTACTGTATCGTTTTAATTATATGTTACAACTTTAAAACCCACTAGTGCTAGTTCAAACTACTTGAATTTGCATGTTTATGCGCGTATTGAACCGTATATTCAGGATGGTATGTAAACTTATATTTTTTTGCTTTGTTTTTAAAGCTGCATCTAAACCAGAACCGACTAATAAAAGAAAAAATGACCTAAGGGTCATATTTGTTAAATATAGCCATCATACACTGATTTCAGCTATGATTTGGGGCACAAACTATTAGTTATTTACAAAACATTGTTGCAAAACGGTTGCCAAAAAGCCTCTCAGATAAATTGCATACAAAAATTTCCAACTAAATCGAACTTCGTGCTGATAACAGACTACAAGTCCCCATAAAAAAAAAGCTCAAAATAGTAAAGAAGTTAAAAAAGCACAAGAAGTCTCAAAAAGATTAACCTTTGGAGCTTATATAGACTAGCCAATCAAGAACTGATGCTTCTTTTTCTAAAACGGCCGTCTAGTCTGTATCACAAATTTAAATGAAAAAAAAATAGCTTTCTGATTGAAATTAGTTTTTTCGAACCTTTTGTGTCGAAACTGTGTCATAAATTGGCCGATTTATTAGACTTTGTGCAAACTGGCAATAACGTAAATCGCCAATTTCAAGCAAAAAGAAGTTTTTTTGATTTTGGTAAGGTTTCGTTCAGCGCTGAAGAATTGTATAACAGCTAATTTTCGCCCCTACTTCAGAAATGACGTTAAGGAGTAGCCTGGCAAAGCTTTCCCCAATTTGATGCACCACCCTACGCCGTCTTGATCTGCTGACACTCCTTCCCGGTTAACCGCCGTTTTTATTTTTCGCTTCAGTGTCGGCGTCACGTTGATCCGGTGCTACCGGTTGCAAAGAAGTATCTTTAGAGACCGGATACCTAGCTACAAACCGGCCTGCCTCTAATAGGTATCAGTTAATCTAATAGGATCTAATAGAATGTATATGTGTATATATGCTCCAATTTAGATGTATAGTTTAGTACTCAAACCTACTTGTCTACATTGTATGCAGCTTCGAATACAGAAAGTTTTTTTGCTGCGACAAGAGATTGGATAGCCTTGTACCGAACGCAATTTTCATGGCTTTTACTAAAGCTGAACGGGCTTGCAACTCCCTGCACAAAGGCGCTCAAGAACGAACAATGCAATAAATTCGCCGCTCGGATCTGAAATTTTGCACAAACATTAGTACAGACGCTGATCGATACGCACTCATTCTAGTCTCCAGGCAACGTGAAACCACTTTCGCATAACTTGCGCAAGCAAAGTTAAGCAAATGACTATCATTATTTCGATTACTGAGAACATCCTTCGTGAAAGCACAAATGTCTGTTTTATTATATAATAAATAGTTTCAGATTAGAAAAGTATATAGTCATGTGAACAAATTCTTTTTTGTGTTTCATATGCCGTATTTGCATACTGATAGATCTCCATTCTTTCCTTAACACCTGATGAGATACCAAATAAAAAGTGAACTATTCTAGTAAAGTGAAGTTTTGAATAAAAATTAAATTGTTATTAGCTGCTGTAAATTAAATTATCGGAATCTTAAATTCACAGTTTTTCTAAACTTACTTAAATTTTGCCTTTGTTTCAAGTTATTTGTGCCTTTCTAATATATAATCATATGTCGTTGTCAGCTTTTCTAGATAGGTTTAAATATATATATATATATATATATATAAAAAAGATATATCTTTTTTTTATTTACTCTTCATTTGCAATCATGTAATTGGACGATTTAGACTTTTCCTTTCTGTTCGATATGCTTCTACAGCTTTATAAGAAACACTACATTGTTATCAGCTAGAGGATTGACGCTAAAAACCACGATATGTGAGCACGATAAATTTAAATGGGGCAACAGATTTTAAAACGCAAAATTTTTCGTTATATATCTTTTAATGTTCTGATCGACTTGAAATTCTTTAATTCTAACCTCAGTGCAAGCAACGTGCTCGTTGTTGTTGTAGTCCATTTTTGTCCTGCATTTGTCGAACATGTGAAGTAGTTCATGCGCAAGAACACCTTGAACCAACCCGCTTCCACTAACGTTATTCTGACAGATTACTACCTGTCAGAAGTATATAGGTAAATCCATAAAGCACTTAATGTTTAATTTATCTCAATGTCTGAGAAGATTCCCCTAGGAGGAATCTATAGGGGAAAAGAATATTTCTTGTAACAGTCGAATCGAGTTAATTTCTTGTCCGTTTACTCCACTTATTCGCAGTCGTTATCTTGTGCAACTTCACAATTTCGATAATCGCAGATACGAGATTAGAATTATGCAACCACATAATGTTTACCAATATATAGTGCAAATAACAATAATTCTCATATATCGAATTTCAAACAAGGTAAACAAATAAAAACAATTATGTTGTCCTTACTCTAAAAGCGAATTCAAATAAGGTAGGATTCTTCACAACAACCTAACCGTATCTGAAGCCAGCGTTTTAGATTTTATTTTACTTTGGCAAATAATATGCACATTTTATTTTACATTCTCCGACCCTTATTTTTCACAAATGATCCGAAAGCCTCTTAACGTAAAACCCAAGTGTCAAAAACGTATGCCTACTGGTTGCAGATCAATTTAAATAAAGGCTAATAAAAAGTTGAAACATCGACATGCCAACATTAGCTAAATATTGCTAACCTATGCTATTATTTATCTATACATATTTCGAGGTTGTCCCTTGCGATCTAAGAACTTAGCTGCCTGGTCTTTACATTGAATGAAAATTTACTAGTGGCTTTTTCCTGTCTCATAAATAAAGTGAACAATAGAAAAATTACTACATTCCAGTATAGTCAATTTGTTTCAATCGAGAATTGATCTTAAATGCAATGTAAGCAATGCATCTACAGTACATAGATACCAGGCTGTAGACAATGCAAATATGAATAATATGGCATATACGCCATGGAAATCCTCCTTGCAAATAGTGAGTGGGTACTAATAAAATACTGTACATTAATCATATGAATGCGAAGAAATTACTATAAAGGAAAAAGCGTAAATGAAAAGTCAAAATTAGGTATAATAATAGTAGTGGACATTTTTTGGACAAATCGTTTCATTAAGTTCTGGCTTCTGAAGAGAGTGCTCTTTGAGCTTGTTTTATTTATAATCAATGGGCTAATATTGTATGCATTTATTGCGACACTATCTTTTACTGTACACTTCTGAGTTAGAGATATAGTTCACAATTTTAGTATAGCAAAATATCGCAATACTGAGGCATGAACGTTTACTATATAACTTACTTACCATTATCCCACACTAGAAGAATTATTGGCCGATGGAAAGCAGACTCCTGAAGGACTGAAATCGTACTTACCTGATTCGCTTCTGCATCGTAACCGCCGGTGACAGCAGAGTTGCATGGCTCGCAGCTAATATGTCTTTTAGGATCTACCTCACAACCTGACGATTTAAGCGCAGCTAGCATCAATTTGACAATCGGTGCGTTTCGAATACAAGTCGCCACATCATTTTCGCATCTGAAAAAATGTATGTAAAGGTATACCGAATTGGATTTTACTATATGAGCCACATATGTCGTATAAACACTTACAATTTTAGCAAAAATACCCGTTTTATTATATATATCAAACAAATTTCGCAAATTGTTTTTTGGGATCTGCGATGCTGGTTACAGTTCAGAAATTGCACGGCGTTAAATTTAAATGATCCACTGAAGGTACAAAACATATTCTTTAATAGCTTACTTTAAACGCGTCAGTGTGTCACGACCTCCATCTCCGACAATAATTCGTTTAGCCAATGACTCCTTTTCAACTTTGCCTTTTCGCTCAGGAAAAAGATCATATCCTTTCAGATCCTCATTTAGTGGGCTCGACACGTTAACCATCTATGAAATGTTAACACAAAAAGCATTCGCTCAGATTTAGTTACTTAGTATTATTGTTGATTAAGATATTTTAGGCATGTGCGTGTATCTCTTATGCATAAATTTCACTACCATTTTGCATTAATAAATCGGAAACAATAATGCAAATTTTGCGGGTGCGGTGCGATTATAAGATTCCTTAAAAAATGTATCACTCTAATTTCAATAGCTGTGTTTAGGGTATTCTAAACGCTATTAAGCAGAGATGCTTTCTTTAAAACGTAAGAAAACAAGAAAAAGTGTCGACAGCTAAATGTACTTCTACATTCTTTTAAGTTGCCTTGTTTTATTTTTATCACCTCGATATAGATAATCCTAAGAACTAAAATCTGTTGAAACTTGATTACAGAAAAATATTCAAATGACAACAGGAACTTCCGTATACTAGACTAAGGAGTGAGCAAGTAAAATTAACTTCTTGATAAAAAATAAATGTTAAAATGCAAAACGTCCAGTTCTTAGTAAGTTGTTTACATACTT
This sequence comes from Varroa destructor, assembly GCF_002443255.2. Taxonomy (NCBI): domain Eukaryota; kingdom Metazoa; phylum Arthropoda; class Arachnida; order Mesostigmata; family Varroidae; genus Varroa; species Varroa destructor. The sequence goes on along the minus strand of NW_019211457.1, from coordinate 48,581,636 downwards.
GCTTTGAGAAAACTTTCACACTTGTTTATTGGTTTACCGTATTCACGTTACGCATTCATTTACTTAAAGAAATTCCTTTCGCGAATACCTCGGCACGGGAATTGACCACTCTGGACTCCTGAACTTTTAGCATCTTGTTGGGGGGTTTTTGTGTAAAACAACGAGCGATTTCTCAATATGTTTTATAGGCATACATTAACCATAAGAACGACAAATGAAAAATAGATGCTTTTAAAATGCACAGCATTCTACAAAACCAATTGCGTGCCACTATGACATACAAGCAGCTAAGCACTCTCTAAATGTAGATATCAGTCTAGCATATGATTTACAGTTTTTCTTTGGGGTTGGGGGCATTTCCCTTACTACTTTCTGTAAACCAACTTTCCCATAACACTGAGCAAATTTCAAAATGTTCAAACTGTTACTCATGAAAGACAACTCATTATTTCGATTAACAAGTTTCAATAATAGAAAAAAATTTCACTAACCTTCGAATATCGATTATTTTGTTTATCTACGTATTAGTTCTTAATTTTTTTTATCATGTATCGTTTGGAACACTATTACAATCAATATATAACGGGAATAAATGTAAATAAATCGACACTTTTCCTTCTGATATACAGGAAATAAATTCGACTCATTTACCGGTACTTCTATAGGTATAGATTGTTTATTTTGTCAATTTAAACTGGTGAACACGTTGCGTCAATCTCTTCGTGTATGATTGTTTGTGTAATAGTTGATTATATTTAATTACTTAGTTTACTTTCTCTTTTGTCATGTCGTTTCGCCTTGTGGATGCCTTCGGATCTCGTTTACTACTAATGTCCCTTTTTTTCGTTTCATCAGGATTATTTCCAGGGTGCGTTGCGTTTAGAGCACATCACATCTTCTCCTCTATCCAGACAACGTTGATGATGGAAAATATGGTTTTGCTAACATTTCCGCCGTTTGCTCTTTTACTGTCCCTTTAATTCTATTTTCTTGGCCCAGGTAAGCGACATATATCCGTTCCTTCCTCAGATCAAATATAATTTTTTCGACCAGTCTATATAATACTTTCCGCTTGTTC
>NW_019211457.1:48528256-48580458 GCF_002443255.2 Varroa destructor | reverse complement strand
TATATATATAAACTAGTAGAATACTTTCCTCCCTAACTCTGTTAGTTATTACTTCTCTTAAACATAACATCACCGCCGTCCGCGTCGTGAACATTCCAAAGTCTTTTCCAACTAGCTAGCAACTACAATGCTTTATGTTCATCTATTCTGTGCGTTTTTGGTTTCCAATTTCTTCTTTCAACAAGGTTTAAACATGATAAAGATGTGTGCGCGATGGGATAGGAATTAGTCATGGGCGAACGGATGGATGGGCCGGGACGGCGATGAGAGATACTTATTTGCTCGTTATCTTTTCGGAAGCTTATGAACATTATATATATTGTTGAACACTATATTGTTGGATTTCTTCTTCACTTGAAAAGAAATTATTGTGAAACTCTCGTCGGCTTTATATCAGTCGCTGCGAATTGACATTTCATATGCAATTTTCTCTTTGTTTTAGTTAAGCCTTCATTCTTCTACAATCTGCCTTTCTTCCATTTAGCAGTACCTTACCCTATGAACTTCACTCATTCATTTTCGCCACTTGTGCTTCTCCCTCAATCTCTCCTTTGCACCATTAGACAGAAGCTCTACAATATATGTATATAGGTATGTATCTGTATGTACATATAAACATATGCCATTGGGTCGCTACTGGGCCATTTTTCAATGGGTTTGTTCCCCTTGCTTTCTGTTTTCCTTTTTTTTTATTTGCATTCTACTCTTGTTTCTTTATAATCAAATACACACCATAGACTTTTGTTACCGTTATTTTCCAGTTGCTAGAAAAGAACGTCACTCATCAGTTTTTTTATTAACAGCAACGTTCCTTATTATATTTTCCTACAGCGTGTTCAGAAGAGATTGTTACAGAAGGAGGTCCACACATGCTGCATGTCTATTGATCCGCAGCTTTCCGGCATCGCCTTGACTAATTGTAATAAATAGTAATAACAAAGTTGAATACATCAGCGAAGGACCGTTTTCCTGTATCGGGACGTTTCAGTCGTTTTCGCATTTCCATGGTTCAATCAGTTACTTTTTTGCTTAAACATATTAACTATATGCGGCACGTTATTTGTATTCGACCATTTCAATCGATACATAAAAACATAGATGATTTTACATATCTATCGATATAACCTGTTCCACTGACATTCTCTAACAACGAACAAATAGACAAAATGTATGAAATGAGTCATCATCACTGCGATTATTATGATAAGGTATTACTATGCACGAGAGAGGGAAGGAAAGTCACCAAGCTAATACCAATATATACCAATATAAACATTACTATTGTTGCTGATGAGGAGGATACGGTGGGGGGTAATGAATAAACTAGTTTATGTCATAATGCAAATCATAAGGGCAATCATAATGTAATAGTCCAGCTCTAATATATACATATATATATATATACATACACATATATATATATATATATATATGTATGTATGTATATGAATAATAATGTTAAACTTTACTGATTCGTCAGTCAATGTGTTTCTGTTCTTGCTGGATAAGTGGTTGGCTGGTATGTTACTTCTATCTTCATCGATTTCGTTTCCCGTTGGCCGTCCATCATCATTATTAACATGGCTTTTCTCTTAACCAAATGACACAATTCATTTCTCTTATGTTTTTCTCGCTGTTTTTCCAATTGTTATTATTTTTGTTTAAACCTTTCGTAGCACACCATTTTGTTGGGCCTACTACTGAGCCTTGCGATACTTATGATAGGTGTAATGGGGCGGTTTTCCAGCGGCGCCAGGCTGCTGTGATTCTTTTCGACAGCCCTCTTGCATCCAACGTTCGGCTTGGTCTACCTGTTGTGACGTGGCATTGTTACTTAGCCACTGTCGATGCCACGTATCGAAACGCTTTTTCAATTTGAGCGATACTTGTCGGGCTCCATCACGTGCCTTTCGTCGTGATGCCTGATTATACAGTAAGCCAGAATTTTGTACAACAAATACACTCTTATAATTTGCTAATTCGAGTTTGCATGCACTTGATCCTGTAGCTTCGCTTTCGTTCCTCGCTTTGCGTACATCATCGTCTTTTTCGATGGCGCTCGCATGAGCAGTTCGTCGGCGGCGTGCATTTCTCGGCAAAAAAACAGGCTTTTTCGCTAGACGCTCGCGGAGTTCCTCCGAATCTTCCATAGATTTGTCAACAAACTCTGCCCACTTTTCGACGTCTCCCGCCGCTGAGTTGTCATTCGATTCATTCGTCTCGGTGTCGATATACTCGAACGTCACTTTCGCCTCCTGATGGTAGATGAACACCTTATAGCAGCAATCATTAGCCATTTCTTTTTCGCCAGCATTCTGATAATGGTTCTCAGTTGAGGCTCGCATTGCCGTTGTAGAACACGCGCCCCCTGCTCCACCTACCTTACGGTACTGCTGTAGCATGCGAGTGCACGCAAGTGATGTTTCGTCTGAAACCAGATGTTGCAGCTGACGTGTAGCATTCTGCACAACCTTGTCCAACGTAAACGCATGATACGCGTTGATTCCAAACAGCTCACGTAACTGATCTTCGAACTGTGAGCTATCCAGTTGGCCATCTAACAACTGCTTGATCATTTCAACAAACGTACTGAAATATTCTTCCACAGGTACCTGCTGCTGTGGTTTCAGGCGCAAAGCTGTAACAACAGAATCTTTTCGGACAGACTTATCTTTCTCTTCCTCTTTGAGCAATATCTGTGCATATCGGTTGATTTTTGCAAGTCGCTCACATAGTATATGGTGTAGCCGCAGAAACAGATACCAGTGACTGTCGGCCATGAACATTGCGTACGAATCATCTGCTTTTTTGTTCTCAAGATACATGGCGTGTGCTGTGTCGTCGCTTGGTATCGACCCTAGCTCTTCGACTACCTCCTGTTCGCAACCTTCATCATCCGACATGTCCTCAGCTTTTAGATTTAACATCTCTGGGAGTATGCGACGCACAAGCCACTTAATGCGCTGCTTATCTTCCTTATTAACACCAGACTGCCTTCGCACGTAATGTATGATCAAATTCGATGCCTCACCGATCATCTCCCAGTGCGCTGGATACTGCAGTTGAAGGTGTGAACCCGGTGAAGGGTTCTCTTTTGAACACCGCTCTTCATAAACGGTGTCAATTTCGTTGAGTAAATTCTTGGAGCGGATTGTCTTCGAATCTGTTTGCTTGAAGGTCATTCCTTGATGATCAAGCGAACGAAGATAGTATTTATCCATTTGCTCACGCCAGACATTGTTGAAAGCTTTTTGAGCCTCACGCCATTCTTCTTCCTTGCTTTTTAAGCGCTTGAGTACAATGCCTACTGCAACAACAGGATTTTTTCGGAGGCCTTCGATCAGGTCGCCAGCCTTGTCGCCATAGATTCTTCGAATCGCACGTTGGTGAATCGTAGCGGACGTGCCTCCAAGATTCTCATCAAGGCGAAATTTCGACCGCTCTTCAGGCCCCATACGATTGATACGTCTCTGTACAGTCTCAAGTACGCGTATGGTTGCGAGGTTTGCTTCAATCACAATATCAAGTTCAAATCTCTCGTCTTCACAGCGATAAATATGCTCCTCAAACTGCGTCTTTTTCGAACTCACGAACGTTGAGTCCTCGCTCCATGACGGAAAGCTGACCCATGTATCGTTGAGAACCTCGCGACAAAGAGGTGTTCGACCTGAGCATTTCGGTTGTTGGTAATTTTTGGGCAGCGCTCGATATGATGCACCGTAGCGCTTGCAAGCTGAATAGTCAATCTCTTCAGGAGGGCATATTTTTGGCTGATTTGAAGATGTGTCGTTACTTGCTTGGGCACCACTGTTCAATTGGCTTTCAACAATTGGGGCAAAATCTTTGAAACCAATAAAATCTTTAAACCACTTGAATAGGTCTGGAAACTTTCCAAGGAAAGGCGTTACAAGGTGTACTAGTTCGGATTTAGACACAACTTCCTGATTGTAGAGATTGAGGCAACGTAAAAAATTTTCGTACACTTCGGGATTTCGCAAAGCTTTCCGAACCTTCTCGAAGAAGGCATACTCCTTAAGTGTGCCATGCTTGCCGGCGTCACTAATCGTGATTTCTCCTTTACTAAACTTGGTTCGCTTGACAGGCGGAGCGCTGCCAGTACTGGATGAATTAATTTGGGAACTACTGCGCGCCTGCTTTACTGGTAACTGCGTTGGCTGGGCCTGTGCGATTGCCGGCCTTGGCTTTTCCTGCGTTATGTTACGCATTTGATACAACACATGCGAGGTTACTTTACTAAACTCAACAGATGACACCGTCGCAGCTCCATTTGCGTCAGGCAGGAATTTCCCAAATTCCTGCAGTAAGTCATCCTGATCTTCAAAAAGAGCTGCGACCTGCTGATACACTTCAGATTCGGACAACGAGCCACCGGCGTCGCGACTCTTCTGTTCTTTTTGGTATGTGTGTAGAATATCAAGAAATTTTTTGTAGACATCGGGCTGGCACGCAAAGCGGTTTTTGATCTTGTTTACGTAATTGATAGCATGATTGAATTCAACCGGCGCCTGAGTGGGGCTGCGAGGCGGTGGTAGATTTGGAGTTGGGGGTCCATCGGGATGTATCGTATGTGATACTGTGCTGCCAGGCATAGAGATATTTACTTGTTCATTGCCCTGCAACTCAATCTTATAACCAGGCGGGAGGAAGGTGTTAAAACCAACAATTAGCTCAGGATGTCCGCGAAAAAGGTTCGAAACTCGCTGAATAACACCTGGGGTATCAATACTCTGTGATTTGAATTCTTTCATGATGTCTAGAAAGTCGTTGTATACATGCGGCTGACTGCCGAACTTGTACTTGACCAAGTCAAGATATGAAAGGGCATCTTCAACCTTTAAACGTTGACACTGTCCACCACTCGGAGCGCCGTGACCACCTCCAGGAGATGGGGGTGCTGGCTGGCCCCCACCGCCGCGGGGCCCAAAATCTTCTTTAACACTGCCGCCTCTGCCGGGGCCGCCGCCCGTAGCGGCGGAAACCCGGGTCTGACCGTACCCGGAATTCATTAAATTCTATTTACACTCAGCACAATCCCACACGGGCTGCCCGTTTACGAGTTGACCTTACACTTTAATTTGTCCGGCAGATTCACAAAATTTTTACTCAAAATACGGCAGCTGCAACAGCAACCTAGACCATCGCTACACTCGCCATCTTGTAAACAGATATTCGTCGAAAGAGAAAAGCAGACGAATGGTTCTGCAGTACAAAGGACACCAACTGACGTCATAGATTGCGCCATTTTTTCTAATAGCCATTATGCACTCGTCTTGCTTGAACTATTACCGCTCTTTATACCAACTAGTTCAATCCTTGTTATCTCAGCTCCCTATGACAAAATACACGCATAAAAAAAAGACTATTTTTCACATATCCAGCTGCAACCCGAGGTTATGATGGAAGCGCTAACTGAAGTTGTCGCCACCATCGATAACCATTCTATTTAGAAGCAGGTCAGCTGTTATTCATTTTGCAATGTATTTTTCTACATTCCATGTTACAATTTTTACATTACATGTCTAAATTTACACTCAGAAGAATTTTTCAGGGATTTCACTAAGGAATAAACGAAACTGCATGCGTTTGTTCTCCAAAACAGACGTAAAATAGACAAAGCGCTTATGTTTCAGGGAAAAAGCAATCGTTAGTATCGAAAGCAATGGATTTGATTCTATATCTATTTATAGAATCCATAAAGTTATATTTTTTCCTTACTAACCAAGTTCTGTTGCTTAATCGTGCCCCATTTACTAGACTAGTGTGTTAAGACGACATCCGCGCGGCCATTTCCTGCTAGTAATCGGGCTTTTCAAATTTCGTCGCCTACAAATATTAATCTATCTAAAGTTCTACTTACCTTCAAAAACGCTGTTTAACGTGTTATTTCGTAAATTCGACGGCTGTGAGAAAAGCCAGGAACAAAGCTTTGTGACGAGAGTACCTCACCGAAAACAAAAGCTGACGATTGGCGCCGATATTTGAAAAGGTTGTAGCAATAATGCCAATTGAGGCGGTTTGGCGCTCCTGTCAATGGCGTCAATCATTAACAATTACAGTGAAGAAACTACTAAGAATCATTAGGACAAGATGCCATTTCCCTCTCCCGTTTGCTGTTTGTAATGGTTTACCAAGCAGTTTAAATTTACCGATATATTAGCACACTTAGACGACAGTGCACTGTATATCGTAGGTTGTATTTTATACGTTACTGAATCAGTAACTTAGATCACATAGTCGATAAAGACAACGGCAAAAATGAAATTTATCAAGGCCGAATACACATTGAGGCAAATTTTCTGTCAGCTTGTAGACGATATCCCTACCCAATGTCGCTCTTACATCGGGAATTACAAAATATGCCCCGCATTTTCGAATTATCTTAAAAGACAGTACGCTTATTCACTTTTTTAGAATATAATAGTATCATTATGATGCTACATAAAATTGAACCCATGAATATTTAAAAATTTGTTTCGGTCAAGGAAACAAGTTGCGATTCTTTCATAAAAAAATCACTGTGATACAAGGTGAATTTGACAGATTTGACAAAGTCGCCTGGGCGGAGCGAAGGAACATCGGGTAACCTTATTAGTTTTGTAATCAATGGTAGTGAGCGCAAAGAACGTGTGAATCTTATAATTCTGTTTATAGTGCTGAAGGCCATAGCCGTCTCGTCTAAGGGAGAAGGAATGAACATTCAGTTGTCAAGTATGCTCAAAGAAGACAATTGTAACATTTTACCAAACCAGCTAATTAAACTAAAACTTCTAAGTTAGGAGTATTAGTTTGTGGTGTAAATTTCTCCGTAGTACCTAATGGAAAATCAAGTTCTATTTTGAACATATTATACAAAAATGCCCCATTTGTGAAGCTAGCTTTTTTGAAATGAAGTATACACAGTTGGTAAACCAAGTTTGTATAGGTAACTTTATATTAGTTTACTCTAGCAAGCAAGTGGCCAAAACATTTAAATAATAAATAAGAAGTTGCATTACTTCAATGCATAATTGGTTGTCAATGCAAATAACACGCGGTTTACGTTTTTATAATGTATAATGCAAGTCTTTTCAAGCAATACAGTGTCAAACATTGAAGTATAAAATAGTAAATATTAGTATTAAGAAGTTTCACAGCTTTGGAAGAAGTGTTCTCATTTTAAAAGTTATTAAGTTAAAAGCTGAATAAGTTATCCTGATACAACCTAATATTCTATGTTTGAAGCAATGTTTATTTTATGAGAATTTAAATAATCGACTTAATATTGTTTACATAAGTTTATTTATATGGGACTGTCGAAAAAATGCGTTGGATATTCTCTGGCTAGTGATTTTAAAGTAACATATTGCAGGCAAAATGAACCGCGGTTCGACGTTTATGTTATTTTAAAGCCGAGATTTGGCAGTAGTTATTACATTGTTGAATTGCCTTTATACAGATAAAAAAAATACAGCGTCTTGATGATAAGTGAAATTTCGGCAAAGATCACAATTTTTTAAGCTTAGTAAATAAATATAAAAACGATAAAGGCTAAATGCTGCCTAGGCCTTTAAAAAGATTATGCTATTTATGGCCAAGATGTGTTGTCGTAAAAACGACTCAACGAGAGTTCTATAGTTCTAAAAATTTCCAAGTAAAAGATGCTTCTCTTAGTAGGCGATTAATGACGGAAAAAAATTATGAAATTATTGCGAAAACTGAACAAAACCGGTATGTAATATCGCCAAAAACTTAAACATCTGCTACCAAACAGTTTTAAAGCTTTTGGAGAAAGTGGGCTACAAAAAAAAATTGATGTTAGGTTATTGGTGGGGTTAAAAAGGAATTGTGTATTATAGGTTGCCGCTGCTGAGCAAAACGATTGAGTCAAACCTCTATTGTCAACAGCTAATGAGCTTACAGCAAGCCATTAAGAAATCGGCCGAAACTTATGAGAAGAAGCGTTGTCTTCCACTATGACGGTGCCACGCTATGCACATCTTTAGTTACTCGATAAAAACTAAGAAAACTTATATGTACCAAGAAAACTTAGACATCCGCTGTATATGTCGATTACCATCTGTTTCAGTCTTGCAGAACTTCTTTAATGGTGTTAATTTACTTCCAGCGCAGGGACGTAAAGAATCATTTGTTATTTGTTAGTTAGTGCTTTTAGCCCAGAAACCACGAAGTTCTACAGTGCTGAGATTATAATGTCAGCAGAAACATTGTAGAAGGTAATCGATTAAAGCAACGCGTATTTAGTTTGATGATATTACTATAGATGATGAAATATAGAAAACATTTGCTTCAATATTAGCTTAAAATGGTCAATACATTTTCAGTAACTGGACATACCTATAAAGTAATAAATACATTTTGAAATTAAACTTTTTTGCTAAAGTGCATATGAAACCTACTGTGGCGTCTTTAATTTTTTTTACCCCTTATGTTCAACAAAAGTTCGTTGGATATTTTTATTAGATATCTTATTGCCGATGGCGTCTTCAAAGGCATTGTTGATCCATTAGACACAGTGGACACGATATAAACCCCTGCCTTTTGAATAATGGGTTTCTAAATACATATGAAATGCTATACTTGAAATCAGCCAAAAGTCACAAGTTGATCTACCTTGTAGCTTTTAACAGACAATGGGTGTTATACCCACACAGAGGTAATACTGAAAGGTAGTACCGCTACCGAACAGTTTTGGAATCCTATTTTGAGAAAACGCCCACACACAGAGAGTTACGTTCATTCCTTTAAAAACTTATTTAACTAAATAAATGTTTCAGTAAGACATCGTCCTTTAAGTATTTGTCATTTATTAACACGTCATGCATGTGCACATAACCTGTGTCTACATTAGAAACAAATCCTAGTTCTCACCGATGGTTAAATGTGTATTAGCACTACATGTCCTACGCGCAGACACTTAAATATCGATATGCAAAGATCCCCCCCATCATCGAAAATCATCATGATATCACTAACATGATGAGATTCGAGAGGAAACTTTACTCGTTTTGAAAAGATGTATTTTATGTGTCACTGATATTACTATTAATTAATATGAAGCCGACAGTGAAATAATCGGCTAAAACTTTTACATATACATTTGAAATTGTAAAAATCGTGCATATATGTTCTCCCAAATCTCTTATTTCCAAAAATATGAGTACAGCGATGCATTTATCGAAATTTTAATTGGCCTATAGATTTACTCGTCTCGTAATATCAAATTCTTTCATCGTTAATAGTCTATATAGGCTCGTATTCTCCAGCCACTATAAATTATTGTCCAATGAATCAAACAATATTTCTAATGCAACATAAAAGAGCTTTTGAAGTCATGAAAGCGGGTTACCTTTTATTATGTATATGCCTTTTTAGGCATTATACATCCCTTTAAAGAATTAGGGCTGGTAACGAGTGGGAACGAGTACAAGTCTACGATCAGGTTGAACTTTTATGATACTCGTGTTGGTCAAACGTGACTACGATTTGAACCTACTTTTATATATACTCTTATATATAAGAGCAAAAAACGCATCGAACCTATCGTTGATGTGTATGTAGGGTGCACATTTTTTCAGTCTGTAAAGTACGTCCCATACAACCAGGCCAGTCACAGATCTATTTTATCTGTCGGTATGACAGATAACTCGGCATTAGGAGTGGCTGCTTCTAGAGTAGTTTTTTATCCAAACATTGAGCCATTTTAGAAGCTGATTTGTCAGATGTCACCTTGAACTTAGTGCATTATGTGGATTCGCACAAAAGTCAGCGAGAAATGGGAGCAATTTGCACAGATTGTTTCAGGATTTAGTATTACAAGTAAAAAGACCCTTTAAACTTGTATATTACATTTCCTAACTATACCCTGTTTGTGTAATAAATGTTAATGTAATAAACGACAAATGACAAAAAAAAAGGTGAGCGATTGATCTTGGATTGTGTTTTCAAATTTTTTCTTAAGCTAGATTGTCACAGATCAGAGGAAATTAAAGTTCACTTTTCCGTTGCCAAATAGGGGGAGCGGTTTCGTCACAATTTCGGGTGAGCTGAAGGTAGAAGTCGGCAAGCCGTCGAAAGTTTAGTTTCGAGATACGTTCATTATTGCCGTGAATAGTTGAAATATCATCTATTGTCAGCAACACTGGCGAAAACCTGAATACAGAAGTAACGTAATACATTATAAGGTGGCGTTCATCTATCTTCTTTTAGCCTACTTTGAGCAAAAAATTTAAATGAAGCACGACGCGTTCAATATACCATTACCTGCTAAATTTCGCGTAGATATTTATCAGTTATTGTTCCATTATCATTATGAGCTTGCCCGTAGTGTTAGGGCTAGTCTCAACCATTGGTTCAAAAATTGGGTGAAAACGTAACATATGACAAACCTGTAGATATTCGTAGTGAGGTTTGCCTCGAAGTAATGTCTCGTATCCGTATTTGCGACCATTAGATGTGGCGCTACGATTGCTTCAGGATAGATGCGCTTTACCGTCCGCTTGATATTTTGATAACCAAAGGTGTTATCGGAGTACGGTGAACTAGGTATTGGTTCACTCCATGATTTCTATAATGATGCATAAATAATATATTTATAATCGATTGGATAATTATATATAGTGGAGTGTATATATTTTCCAAGTGTATAAATATTGAAATTTGTCTCGCATCAGATTACATGTGCTCTACTGAGACTGACAGACCGTCGGATAAACGAGAATTCATTTAACCAACCTTATATATATCGACTGACACGTTGGGTATGTCCTTAACCAGCTTTCGATCGTATTGTAATACTTCTTCAATGGTTTGACCTGGTAATATTCGGTGATTTACCAGAGCCTCCGCCCGGTTCGGAATAGTATTTTCCTTAGAACCGCCTTTAAAAAAATATATAGAAAGGTGGGCTGAAATACTGCTTTTAGATGTCTTGCTTGCGTTAGTATGCATATTTTGATTCATTTAGTTCATATTTTTATAAAAATCGAGGTATATCTAAAAGATGGCGTTGCGGTGAGGTGAGACACTTGTAACTAGGCATTTAAGCAAGCATTCAAGCCGCCTGATGTTCTTATGCGTAATAATCATCATCACATTTACACCACGGTTTTTGTAGCCTTGTATTCATATTCTTTGTGGTAGTCCACATCATAAGTGAATTGAACTTTAAAAAATACGAGACGTAACCATTTTTTTTCTCAGAAAGCAAACTTGATCCAGTATTCTTGCCAATACAATTTGTGACACGGCTAACACAGAGCAGGCACCTGAAATCAGCTGCAAGTATACCGTAGCGCAGGTAACCTTTTCTGTTTTTAGTCTCCGTTAATTTGTTTAGGGAACAACAGGTCTCAAAGTGCAGCTATAGTAACCCTTCAATCTTTTTAAACAAGCTCTCCTTTCTCATATTTCTTTATTAATCGATGTTCCGATTTAAAGTAAAATCAGATTGTTGGTACCGAAAACAGAAACCGTCACGAACTTAAAGTAGGCAAATCAATACTGACTGATTCCATATCGTACTAAAAAGTTTTACGGGTTTTTGGCCATCGGTCACATCTAGCATTTGGGAAAAGTTTCTCGAACGATCCCAGTAGAATATACTCTAAATATAAATCTATAATAATTATAAATTAAAGAATATAAATCTAAAGTATCCGCATTTGTTGGGTAACTTTTCAAGTTGAAACATCTCCGTGCGAAGAAGATATAAAGGTACATGTTGTACAATCTAAAAATAAAACGTATGCTTACCTTGCTTGTTTTCAAAAAATGGTATAAACATGGACATTATTATTTCAAGATTTGAACTTGAAAAGTACAATAATAATATAGATTATTGTACTTTTGTAGGTCTAAATGCTAATAATATAATAAATAAAATAACAATAAGTAAGTAATCGGCACAAAGCCAAAGTCAAAACATCCCTGCAGCCAGCACTAGAGGCTGTAAACTTAGGTATGTTAATAAGATGCAATGCCTCCGTGCATAGAATTAATACCATCACGGAGTCGGCACAGTAAAGACCATGAAAGGCCGAATAAACTGGAACTATGGGACTTTACACGTAGAGACAATGTTTTTGTCAGCAGAAAAAATATTGCTAGTAGAATCTTTAATCACTTGTAGCAAGAGGAAGACGCCAGTACAATTTGCCTGCATGTATACCTGCACTGCAGGCACGAAAGTCCGAGAAAACTGGACAAGTAACAACTCGACTAGAAACAATTAGCTCCGTAGGTTCCCTACAAGAAACACCCATCCCTCACCTGATCAAATGTGCTTAGAAAGAAAAGGTGCAAAGTGATTGGCCGAAGAAAACACTCCATCACAGTCTATGGTTTGTGATTTTAAGCACAAGCAGTACCGAAGTGGCTAGATGTTTATCGTGTACGTTTCTTGCGGGTATTTACCATCCGATATCAGCGATATATGGAGATGACGAGATGTATTCAGTGATATTCAATGAATTTTATTAATCAGCATATGTTATCTATCCATTAGAGCTGAAGACACGTGTGGCGGCGAACTGATCTCTTAACTTCAGTTATAATCAACAAGCCTGTCTCAACTCACTCCATGTGGTACTTCAATTTGTACATTGGAATGAACTAAAATATTTTCTCAATTGTGCAAAAATTTACAAGGTAAATGCATTATGTGTATGTGTTCAAACCAGATGGACAGCTACATGATAGCCAAATGACAAGGCTAAATTATACACACTCATTGATATATGTTTTGTACACATGATACGTGAAAAATATAGCACACCAGAGGAGATAAGCTGGTGTGATCCGGACATTTTTGATGAAGCAACGTGCTTTTTAGTGCTTGGTTGTATTGTAACATGAAAACCTTTATGCCAGTTCACTTTTTCCTCCTAGGTACACTTACCTGAAGATCTGAACTAATTCAAAAGAGGCGTTTTAATTAAAATATGATCTGGTACGAGTTTTGTCTTGTTTGCTATTGCTTTCACATTTTCATCTACATACCTTGAATAACGGTAACAGCAGATGTAGTTCTCATTTGGGAGCTAATAATCTCGTTCCGTGCCATGGCGAGTTCGACAAGTGGATGAAACAACCATAAATTCGAGTAGATGATATCATAAGGGAAACGCGCGTAAGGAGCTACCTCTTTGATGAGAGACTCCTGTAGTGCAGTCATATAGGCAGGGTGAGCATCGTTGATGAACCTAAGAAAAGCATTTAATGCCTCAGTTATCTTCCATATACCATATACTTGGAGTGAGATTTAACTGAGCAGAAACAGATCCAGCTAGCTCACTATGATACCTGTAGCATACACTTAGATTTAAGATTTCAGGTATAGTGTACATACTTGAATAGCCAGAGCCTCCTACCTTGTCAAAGCTCTGGATAGTGTGGTAATAACCGTCTCACGTGAGGGCATGGAGGCGTGCTTTGAAACACTCTCGCATTTAACTTTCACCGTAAGATATCCTTTCTCTGCTACCCCGATGCTAAATGTGAATCACAAACAAAAATCAATATGATTGTTCAAACAACAACAAATCAGATGAAAAAGACTATCTGTTCTAATAATCTCAACTTTTAATTGTTTGACCGCTATCCGGGAGCCGCACAAACCGCATCCCTGACTCGACTTTTCTTCAAACAGCTTTGATACGCAAGCAAACTTACAGAGCGACTGGCGTGTCGACACCTGGAACAGCTCCTTGCAGTATAACTAAGCCCTCATCCATGATGAAGTCGAGCGTGACCTTCAGTGTTCGTAAGTATTTAGCAATCGTCTTAGCTCCTGAGTAACCATGTACTTCTTCGTCGTGACCCAGTGCTATGAAAAAACCGCGTTGAGGGCGATTCTTGAAATGTATCCTGTACGCCAGCATTTCCAATAAAGCCTAATATTGCATAAAGGTTGAGCAGCGTTATCAGATACCACCTTACTCTTTCGTTTATTTCTGACAACATTACAATCCAAATTATTAGTTTTAATCAATACCTTTTACTGATAAATCTGACCATGATTGAACCTTGAAGGATGCCGAGTATATGAATCCCAGATGCAAATATACATTAAGTAATACATGCTAAAAATATATAGTCACACCATGACGTTGTGTTTGTCGTCGAGGGCACCACGACCCCAAACGTAGACGTCGTCAGTGTACCCATCAAAAGGCGGATGCGTCCAAAACTTTTTGTCAACCGGAACGACATCAAAGTGAGCACACAGCATGTATGGCTTTAAACGTAGGTCCAAACCGCGCACTTGGATCAACAAGCTGTAGTTCCCGATGACTCGGTGCAGAACCCATTCTGGCGGATTGCGAAAAATACGAGGAAAACCTAAAAATATGAGAGGGTATCACCGCGATTATAAAAGTCAACAATACAAACATTCCTTGCGTCAAAGGTGATGTATTCACAACTGTAAATAATTGTATACTTTTTTTAAAGTTGCTAGAAGTTAAACACGTTGCTAGAAGTATTTTTATACTTCTAGCAACGTGTTTACTTAGTTATAGATGAAACAAGCTGACACGTTTGCTGCATTTGGCATCGATCCGCTTCCCCACAGGTGCGGCAAGCCGTTACAAGTCGTCTGGTGTAAAGCAGGCGTACATATGCTTGAGTTGTTGAAAAAGTATTGACCGTATTCAAGCGAAAAGTTAAAGCAAATATTTTTATTTGTATTTCAAAATAATATGACTAAACTAAACGTGCATCATTTCAATCAAAGATCTACGGTTTTTCTTGTAGCACCATTATCTTATCACTAGAGAACTTTGTGGTTTCGAAAGGTTGTGACACGTTATTTTTCAATACTTCCATTGAAACTAAATTAATACCGTCAAGAAAGTTCAGAAAAGACCAAAGCAGACGGTGCAATATCTGGACTATGCAGCAGACTTATTAAAATTCTCCATCCAAGTTTTGTCAAGCGGTTTGACATCGTTATAGTAGAAGACGACGCTCTTTTCGTTCACTAATTCCGGTTGATCTTTTTTAATGTCTTGCTGTAATTTCTTTAGTTGTTGGAAGCGAAGAACCAAATCCATCACTTTGTTAGACAACCATAATTCATAATGCACGCATCTATTCCAATCTCGCCAAACATATAGCACTATCTTTCCTGGCGTCAAGTTTGGTTTTGCTATTGAAGATCTCCTTTTTATTTGTTCATTATTGTTGTCTGTAATCTATTTTTCATTACCCGTGGTCAACCGCTTTATAAACGGTTTGATTTCGTAGTGCTTCTGTGAAGCTTCGTAAATGGAAATATGATCGAGTATATGATTGTACGTCAATTCGTATAGCATACAAACATGACGCTCCCTCTTGTTGCCAGCTTTCTTCAACTGGCTTAGAACTTCTTATTGGTGCATCTTTAGTTTCTTGGCAATATCATAGTTACTCACGTATCCATCTTCGAACTTTCGCAAATTCCCTCAACTTTTTCCGCTATTGGTCGACGGCTACGAGGAGCATCTTTCACACACAAATTTCTAGAATAAAAGCACCAGGACAATCTTTGAGCTTTTTCCCGATAATGCATTTTGACTAACAACTGCACATATTTTTATGGGCTTGGGCAGCATGTGTGCTCTAGTTATAATGAAATTGTAAAATACAGCGAAATTTCACTGATATTTAAAACGGAATATATTAAGTCTGTAACAACTTAGCGAACTACTACTACCAGAATTCAGTTTTCAAATGGCATCAACGCCGATCCTATGCGACCCGTTGCCTGCGATATGTTATCTTTAATTAATCCTCATAGAGACAATTATTAGTTTTTCGATAACCCAATATTATGACGTTATATGTATAATATATAATACATATATATTAATAGATATATCCTAAATGCAGCAAGTAAAGAAACAAGCGTAGTTTAGTACAAATGTCGTTTTTGAAGTGTTTTTATTCTAAAACTATTTTTCCATTTCAGCTTATAATAGGAGATTAAATGCGTCAGGTATTTAAAAAAGGATACATACATGTAATTCAATGAACATTTTATATATCCCATGTAATTTAGAACAAAGGTGAGCAAATAACGGTGATATAAACTTTTTGTATAAAAAAAAAAACTATAAAAAATAAAAACTAAGCCATAACCAATAGAACGTTTTTTCTTTGAAACTTGCACTTAATTATACTAGCTTCTTCCGCATACGCATTGATGCTTGGGCTAAAAAACTTTATACTTGGAGATACAGACTAATTGATATTTGACTTACGTTTGAAAATGAGGTTGTGTAACCCTTCGAACGCAGTGTGGTTCAGCTGTTTTCCAGAATGAAGATCATACGAAATGGTAGGAAACCTAATAGCTTCAGAGAGACCTTTGTAGATTGATATAGGGAAGTTTTTCTCTAGAGCTCTTGAGTTGGGATATTGAACAGATGCTTTTAACACGGCCGTGCGGGACGCCAGGTATAGCAGAAATGCTGTTAACACAAAAAGACCCACGTGTACCGCGGCTCTCATTTCTGACATCCCTGCAACACCAGATCCAATAATTCCTCTTCATTCCTCTGACAGCAAAAAAATACTTCTAAGAAATCAGTACTAAACTTTTCTTTCAGCTTATTCACAAGCGCACATGTTCTCTGAAAATTTAAAAGAAAACATGAAATTCTTTTAATAATAGACATGAAAATTAAATTCAAAACAAGATGTAGTAATCAAATATTTAAACGAAGATCATACTAAAGGAACGTTAGTATCCACTTTTCTTTGGATATCCAGATGCAAAAGCTATAATCTAAAACTTTAGTTTATAAGCTATTTTTTCGTTGATCGCAGTCCACAGCTTATTTTATTTTACAAAAATATGTAGCATGAATGTGCATTACAATCTAAATATGAAAGAATTTACACTATGTATCTTAGAAAATCGCGAATCATTTCGTTGTTATTTACAGCCTAGTGCGTAAAGACACATAATATGGTAACTATATCTATGTAATAAAAGTGTATTATTCTGTACACACTACTTTTATCGTTCTTAATGCAAATTCTTGTATATATGTACACACGTGGGAAACAAGTTAGTTGGATTCGAGAATTCAACCTGCGGGACAGTTCAGCTTTAACAAGAAAATATTTATACGAATGATCGAAGAAAAGGTGAATATAGCAACACATCGCACCCGTATTAATTTCAAAACTGGTATTTTCTGCATAGTAGGCGACGAACTCGTTGTAGGCAGAACGTTCGATAAAAATGTTTTATAGATTTTTCTTATAAATATTACACTGATGGATGGAAAATATCACATATAAATAGGTCGCTACAATTTTTTTTGTGTATAGATTAATGAAACAGCTAAGCAGAATACTTTGACAATGAATAGAGCTCGAAAAAATTGATATTTTCATATTGATTACCCCCGAGCCTCGTCATGAGACACGCAAGGCTATGAAGTAAAATAAATAGAAAAGTAAATATGGAATAAATTCCTAATCCAGCGCTTCGATATTTTTTTAGCTAATGCTCATATGACAGGTATATAATACGTCTGACAGGTATATATTTACACTGAACTCTCCTTTTGCTTCCCCATTCACCAATTAACACGTTCACATTGAATAATAAGTAATAAGAAAGATACAACTTTTGTGGTAAGAATCAATAACTTTACTAGCTATTACCATCTGTTACTTAACTTGACCATATATAATATATATACATGAAGAAAGACATCTTACTCGCCTTGTGTATAAATGTTACGTCTATAAGAGACAAATGGCAGAAAGTTTTCTCGGTGGTCCTCTCAAAGGAAAAACGAGATCTTTTAGAGATCGTCAAGGGAAGGTGCTAAAAACTTGCTACTATAAAGCACTTTCAGCCATATGTTTTACAAGTTTTCTCTCGAAGCTAAAAAAGCTCGAGGCGTAATGCCGGAAAAATAGTATCTCTTCCCTAGGGAAAGTCTACTAGCCAAACCCTGCTTGTCAAGATAGAATTTATTAAAGGTTTAAAGAGCACCAAACAGAATTATTTGGTTGTCTTTAAAGCGGCATTCGACCAAACACCGAAATATAATATTTTCTTCAAGCCCGCCGAAGCAGAAATTGCGCGCAAGCTCGTCTAGCGCATTGCCTCAATTCTGCAAAAGAACTCCTTTCCAAATCAAGATGGCGGGGCGAAACTGGACTTCTTGTAACAAGTGACAAAGGTGGCTCCACGTAGTCATGACCCTTAGTTTTTTTTAGTGCACCTGAACGATGTTCTAAACAGCTTAAAAAAGCCTAAGCGCACATGTTAATTCTACTAAACGCTGATGACCTTGCAATTTGAGAAACAAATCGCTTTGAGGTTTAGCAGGCGTTGACTCGATTTTAACAGTAAATAACGAATGTTGGCCTAGAAATCATTAGACAAAACCAAAACCATTAAGTTCCGAAAAGTAGGGTCACTAGCAGCAAATGGTACTCTACGATTGTATTGATCGCCTCTAGAATGCATGAAGTGTGTTCCCTGTCTGGGTCTATATAAGTCTCTATTTTGAGGCTTGCTATATTGAACATATAGCTAGTCGCATTAGAGAAACATGTTGCGAGCGCTGCCACTTCGTAGGGTGATAAATCACTTCGCTTTCGCAAAAAGGCCTCATGTGGCATCGAGCTCAACTAGGAGAATATTACCATAGTCAAAATATGTAGTCTGGACTCGCTAAAGCCTGCTTTCATCAAAACATCACTGAGCCTGCATACATATTGCAGTAATCATTATAACTTAGCTAGTGAATATTCGCTGAGAATCTTCAACGTCAGTTTGGTCTATCGAAAACGCCCGTCTATCTGAAATTCACCCGACAACAAAGGCAATGAGTGGCCGATGTGTGCTATGGTATATTAATCAGGCTCAAGAATACCATTTGTAGGTTAAATAATATTTCTTTTTTGTTTTGATATTTTATAAAATGTCATAATGTTAATATGTTTCATACATCAGGCAAAAACGAAAATAAATTGCGTTAATGTAAAAGAACGAATAATGGAAACAGAATTCCAAAGGTGCACAAGTAAATAAAAATTAGAAAATAGTAGGAGTTCCGTGAAAAATAAAAAAATGATAGAGAAGTGCAACTAGGCGAAGGATGAGGTATATTATATATATATATATATATATATATATATATATATATATAATAGTTCTGAAACGCTTGCCGAAACTCTTTCCATTAAAGAGCACTTGTGTTATATACATATATATCTGCATATATACAATAACCTGACTTTACATCAAGAACCAAATTAAGTTAACACAATTAAAAACAACAATCAAATTCCACGTCTTAAATTGTTCAATTGAAACACTAAAGTTGCTTAATTATTTATGATAAAATGACAAGTGATTCAAAAAAGCCGCCGTAAAGACCGGTTTGCCGCACGAACATCAAAACAGCTGATAGCAAAGCAGCTTGGTAAGACCAGGCTGTTAGCAACGAAAGACTTCGCACTTTTATTAGATAATTCGAGCAAATCAAAAAATGGTTAAGAAAAGTATCACTCACCACATAGACGTTCAAAAGCAAAGTTTGCTCGTAATGCTAAACAAGAATTTTGTCCTTAGCAAACAGTCCCGTACGTATTGTTGCCGCGTCGATAATCGCTTCCAAAGTTGCTTTATATATACTATATAGAAATACACACAGGCTTAATGCACGGTTACACAGTTTCGTTAGATGCAACGTTCAATCTTAAGGTATTTATTAACAAATGCTTTTTGGAGTTCATATCAGTCGGCGCTCCTGCTACTGATCGACATTGCAACCCACTCAAATAAGTTCTAAAAAAACGTTATGTTGATTTTATTAAAATGCCGGTTAGCGGAATGACGATAGTCCGGTTTAAGATATTAATAATCCGAAGACTATCATTATTATCAATGCACCCAAAAAGAGAAAAAAATGAACCGCACTATGGGCACTAGCAAAGAGTAAAAAGAAGAAAAACGGATCCGCACAACAATAGAGGGCTACAGCTTATTCTGTCGCACAAGTGCTCCACTGTCCGCTCTCTGCTGATTGAACTATGAGAATAACAATGACAACTCATTGCAGCAACGCTTGCTAAGGAGATCTCCCTAACAACGTTCTACAACTGTCGGGGCGTCCGCCGGCCGATTAGTTAGTCAACAAAACAGTTTCCAACGTTACCACTGTTAGAGAATGAAGCTTTTGCTTTCTCTTCCACAGTTGGTGTTCATAGGTACGTCCAGCATCGGCGCCCCTACTAGAAGTTCGCCCTTACTCACGAGGATCCCATCGATCGAGTGCACAGCAGCGCCTTCTTTAGGGGCAGCGGCAAAAATGGCATTAGCGACATCAACTGTACACGGCTTATCGGCAGGAGCACCGGTGCTATCACAAACAAGGCTAAATAACGAAGTGTAAGGTGGAAAAATCCAGACTGTCCGATAAATGATAGTTTCTCCAACAACGCTTTTATAGAAACTGTTAACTGCGGAATGGCTAATTTGAATGGACAGCCTTCCCTTTGTTCGTTCCCCCTACCAGACATAAAAAAAATCGTTGAAGGAGTAAAAGATACACAAAAGAAAACAATGCCTCATGAGCAAATTCAAATGTTTACTGTTCATATCTAACCTAAAAACCATTATTATTTAACAATATTAGACATGTGAGGTCATTCTAAAAACAATAGCTTACTGTGTGTGAAAACAATCGTCACGTGACAAAGAATCTTATTACGCTCGGAAAAGACTAATGTATAGAAATAACAAATAGACCAACAAATAAACTCTTTTTGGGCCTGTATTTGACCGTAATTATCTCTGTGTTCTAAGAATATTCAGTATAGCCGCGCTCGAAAGCTCTTCCAATATTTCAATAAAAGCCAATAGCGATACATGCCAAAAGGTACCCTCTGCATCTCTTTCAAGCTGATTGCTTGATTAGACATGTTTGTTCAATAATTATATTTTTAACTATTATTAAAGTCCAAAGAATAATATAATTGTACCCAAGAGATTTCATGAAAGGAACTTCAAAAGTTTATAACTATTTGTAGTTATAAACTTTTGAAGTTATAAACCTTTGATAAAAAAAAAGGGATGATGTTCGATATATTCAAAAACCAGAAATAAGAACTAAGATAATTAAACTAATAAGAAGAATGTTTCGAGACTTATCGGCGCTGGATCTTATAATATTTTGTATGGAAAGCAAAAATGTGTGTAAAATATTGAAATTGTGGTGCTGCTAACAAATTATGGTTTCACAATCTTCAAAAATCCAACCGTTTACGGGATAAGTATGAAAAGCTAACTTTATACCGCTTTATATATGCATTCAAGAATTGTGAGACTGGAAAGAATTTATTAAAATATATAATATATAAGTATAGTGAAGAAAAATTTTATTATTATTATTGTTATTGGAAGAACGACAACCGCGACTTAATCTTAGCTCCAGTAAGTACAAAAATCGCAATTATTGCGATCAATGTAATAACGAATTATATATGAAGACACTAATGAAGCGTTTTATGTAGGTGTATAAATCAGTTTGAATCGTTATTATGGCCTCCAAGATATAGAAGGAAGCCAGCAAGACCTACGGTATGATACTGAACAGATGTGGTGTAGGTTGCAAATATAAATATGTTCCCAAATTACTTCGAACTGACGCTACGTGATACCCTCACGAATGAGTAGTGTCTCGCTGTGATTCAGCTGGGCATTTAGTCGACTGAAAAGCATCGAACTATTACACTGCCTCAGAACGTAGATGTGCATCGCGTAAGCTGAGTGGAAATAGAATAGATTGAAAAAGGATATGGGTTGAACAGGTTATTCATGGGTAAAACAATCACAGCAACTAATATAAGTTATGTATAAAGCAATCATATGTTTAAAATAGATGAATAGATAGTATCGACAACTAAAAAAAGGTGAGTCTTGAGATAGGAACGGGATGGTACCTAAAGAACATACAAATGGTTCAGAGTTGCAAAATGTTGATTCCAAATGATCTCTAACTAAGCCTGTGGGTGATTAGTGAAGCTAAGAACGATCTCCCACGTTATCTTTTCTTCATGCGCGTAGAAACTAAAATAGTTTAATCAGTATAGGACCGAATCAAATACGAAGGAATTGACGAGGTGCTTAAAATAGAAGATGAAAAATTCGGGATTGTCATTATTGCCTTGGTAATAATAAACAGATAATCTATAAGCACGCCGTAACCTAAACCGCTATCGACCTTTCAACCTTTTTATAAACACTCCTTAGTGATCAAGTACTCGAGTAGTGATAAAGTAACACGAACCTAATAAATCATAGTTGATGCAGTGAGGGCGGTACCCGGTTTGCTTTGCAATAAACGGCAATACCTAATACACTGGAGGACAGGCGCGCTGGCAGCCTTGCTTGCCGCATCCGTTCGGAAACCGCACAGGCCTGCTCCCTCTGCAGCGATAGTATACAACATTCGGTACGTGCCGTCGCATGTTTTTTGTGAGCAGAAGCAAGGAATTATGATTCTTCGGCATACAGTCGCCAATGATTGCTCCGCGTGAGCATTCTTTTTTTGCAACAGCGAAGAAGCTCAAGAATGGGGCCGACTTCCTTTTGGTGTGTCTAAAAAAATGTTGAACCTACAATTCAGGGCCATGTCGTTCTGAAACGCTCGTTTAACTTGCATGAAATTTTTAAATGTTACTATTCTAGGTTAGTAACAGCCAAGAACATCTCTGATGACTTTAGCTTCTTTCGTAGGAAGGCAAGCCTGGAACGTTTTTCGTAAGCAAAACATAACAAAGACGTATACCTTAAACTATTGCGGCAAGCTATACAATAAAAATCAACCCATTAAAACCTTCTCAGCGAAGCATAAACTACAGCTTTTAGGATGCTAATCTAACTGCTATTATATATCAACAGTCACTCAGTCTTCTGTTACACATGCGTAAATAGGCCGAGTAAAAAATATTAGCTTTTGTCTTACATGGCAGTTTATCTTCGACGAATATTTTCCTGTAAACGAAATACACACACCCTAGAAGAAAACATTTTCAGGGCTAGAGGCACACTCAAATCAAACAAATTGACATAATACAAGACTTTTTGTCTATAGAGACGTTGTAAGAATTGTGAAATAAGTAGGCGGAGGTGGGGCTATATAGGCTTAATCTCGCTTTGCGTAATCAGTGAAGACAACAGGTGCCACGGGAAAATATATAACAGTATATTCATCGAAGACTCCTCCATTATGTTGGTATGGAAATGGGTGTACTACAATACATTAATTTTCGAAGAAAATTGGAGACATCTATGTCGTTCGCTTATATACCCTACAACACCGGTTTATATTAGTCGAAGGCGGAATTATGTGTAGGTCACTAATGATTCTTGAGAAGTGAGTCACTTAACAAAGCTAAAGGGAAAACATTTTTTTTTGAAAAATAAGCTGTGATTACCATAAGTGATAAGTGATAATCATTTACTCTCAAAGATGTATAATGTGTATAATGTTCTGTTGTCGTCGGAAAACTCACGGGTTGCACTTTAACTGAAAACAAAGCAGGAACGGTAATAGTGTGGCCACTGACAAGCTGCCAAAAAATTCGCCAAAGCCAATTTGACCGGACTGAAATGTTGTATAACAATCGTGGTTACGCATGCTTCTTGTATAAATAAGTATCCATAAGAAATCCTAATTTATGATCGTTCGCAACGTAATGGACATGTCAACAATTTGTTTTGTTCGAACAATGCGTTATGTTAATAAAGCTGTTAATAAGTATTTCAAATGCAATCACCTGCGACGCGTTATTGACGACAACGACACGTGGTACATTTGGGTACGAGACTACGATACCTTATTTTTCATTGACTTACATACATATATATGCATTTCTATTAAGTTGAGTTATACTCTGGAGTCACTTTATACTGTCGATTGCTCTGTAAAATAAGTATCGACGGCGTCCGGTGAAATAGAGACTCGAAATGCGGCAGGCCAAATAGTCCCACCTCACCATGGTATATATAGCTTTTAAGGTAAACATGCATTACAACTCAATGTAATGACCTTTATAAAACATAACTTGCTTCCAGTTTGCCTTTAAAAATATAGATTTGAAACAGGTAAGATTGTGGTACAATAATGAAAAAAAGTACTAATAAAAAATACCTAGCTGTCTTCCATGGCTAGACTTCTTGCAACTTGCTCAAAAAAAATTCAGTGAAGCGAACTGCACGAAATCTCTCATTCGTGCGTACGTAAAAGATGTTTAGACTGATATTATTGAAATGTGAAATCAACGTTCCCTTGCCAGAAAAAAACGAAGCGATTCATGTAACTATCTCATACCACTGCATTGCCCAATAAGTAAATTTTAATCTCCTTGATTTTACTTTTAATTGTTATTGTTTATGAATCAGGGACAATAGGCAACGCTACCCCCAGAACAGTAAAGAATTAATCCGACAATCGTTGCTTATTTGAGAGTATCAACAGGACCGGTAACAGCGGATACTATTACAAATTAAATACCTGAGACGGTATGCCTCAGCGGCGAAAAGGACCCGCACCGTACACGTCTTCAGGTGGCACATAAGGGAATGCCCATTAGGAATGATGGAGACCAAAAGATATGGTGTATGCCAAAACCTCCGTCGCGGACCGAAACTGGGCTAGGTCCATGGTTCCGCTAAGCAGCGATGCTGAAGATATTTAGGGCTGCGATAGCAGGCCACTGTCATAAATGCCGGCGAAAAATAATGGACGTCTTGAATTAATGCCAAAGCTATTTCCAGTCTTCATCCCCAATCAAAGCTGCGTATTAGTTGTCAACCTCGTTAAAAGTCCAAAAAAAAGTATCTCATTGAGACTAGGAGACTATGTTATATTTTGATACAGTTTAAGGACAACCGGCTCATAAGTGGCTGTAAATCGAGGTAAATTAACTGAAATCAAAATGTAACTGACATTTTCGACCATTATAAACAGTGAAATCTACGTTGTTAAAGATAACAGCTCATGCAGACATCTTTCACTTATGAGTTGCTTTGAATGAATGAAGAGATAACCCGTTTGTTGCTGAAGAAATGCATACATCGGTTCTATTAGTTTTGCTCCCGAGTGGAAGATGAAACGTGGAAAATAAGGGAGAAAGTAGGAAGATACACAAACATCTTTACCGAAAAGAAAATATCCCAAAATACCAACACTATAGTAGTGTTTACAATTAACAATGTACACTAGATGTACAAAGGGCCCTGATAGATCAGCATAGAAAAGTATTGTACAAAGTGAAGAACATCTCACGAAGAAGAAGAACGAAGAGAATCAATAATTTTTTGATGATGAAGGAATTCAAACCAGCTCTGTCCAATGCAAAGGCAGGGCGAAGCAAGCAACAATTACAGAAAAAAGGAAGGCGTATGTTTCCTTTATCATAAATAACGGGTCAAACACTTGTTGTAATTAACAGACTTTATTTAAAACGGATCTCGGCGTAATTCAGTTTGAAAGTCCCCTGTGCTCAACCTGAACCGCTACGAATTTCCGCTGAAATCTTTTTATTTTTTATTCATGTTTATTTGTTTCATCGACACCCACGCCCCCGTTTTCTACACTAGGTGATTAGTGTACCCCTTCCAATTATCAATTTTTATTTTGTTGGTATTGGTTACATGTACAGAGTTCTAGCACCTTCTGTCGGGATTCGTCCTAAAGGCGACGTTTGAAGGACATTCCATCGTCATTAACAGTAATGTTATCGTCGTTATCGTATCAGTTGTCATAAAATGAAGAGGGGCGAGATCGTTTAATTTACATAAGCACACAGTCTTTTAGTAGCTGTGGATGTGGCGATCTACTTAACATCTGGTCACCACTATTTTTTCAATCCTCATCCATCTTTCTATAATTGTTGGTCCTCAATACATCGTACCCCCTAAATTATTTTGGGCTGGCTTTATTCCAGTCTACAAATTTATTTGTATCCTTTTGTCTATTTTTGGATATTTTCATGTATTGTCAGTATCTAGGAGAGTTCTGCATTAATCCACATACGCGATTCAACCCTAGTCCCACAATGTCTCGCCCTATGTACATCATATTATGATACATCTTTATCCTTATTATCATCATCATCGACATCATCATTTTCACCAGATTTACCGCAAGCATACGATGCCACCGTAATTCAGACCCCTTAGAACATTGAATTATCTGTCTTTGCCTCTTCGTATTTTCCTTTAGTCTCTTTATTTTGACCTCCCTCTTTCTTGTCGATGTCATAGTCACATTTTCTAGAGACGACCTAGTGACCACTATGAATCAAAGAGCATTCATGAGACAACTTGTTAATAATATTATACAACGATAGTAATAATGGTATTATTATCCTTCACTAGCGTTGTCGCCATTATTAATAAATGAATTATTTACCTTTTGTCTGGAGTCTGCGTACCCTGGATTACTCGACTGAGAACGAGATGAAACTTTTTTAACATCAATATCAGGTCAATCAACATCACTTTTAATTTGGGTTGGAGACTGAAATTTAGATTGAGGAAGATATTCGAACGGTTTCTACAAGAGATCGTTCATGTTGTCTTCATCATCACCTTAGCCGTCCACTTAGGTTCCCTCCTTTTCTGTGTAATATAACGTCAGACTACTGTTTCTTCATTCTTCAGTAATTGTTCGAGTTGTTTTGCATGCAACTCGATATATCAATTATTCAATTGTCATTATTGCCTCGGCTTAGTCTTGGCTTAAAGTGCAACGATTATTGAACCAACAACTAGATTGATATATGCATATATAGTTCTTCACGATGGTGTCGTCCCATGCATTACTATAATTAGTATTACTATATAAGTGCGTTGATTATCAGATGTGTATTGTTTGCTTACACGAAGATGCAACTACATTCAACTATACAATACAATCAATGCGGCGAAGCGGCCCCTTCAACGTATAGCCACTTTTTTCCACAATTTTCTGCTAGATAATTACGCATCAGCAAAATGTGTTACCTCTAATTTTCCGCTACCCTAATCTTCAGATGGAATTCGATCTGCCATTGCGTATTGTTTTTCTTTTTTTACTGGTTTACGGTGGTACAACCCAAAGGCTTGATAGTGTACGAGGGAAGAGACTGGTCTGTTATTATCAAACCAGTATAGGCATACGATGATTTCATTCAACTTTGCCTAATGTATTATTTGTTAAGCCTAGCTACTTTCCAGTGAGCGATATACATACTCCTATGAACTCTGGCATGTACACCTCAGTACTTTATTTTGTGCTTGACCCTTCTTATCATTGGGTTGGTTAACGACGACTACTACATGATGGAAATTTTTTGAGGTGGAAGCCTCGGACTTGTATCCCATTTTTGGATATTGGAAGCCCAGAAGTCACTTGTATTGTTCCTTTCTACACGCAGTATTTACCTTGATAACGGATAAATCTTAAGGTGCTCCCCATTTCAGCCCACTAAAACAATCCAACAATCAAATGGGCCCTGTCATTCTTGTTCAGGTGTCATAATCATCATCATCACCACCTGAGCAGGGAACTGCTGGCATCATCGAGTACCCACCAGCTCCGAACCCGAACGAACTGAATGGGCTGCCTGAATGAGGTGCGTAACTTGAATGACCTCCACTATTATTTGGTGCGGCGCCATGAGTTGGCGTCGGATGGTGGTGCTGCTGCTGTTGATGTAGTTGCTGCTGTTGGTGGTGGTGATGTTGATGCGGATGTTGAGAATTGTACGACGCTGTTGGATGGGATTGTCCGAGTTGATGTCCGTACTGATGAGGTGTATTGTGACCGCCATGATGAGCGGGATGTGAATTCTGATGATGAGTGCTCGACAGAAGTGAGTGAGCGCTGTGACTGCTGTTTTGATGAGCTGCAGGCGGATAATGTTGTTGCTGTTGCCAAAGATTATTACTGTGGTTTCCTGTCATGTTTGCATTCGAATGCATCGAGTACGGATGATTCATATGAGCACTGCCACCGACCACCGAGTGGAGCTGTTGTTGTTGCTGCTGTTGCTGCTGCTGACCCTGTGTTCCAAGTCCTGAACCCATTTGCTGTTGATGTGAGTATGGGTGCGTGTGACCTCCATTACTTCCCATAGCCCCAAGAACACTGTGAAGAGATTGTTGTTGAAACGAATTTGCTGATTGTTGTTGCTGCTGCGGCTGTTGGTGATGTTGCTGTTGCATTTGCTGCTGCGCTTGCTGTGGTTCGTCGCTTGGTGTTAATGGCGTCCTTCTCTTTTCTCTGAGATCTTCCCCACGCCCATTAGCAGCTGACTGTCCACCACGACCACGGCCTCTCCCACTGAAGCAGACACACCCACATAAATAAAATACGAGACCATTCAACAATAACCAGAATATTAAAAACTTTTTATTTTTAATTAAAATCTGTGTCGAGGATGTATATGGTAATGTAGCATAAAAAATGATAATATATCTTCGGTCTATTTTAAAATATCTTTAGGGGAGTCGATATTGGCTTAACTCGTAGCGAACTATCTTTGATTTGCCTGATTCGTATCCTAAAATTTGGCAGTGCTGAATGTCCTCACACAAGTAACTTGCAGGATTAAAGGTATTTAAGGAATTAAACGTTTTACGTTTAAAATACTAATAGCTCCAGCACTGGGCATTAATTTCTTATTAGTATGTAGAGCTATGCTGTTATAATTGTACGTAGAAACAATAGAGCGCATAATTATCAAGTACAGCCTACTACAGTAAAAACTCACCGTCCACGGCCTCTACCAGAAGGCACTGGCGCTGATCCCATTGATCCCAGAGGGCTCATTGGAAGACTTGGTCTCTGCTGAGGCAGAGGACTGCCGGTGCTCATTGAGTTCCCCATCGGAGATCCAGCAGGGCCTGGCATTGGTTGGCCTAACGTAGTGGACACTGAGCCACTTGACTCGCCTTCTTCTTCATACTGAACGTCCGGTATGTTAGCCACTGTGTCTCGAAGAAAATCGAGTCTAGAATCCGTCAGTATGCTGGCTTTGCTGCGCACAGAACCAATTTAAAACATCAAGCATTAGCGTTAGTACTATAAGTCACTATGAAGTTAAAAAACGCCACGAAATACGTTATCAACACACACTACTATTACTAGTATGGTAAACATTTTTGGGCTTTCAATTGTCTGTTATAGAATTGGCGATGCAGACTTACATAAAAACAACAAGAGCTTTAGCCTGCAGTATATATGTTAGTTATGTTGACAAAACGATGTCCAATAAGTAACACTGGAATACAAATTCTAGACCGGCAATTGATTTTGACCGAACAATACCACAGGAAAGGCCGAAACTACACAGCTAACACAACGATCTCGTATCTATTATTTATTCACATTTAGTAAATACGTTGCCCTGAAAACTCCAAAAGAAGTAGCATAATTTGCCCTCAATCAGAAGTTTCAGAATCGTTTCTGCTGCGCCTATGTTCGCAGCCTTTACTTCTTTTTCATAATAAGGATAAATATAACTGAGTAGTTAGTTTAAACACTTACATATGTGCCGTTGTGAGAGTTCTTGCGTTTCTGGATCGAGTCACAGCTTCCGCCTTTTTCACAAGCGACTCCACAAATAACTCGAGCGCCCGCGCTGCCAAAACATTGCAACGGTCCCAGAATTTAGTCAGTCGGTCAAAACATAAATAGGTCCTAAAATAGGTACATTCATATAGACAGCTCGTACTTGACTATTCGGGCAAAATTAAGCTGAGGTGGTACACATGTTTAGCCGAATTGCCTTAAGTTCGTATTCGTACGTACATAGAGATTTAACATAATACAGGCCATGCGCTCTCTTAAATAATAAACTGATTAATTGAACATTTCAGAAAGATACGACGTTATTAAAAAGAAAAAAATTGCAGTAATTTGTTAATCCTCTTAGGAAACTACGAACCGGCAGAAACCAAATTTTGGATTTTGATCTGACATTAACAGAATTTTGCTAATTGCTTATTTAGGGAAAAAAAATGACGCCCTTTAAAAAGAAACATATAGAGAAGCATACAGTAACATCTTCCGAACGCCGTAATCACTCATTTCATTATATATGATTATTTTGTAAATAAGACATATATTCATAAAAACCTTGAGTTAAACAATATATCTAAGAGCTATCAATAGGCGTCTACGGTGTCTAGTAAAAGTTACGGTCGTCAAATACAAATTAGTCCTCTCGTTTTTCCTTACATTATTTTGGTTTTTTGCTGCATGCCTGATATCATGGATGACCTCTTTTATAAACCTGATGTAGTCATAATATAATCAAAGGCACATATAAATCGTACAGCGTAGTCTATAGAAAAGAAACGCTTTGAATAAATATCGGTTTGTACCGTATTATAACTCTTTGGGCGATTATAAAGCGTAGTGTCACGCTTCCGCCCACTATGCTGCAGGGGCGAGGTATTTTCAAAAAAAAACTTCCGGAGATATTGCGTTGCTTATGCTGTACCTTAATTCACTTAAAGTAAGCGAGGCAAATCTGTGGAAAAATATTTGTGTTTAGATACAAAAGTAATGTACCTTAATAAAATTTATTATGATCTCAAAATTGATTAGCCTTCATTCCTACAGATTAGCATAATCGCAGCATTAAAATCCTCTTTCTTGCTGGTATCGTTACAATGTCCTCGATTTCAAAACCAGGTTTCAACCTAATGCTTAATTAGAGTATACTAAATGTGTCGTGCTTATGGTATTACAATTTAGCTCAAAAGTAATGCAATTGTAAATACGCAGACTAACAAGCAGTGTCAATTTCCGACATGGAAATAGCGTAATAGTGCTTCAATATCCGAACTCAGCGATATGAACACTTTCACACATTATAGCCAATCCCGAACGTCTATAAATAAAAACTTAATTAATGTTATTAATATTACGAAGTTCTTGTCCTTAATATTCGTTTTCGATTACCGATTATTACTACTGTAAGTTTCAACGTTACTATAATGCTGCCCCTATTTATATTTGTCAAACAAAAGATCATCACCCAGAAACGTTAGATATCTGCACTTCGAACTTGTTTTGCTCCCTGAATTCAAATTGATGCTGCAAAATGATACTTCATCGGTTAGTTAATAGGATAACGACTAGATATGTTTTATACGCAGTTGAAATTTGTCTCCCCTCATGAATCAATGGTTTAACAGTTCCCTTCAACCGAGCCTGTTGTTGTCTCGATTATATGATGCCTATAAAATGTGTTACATAAATGAACTATGTATGCAAATTATCGAAAAAAATAATGCATGTATATCTGCGTATCAGAAGAAAATGTTCAGCTTTTTCGGAATGATGATGTCAGATGATCAAACGACTTCCATTATGATCCCGGTCTGCGTTGTTAGAAACCTGACAAGTTTCTATTTACAGTGTCATTTATTCTACTTTCATCTGCATCATTTATTATATTTTAAACAAGTGAAAAAAAATCTACCATTTCGTTGCATTGTTACTTACAGATGATCACTGGGAC
Source organism: Varroa destructor (assembly GCF_002443255.2). Lineage (NCBI taxonomy): Eukaryota > Metazoa > Arthropoda > Arachnida > Mesostigmata > Varroidae > Varroa > Varroa destructor. Next base: position 48,548,901 of record NW_019211457.1, on the reverse strand, counting down.
AGCGGCGGCAACTTTTCCGATATCCTCATCCTTCTGCATTATCTTCTTAATTCGTGCCTGCAATATTTATCAACAGAGACAAAAACACAGACACAACAAAACCGCGCTAACGCATTAGTTTAGTTATCAACTAAACAGTATATATATATATATATATATATATATATATATATATATATATATATGTGTGTGTGTGTGTATGTGTGTGGTGTGTGTGCGTACGCCTAACGTGACAGGTTATATTAGTTTTTTGATTCATACACACGTTTCGTTTACGTTCCTAAACAGATAGCAAATGACTGCGTAAATAATAAGACGCTGGTTGGTATTATAGAGCCGCTGGGGAAGCAATAGTAAACTATGAGATCGGACCTATATTGAACGATCAGTAAAATTCTGTTAATGAAGCGGGAGGCCTCATCGTTGGCAGCATGAAGGGAAGCGCCAGACGGATGTGCAGACGGTCGAAATAACGAACATATATCGCAACTTGCGCCAAACTTGACGGTAACTACCCACGCTTCGTATCCATGTTCTACTTATCAGCAATTTTAATACAAGCCATTCTACTGTTTTATTTATTATTGTGGTTAGTTTTATTACATAAAATCAAATTGAGCAGTGTAGAGCATAGTTGCGAGCAACACAGGCACTTCAATGGGGCTGACGAAGCTTCGTCTAGCATTCGACCTACCGGCGCAAAACGGGCATTATACTTCTTTCTTTTGTTGGCCATCTTGACAGTGGAGGGCGCGGAGCCCAGCGATCTGCTATCCAACCACTGATAAAGACCACAAAGATGCCCCCACAAAGTCTCACAAAACAAAAGGCAATGCTGCCGCCCTCACAAAACCAGAAGCACGCACAACACAATAATAACACCAAATCTACTAACAACACAGCAGCAACGAGTAGCACCACTGACTCCGCCACAAGCAGCAGCAGTAGCAGTCATCATGTCCAACAACGCCGCTACAACTGCAGTAAGGCCGCCAGTCAGCCAGCTCCCCCAAACCACCATCAGATTCGCCACCATTACCAAACGCCATGTAAACAAACAGACTGTCCGTCGTTTAACAAATGCACGGACACTCGCTGACAACGACCGTGAAACACCGCCTGGCCCCACAATATACTTTATGGAAGGCGTGAAAACGCCGGTTTTGGTTCCGTTCAATCCGTGCGTGACATGTGTGTTTATAGAGCATCGTCTGTCTGTCTTTCGGGCTGTATGCGCGCTTTTGTCTTGTCTTGTTCCGCTTCGTGTGTTAACGGCCATCCGAACTGTGCTGAAACTGATTGTGAAATTTGAGCTAAAGAGTTCTAACCATCTAAATATAAAATGTCGTAAGCATTTTCTTTTATTATCTCATAATCGTTTTTTGGTTGATTTAGTACTTTTACGCACAATGCAAAGGTTCTAATACGTGTATAGCAAAGACCGTTCGGCAACGCCGTTCACACCGACACTTAATAGCTACTATAGACTGTGATATGTAGAGGTGATCTAGGTTCGAAGCAAGGTGTAAACATATTTGTTTTGTGTTGGAAGCGGCCAGACAGCGGAAATAAGTACTTAATAGCAATACATAAAACTCGCAGCTGCTATAAAGCAGGAGACAAAATATGTGTTTGTCGCAGGTGTTTTTTTAAGCATATTCTCATAGAATTGAATACGTGTTTAAAAAAAAATATCACATGCCAATGATGTAATATGGTCCATATTCAGTCATGTCCCTATCTGTGTCCGAATCAAACATGCTATTCACAGTTCTATTAATTTATTATTATAGTTCTATTTATTATTGTTATTTATTATTATAGTTCTATTAATCTTAGCCTATAGCATTAGATGACAATTACTAAAGAGATACGTTTTTAAGATCTAACCAGATGTTTCCAGTATGTTGTGATAAGCCGAATCAGAAATACTTCTGTTTGATTCTCAACGGCATTCTTTAGGAAGGTTCCGTACTTAAAAAGTAACCCATAGGTCATCCATTCCCGATGTGTTGATGTCGAACTGTGTCTAGTAGATGACACCAATTTATCGAAAATGTGAATCATAATTCTATTATCATTGAGTTTTAGCAAGCGAAAAAATAAAAAACAATTGTCAATAACTTTTTTACAGAAATCTGGCGTAATTACTCATATTGAATTTCAGATTTATTCTGCAGGATCTTCAATCGTAGGACGTTTTTAAAAGAACCCACAAGAAAAATCCCGACAACCTTAAGTCGAACGTTTGGGTACTGGTACAACGTAGGAGGTTATGCGTTTACCAAACTACTCCTTTAATAACCTCAACGTTTTGAATATTTAATGACGGTCGGCAGACGCTTAGGCCATAATTTTTTTTTTAATATGTCTTTGTGATGAGAACTAGTTACAGCTAAGCAAAAAAAAAGAACAATCCGATGACACCTTCTACCGAGGATCTGTACTATACGATAACTTCACCTCCACAAAATGATTGTCCATAAATGTGTATATACTGATACAGTCGGATAGAGATGCGAATCACCTGAGAAGATAAGTTTCTTTCTTGTTATGTCTAATCTCGCAGAAAACATAAGACGCTTTGTATGCTCTGTTGGCATAGGTTAACTGAATATTATAGGACCAAATACAAAAATGTTCGTACCACAGGCGTAACTGCTGAAATCGGCTAGAAGTTATGATGCTCGAATTATTTAATATGTTCTGATGGACTTTATAATGCAGACCCTCTATGAGTATAAAAATATAAACCTATATTGAACCTTTGCACAAAATTGCGCAAAAAGGTTTCGTAAGGTACAGCATAAAATATCGCCGTAAACAATAGACACTGGAATAAACTTGAAGGAATGGTCAATTACTATTCAATCAATAATTTTGACCAACTTAAGTCGTTAACAAAATGACGTTCTCTGCCGGGTCCTACGGAAACTATCTTACCTGCTTTCCTGATTTAGTTAAATGCAAAAAATTTAATAAATTTATATTATACATTACATAATTAAAGCATAGGGAATGGGGGACCCTGTAAAATATTACTTGCAAGGGAAGTTACTTGTGAACGGTCAGTTCTGATATACTAAGTCGGTTGTGAGGAAGAGTAATATTATTTTTGGCTTAACTGTGCTCGGCAGTGAAGATGAAGACGATGTGAGAATGCTATCTCCCGAGGTGATGAAAGCGCTGCAAGAATTTTACACCGAACGAGAAGAACAATCGATTGAAGAGAACTGGGTATGCGTCTCTTGTTACTTAGAGATATATAATACTGCTTCATTTTGTACAGTATTTTAGATTATTTCTATTTATGAGGGTTCAATTTTCTAACAGTCGTTTGAGGACCCACCCCATATGTTATTATTGCTACTATTCATTTAATGGAATTTGTTTTTTTTAAAGCAACTAAGTCAATTCTGGTATACACCAGAAACGGCTGAACGTTTAGCAAACATTGCACGTTCCCAAGGATCGCAGATATGCTGTCTATCGACGCCAACTGCATTTCAAGCACTGTACTGTACTAGAAAAGACGGAGAGAAATTGGTACTACTTGAGTTCGACAAAAGGTACAATATTTACGTAACATTTAACCATTATCTGATCGGTAGATTAATACCTAGGGCATAGTTAGTAATACCGTAATTAAAATAATACAAGTTAATACGCAGTTTATATTGTATGTAAAGTTCATTTGTTCTGTTACATGGTTTGCCTACTGTCGCTGATTTTTACTGAATCCTCATCATACCCAAAAGTAGCACTAATCGTACGGAGGATAGGGCGCATTGGATTAGAAGTATGACGGCCTGGGTGCTCTTCTCAGATAAGACTTTAAAAAATGTTATAATATTTGGGTTCTTTGTACCACTACATGATGTTTAATTAAAGTGGTTGTACCTCCGTAGTATGTTTAACTCAGTTTTTTTAGAGAACGGAGCATTTTGGCTCAATTGGCTTATTGGCGATGGAAGCTATTCCCCTTTTTCTAAATGTTGGACTCTTTGCTAACCTTGAGGTACATTTGGGTACGCCGCTTTATGTTTTTAATAACCACATATTATAGTACAAGCGATATTTGCGTATACCATTTAGGACTATTGCTGGCTGTCAAAAATACGTAAAATCGGTGCAAATTTTGCGATTTTGCTTGGACCTTTATTTCTTATAAACTAGAAATCTTTTTTCATCTTACTTAAGAATTCACGAGCATGATACAAAACAGAACTTTCTAAGCAGTTTATGAAGATAACTCCAACGTTTGAAAAACTCTGTGGCTGTCTTTGTATAGAGTGCGCCAAAAGTTCGTATTCAATGTTAGTGCCCGTAGAAGAAGAAATACAACTTGAATTTCTGTAGAAGTATTTATTTCAACAATAGCAAAGCTTAGGTTTTTAGTTTGCACTGCATGTGGAAAATATTGTCGGCCAAATGTCCTACCACGGACCATTTGCATGACTCTATACCTTTCGCATAATTCAGATCGCTGTTCGGTATAGTTTAATATCAATTCTTTTTATCAATTCGATTGACTAAATTCGGGATTTAGGTCGTGAATATTTTTCAGCATTGTTTAATAGACATCTTTACATAGTTCCATGCGAAAAAATCGGAAGAAGTTGTATTGCATATCCCCGTCGGCTGTCGATGTAATTGCCGTGCCTTGAGACCAGCCAACATCTGAATACGACTACAAATAGATCGATTGTTTCCGCGCAGTGCGGCAAGTTGTCCCACCTTGTCGAAACCAAAGTTATTTCCATCCAATACATACAGCTTTGGTCTACCGAAAAATTGCCGAGTTGTTGAAGTCGCTGGATCTGCGGCTGGACACGGCACAATACTGCAACGACCATGTTTGTCCGGTTTGTGCTGTCGTCGATTCCACTTTCCAGTACAACACTTAAGGGATCTCACTATAATCGATTCCCCATTGTGATGTTTTTATGAAATACATACGCTATTTCAAACTGTAGCTTTGCATCGTTGCAAACCGCAAACGCTTCTGTGTTGGTTATTAACAGAGGTGGAAAGGAACGAGGCGAAACAAGGTATCTTTGGCGCACCCCAGAATTATCGAATTCAATGACCTGCGACACTTGACAACTGTAACTTACTAACAAGATTATTCAGCCAATCCAAGTAGTTTCAGCTGTTGAATGTCCGACGAAATCCAGTGTCTACAAGTAGCAGGCCCATGTTCAATTTATTGAAGAAAATCGAATGCAGAGGATGTACAGGACGTTCAAAAGGTGACGAAGATCAATGGAAGGTTCATTAAGGTTAAACGCTTTCTAATGAAAATTTCCGTACATGTTTTTCGTTTTATAATTGTTGAGTCAGTTAAAAAATGAGCTGATTAATAATATGAAGTTGAAATTGTCAGGTTTCACGATCTGTACAACAATGATTTCGTATTCTACGATTATAATGACCCCTTGGCTATTCCGGATACACTAAAGGGCGCATTTGACGTCGTCATAGCAGATCCTCCTTTCCTGGCCGAAGAATGTTTGGAGAAAGTTACTAAAACCATCCGCTTTCTCACTAAGAAGAGCATTGTGTTATGTACAGGTAAGTTAGTCTTTGTAGATATAAAGGAATTTATATATTTATTTTGTTAATCCGTTTATAATTGTTTTCAATAACAGAGCAGGCCTGCTCCTGCAATTTGTCTCCGACTGCTACTTATTGATGGTTCGCTTGCCTTAACCGCTTGACCTTAAATTCTATCGATTAGCATTAGTGTCGACAATAGTATCGATTAGTGTTAACAACTTTTTCGATTAGTGATTTCGTTCACTTTTTTGAAATTTGATATACCGAACTAAACTTGATCGTGTACTTTTAGTTTAAATCACGTGTCTGTTACAGCACCTGCACTAACTACATAATTATAAGATAGATCGTCCAGAACCCAAGAAAAACTGATTGACTTTTTGAATTTCAGGAGTCGTAATGAAAACACTAGTAGAAAGCTTATTAAAGCTTAGGGAAACATCGTACAAGCCACAACATGCGCGCAAATTGGGAAACGACTTTGGATGCTTCACAAATTTCGATATCAACTTGTGATATGTATACTAATGTTTTTCGGATTGATTTTTTTCTTAAAATAGTTTTAGGACCTGTATAATAAAAAGATTGATTTATAGATTGATTGGTTTACCAAACCTTACTACAATTGTACTGAAAACTTAGCCAAATAAAACTCACTACCGAAATTGCATTCAAAAGGCGAGTTCCTTAGAGATCTGAGATATTAGAGGAACAGTACATTTTTCCACAAGCTATTTAGGTACGTTTTTGAGGCGCATAAGGAATTTGTTCACAAATAATATCTTTTCAACTACGACCTTTCAAGTACACTTTCCTTTCGTTTTGCTGGTTATGGAAACCATTTTTTCTTCATATTACCGACCTCTCTCTTCTCGGTTTCCACCATCCAACAAAACATCCAACCGAGTAATGGCAAGCAAAATAATTAGTTACTACACATCTTGCCGCTGATTTTCTCTTGTTTTTATACGAAACATTTTTTCATGTTTATGGTAGTTGGGTATGTTTGCCCGCCCACAATGCAGATAATTTTGAAGCTTAGAAACACATTTGACGGCGGCCGTTATATGAAGTACTTCGTTTCTGGCCGAAGAGTGTCAGGACAATTTGCTGCTTTATCACTAAGAGAAGCATTATGCTATATACAGGTTAGTCATTTCCTACTGACATAAATAAATGTACATGTTTTATTAATTACTCCAGTTACAACTGGCTTCGCCATTATAACAGTTTAATTCATTTTTTTTTAGAAGAAAGACTACCAATTTCTTTTTGACATCAACTTAATAGCAGCAAATTGCCACAGGTATAACAGTATCTAGAGTTAGAACTATTTTCTCGTGCCGGTGAGTGATATTTTCAATTGCGCTTTTAACCTGGTAGAAGATGTTGAAAATACATAATAAGGAACGTGAATGATTTTAAACCGATGTCAATGTCTTAACCGAAACATGGCTTGCTTTCTCTAATAGATGATATCACAGCGTACTTGCTTGTAGTAATGCCATTTTACGCTTGTCACAAAATCGTTGTGTTAATGTACTTTTTCCCATTTAGATAATGTAGACAGTATTACACAAGTAAGCAAACGTTCTAATCTATCGTTCAAAATCTGGATTTAGTATATCATTCGTATTTCTTTAATAACCTTTATATCATAAAATACTGGCTATGCTGTATTAAAAGTATCACAAAAACTTCTAGAGTTTTTCATCACTTCAACAGTTTCACAAAATTACACATAGCAAATAATTAATGGCAAACTGCAAGGCGAGAGAAGCTACGACGGGTTGCCTAAAAATTCTTGGGCTTAATGTACCGTACAAAATATGCATGCAATGCGTTCCATTGAGGCGTATCAAGTAGAACATGCTTCCGTTTACTTTGCATTAAGCGAAAACATTCTTCTGGAGTATAACCACGACGTTCCATAAGGTAACACCCAACGAGCGTCGCACTGCGTGTTCTTCCTGCCTTGCAGTGTACATAGACGGATCCATTGGGATTTGATTGACGTATTTTCTTAATGAAGTCAACTCCATCTCGAAGTTTGTCTCCATCCGGTGCCGCAAAAATATCCTGTGTTGGCAATTGGAGAAACGTTACTCCAAGCTTATTCCACCCTTCAGCGCCTGGAGTGAACCATCTGTGAATGAAATATAGACAATATTTGTTATAATCTCACTTTTGACTGAAAAATTGTACGTTCCTGGTTATCATGAACACCCGACTATTTATTTGCTCACTGAATTCCAAAATAATAATAATAAGTATTAAGACTGACGAAGTACTAGTTTACGGTTGATAGAAGGTAACTTAAAAAAGGAATGCTCAAGCTGAAATTGATTTGCTTTTTCTATATGTTGAAATTCTAATAATTTGACCTTTTTCGACTAACAGTATCTTCAGATTTTCCACAGCTACATTCACTGTTTGGCGTATGCATAGCAAAAGTATTACTCTTATTTTCTCGTTATTGTAAAGGAACCCAGTACATTTTTCATTTCAATTTTTCTTATTTTGTTAATGTCCCGTTTTCAAATCTTAGAAGAGCCTGCACCAGACACATTCACAATGAAATTAGTTAATCCTTTAAGTTGTATTAATGTAGAATAATTTTTTTCAAAGGCACAATTTTTTACTAAGCGAGAAAAGCGGGTAGTAGTATTTGTTGCAGGAAAAAATCAGACGGCACTAACTTGAGTTCGAAGTCTTTGTTCATGCTAACTACACCCTTGACATTTTCAGTTTCAACAAGCTGCTTAGTCACGGATGGAAATGGCAAAGCCCCGAGAATTACTGTGTCATCGATGCGATCATACCTGAAATACTGAGTGACTTAGATCTCATTGCGACTCTGTTTACCCTATCTACTTTACTTACCTTCACAATTTTCGGCCGGCTCTCAGACTGGTCACGGAGTAGAGATCAATCATTCACTTGCAGTTTTCCATCTGACTCCTTTGTTTATGCAAAGTCCTTATCAAAAATCTAACAAATAGTCGAAGTAAATAAAGAAGAAGAAGATAGAGTATGACGTTGTTTAAAGATGGCTTACCATCGCCGATTCGTGAATTTTGCCATAATAATGTTGTATGCAAGCGAAGGGTAGAAAATAAACTGAGCGAAATAACGGTGTTTGGTGATGCGCTCTGGCAAAAGCCATTGTATAGCAATTACGGCCGTTCGCATTTCTTTCTAGTGGAACTCCAACGCTACTTAGACAGTACTCACTTCACAAACTGATTCAGACATATTGCATCTTCTCCTAAAAAACGAATCAAAAAACAAAATTTACAAATAAATGCTCAGCAAGTTGGTGAGATCGGTCTCTTTTTGTGTCAAAATGTAAAGATTATAGCACGTCATATTGCGTTCTCATCAAATTTTTTTTCTTGACATTATATCAGAATAACGGCTTTTAGGAGATAATATTCTAAACCAACAGCAGACAACAATCTCAAACAACCAGTCACCATCCAAGAAATTAGTCATACGTGTTATTAGGTGGCCTAATACTTCGGTCATGTATTTCGTTTTGAATGATATTCACAATTTACGCACGCAGACGAATTGACAGGTTCACCAATAGGATAATCTCATATATTTCTAGTGAATAAAAATTAATGATACTTTTTTTAAAAAATGTAAACTGTTTTCTATTCACAAAAAAAAAAACAAAATTTGTCTGCTATTACAGCAAGCAGCAGAAGAGCCAAAAACTACTGTCGTTTGTAATAGCACTGACAGTTGAGCCAAAATTAAGCTATGATAACTAATTAATTAAGGAGAAAATATTACAATATGATATGGTAATACATATTTGTCGTAGAAATGAACGATTGCCGACAATAATGGAGAAGTGCCGCAGCTGATAAAAAAAATTTCAAAAAGGAAAACGGCATTTTTTTTGTCTTAGGTCTGACATTTAATTGTCAGAGGGCTTTTTACTTCGATAAATTAGAATGCATATTATTATATAAGCGCCGTTACTCAAGTATAAAATCGGATGTCAACTATATATAATAACGGAAAAAATAATCCTCACTCTTATTTGGTCTATAATTTTATGTATATTAATTACACATGCATTGGACAGTTGCCAGTAATACAACTTACGTCTAGAAGAAAATGCTTTCGGCCATCGGGAGGCTTGCTTTTAAAATAATAACATCAAGGCCGATTTTAATCACTTTACTAACTCTAAACTCTAACTAAGACATTGCGGCCTGCTTTAATTAATAAACTAGAGCAGGCCGCAATCTTTTTCAAATTCTTAAATTGAGAAGAAGCTAAGTTGTCCAGGGAGTCTGTTTTAATCATTTTCAGGGTCTATTCAATATCAAAACTACTTTGAATGTATTGCGATCTCAGTTATAACAGATATTTCATGAAAATCATTTATATATATACATATATATATGCACAGTTCAGAGGCTAATGTCACGTATCGTCTAAGAAAGGATGCTGCTACGAAAGAATGCATGTTGTTATACAGCGTGAAACGTGTACTTAGCGGTGGTCCTGCAGTCCTTACGTTTAGCACCCCTGTAAGGTACCTCTTTGCACTGAAATTTAAATTCTATGCTTAACCATTTACTTTATGTTGCTGTTTTATATGGTAAACACGTAAAACGTATAATTCTACTCTTACACATACCTGAAATTTCTTGATGTAGGTACTGATAGAACAACATCAATTCATTAACCGCGGTTGATAAAATCCGCAGCACTTTTTAAATTCGTTTGCTTTACAAGAATTATTTTTATTTTTGAGCGGGATGGACTGTTGGTCTGATTCAGATCGGCAGTAAATAAAGTTGATCAAATTTTAGGAATATTATAAAATCAGCTTTTCATACTGAAACAGGTTGGACTGAATTAGACCAGAAGGTTAGTTTTGACTAACAGAGTCTATAATGTGTGCGACAATAAACTTAAGGCAGAACTGCAGTCACCTTATCTAAATCATTTTAAACAAGTTGAACTCGCAGTACTTTAAGCTCTTAGTAAAGAAACGTGTTACAAGGCAGGAACTGGCTATTCCAATTCGAACATCATACGGCACAATACCAGATGGCGCTTCTTCTCCAGAAACTTTGTCAGGTTTAACCGTTTTGCGCGCAAATATTTCAAGCGCACCACAGGGTGCCACGACTCCCAAAGGATGACGTCACAAACTAGGACGCATCTTGTAGTTTTATGCGATACTGCTATATTTCCTAGAAACATATACCCTTTAGCGTTTTTTGGATGCAAACATATAATCATACTAAGTGTGCAGGTAAAACTACTTATTTTTTTTCCTATACAAACATCCTGCAATTACTGTACTGGATGAGTAAGTGTTTTTAAGTTATAAAAAGAAAGACATTTTGTAAATATGATAAATATGTATCAAAATTACTGATATTTTAGATTGGAGTGCTTGAAATATCTGCCCCTGAGGTATTTAGTTTGATCCCACAGCAGTTTATCCAGGCGAGAAACTGCGCGCAAATGGTAAAAATATCACCACAGATCGCGCCACCTTTCCCAAAAAGTGCCACATATTCGGCGGATGCCGCTGAAACGGCGGTTGCCATTGGCGCCTAGCTAGCGCTACTCTGGCCACCCTGTTGTTGTAGACTTGGCCAAATTGTGTGTTTTGCTGGTGAAAGTTAGAATTTTAACGAGATTTTCTAGAAGTGCCGGTGTTTGGTGCCCTTCTGTGATGTCGGTCAGTTAGATTAGAGTGTAGCTCATCGGTGTGCACAGAGCTTCGGGTCGGAAGAAACCCTCAGAAAGCAGCACACGACTGAACAAGGATTCACTCAGGATGCCAATACTGAACAAAGAGGAGTTTGAAAGGAGTCCCCCTCCGGACGACCTTAAGCCAGACGACCCAGTGTTCTACAATAAGCTTACTAACGAAGTGTTCACGGACTACGAGTAAGTATAGGACATTTTGACTTTACGAATTGAAAGAGCAATCGCCCTTTGACCACTCCAGTGATCGTTAGCCGGCATTCGCGGATTTTTGTCCTTTTCGCGTGCATATTCGTTGCTACGCCTAATTAGCACCTGCATTGCAGTCTTTAGCTGCGCTTTGGGCCATGTTTTACAGCCATAGATTATTCTATAGGATCCAAGCGACACGATAGCTGCGTCATAGAAGACATCGTTTTACCACCACTTTCGTTCACCGACGAAGGTTGGGTCGAATCCCCCCCCCCCCCAGCGTTTTGCAGTCCCGCTGTATATCTATAGAGTTTCTAGATGGTTGTGTGTCAGTGCATGTATGGGTCATATATATGTGTGACTGTTCCTGTGTATACGGTAATGGCGGGCAGATGTCGCAGAAACGCAAGAGGTGTTTAATGATGGGACTGAAGTGACACCTAACCAAAGACGGCACCATCATGCCTGCCCTGCCTTGTCATCCTTCTTTCAGGGTAAAGGCTCTGTTTAAGAAAAGACTCAATGGTCTTATGTTGGCATTACTGTCGCCTTGCGTCTGAGCGATCAATGGTCATGAAAATGAGGCAAGTGTTCTAACCGGTCTATCAAAATTGTCGCGGCAGCTCTTCAGTACGACGTTATTGATCTGTGAGCTGTCTTAAAGCACTTTTAATTCGTGGTGACTGCCATTAGGCAACTAGGCAAGGTAGACTTAATTTAGATCTAGCAGTATCATAACCTATCCGTTTTTTGTTTATAGAAAACTTGATATGTAGTTGCATAGATTTATATATGACGTTCTCATTCTACTTAATATGGAATCCTTATGCGTCAACACTTATCCAATTCAACATGAAATCATTAATGTTACACCATACATTTAATTATAACAATTTGATTATTGATGACAATATCTCGTACCGGAACATTGCTTTTTTCTTTCTTTAGCGACTACTTTGCGCGGGTCATCTTGTGCAATTCGCTGGTATGGACGTGTTCACTGACCGGCAAGTCAGGTTTGACGTTTCAGGATGCGCAGGAAAGCGAGGAGGCTGCTCGTCAGTGGGTGCGAGTTTTTCCTCGCGTCCTGCGCAGGCCCGCGTTATTCGTCACAGACCTCACAAGCCGTGGCAGGTTAGCGGACCTCGTTGATGACGTCTTCAACTTTGTAAAAGATCGTTTCTTTGTCGGTGAAGAGTTGGACTATGTTTATAATAATAAAAGGTATGTAAACAGAGCAACTACATCCAGTACCCAGTCAAGTACAAATTTTATTTACTTTTCGATCTCATACTTTTTTTGTACATATAGTGCATTCCGTGACTTGTAATAATACACTTTTTATTAATTCTGTCTACATTTGATATATTCTACGCTAAAAACTGAAGGATTCTGACACCAAATGCCATAAATCCGTGTGCCTTAGGTTATGTTTTCATTCCAGTAGTGACTGAGAATGCCCTTACTGATTCTTGCTTCTTTTTGTGCCAGTGCGACGTAAGAAAAGCTCTATTGTATTTTCTTGTGTTATACGGATTACCTGTGTCTTAAAAGTGAATCGATGTTAAGAATAGCTGTTATCTTTAACGCTGACACACAATTTTTACTTCTTAAATATAAATTGGCTCTTAACCAGGTGAATTAAAAAATATAATTTTTTAAATAAAAAGAGGATGAAGTGAAATATAAGTCAGTTGGATATGTGGTTAAAATAAGCGGTTATTTGCTTCATTTGACAGGAAGGGGGGCAAGATACTGCGCATTCACCCATTCACGGCAGTCCCAAAAGAACAGAAAACGGATTCTTCTAACAAAGAAAAAAACAAGAAAAAGGATTCGTCAGATTTATTAAAAGTTGTATACGATATTGAAGATGAGGACAGCGGCCAAAAATTTGAAGTTCTCGGAAAAGACCTTTATAGGCATAAGAAAACTTTCACCAGAGATCGTCTTAAGGTGTTTCTCAAACTGGCAACTGAAATGCGTAATAATGTGCTTAGAGTTAAAGCTCCCATAGCAGAAAAATATAAGATTAGCGAGGTTAAATTTCACGATATAACTGTTGGCCAGTTGCCTGAATTCGTGGTGAGTCCGCTGAAGAGAGTCAGTAAACCGGTTCCTCCCAAAAAGCTGCAGAAAGTGAAAGAAGGAAAGGTCAAGGAGAAAACGAACAGTAAGTACAGATAGCTTGAACAATGGTCATCGCGTACCTTCAGATTTCTGTATCACATGTTATAGACGTTTGTTACCTATGACATCCAGATTAAATATTTCTAATAAGAAAAGCCAAGCATACAAATAATTTGCGCGGATATCCCTTCAGAATTTGCAGCTTGGATAGCGCGCATCGCAGTGCGTGCGATACAATCTTATTTAAAACATAAATTCTGAAATTTTTTATAAAAGTCATTCTGCATAATTGTGAATAAGAAGTGATGACTTGAATAACCGGCAATATTATGCATATCCAATTGTAAGGCATATAATGGAACACCATTAATTTCTTTAATTTCAGAGGAAAGCAATAAGGAGAATAAGGTCGATAGCACTAAAGTTCCAAAAAAGTCGAAAAAGAAGCCAGACGATACTCCTAAATCTGATGCGACTAAAAAAGAGAAAATATCTCAGAAAAAAGACGCCGAGGACAAGTTGCTGCGCACAATGTTCATGGTCGAGTGGTCAAAGCCTCGGGACGATCTTTCGGTTGACGGTCTTCGTGATCTCCCAGTTGCCACTTCCTTTGACTGCCGCATTCCCCAAGAAGCACTTTCAGATGCTTTCCTTGTCTTGGAATTCTTCTCTGCGTTCACACAAGAATTGGGTGTCAAGGACTATTTCTTGTCCGGCCTCACGTTTGACATTTTGGAAAGAGCCGTGACCGAAACCGACATTATAGGTCCATTGGGTGATATATTCCAGATCTTGCTCACCAATCTCTTTAAGCTGAAAGAAGCAGAAAGCCAATTCAATTACAGCTATACAACCCCTTCAGATGATCAGCCAGAGGCAATTTATCAAGCGCAAAAGGCGGCGGGCCGAACAATGCGTCAGATTCGAAAAGTGCTGGGTTTCTCGTTACCGCAATTAACCCTAGACAAGTTCACCTTATCGGAAGTGTTACGATTGCATATTGAGTCAAGCGGAGCACCAGGTGTCACGAAGAAGGCAGGTAGCATGGATGCCGCTGAAGATCCAGGTCTAGCTTTTTCTATAAATAACCCCCATATCGTAGATGTGCTAAGGAGATGCAGTATATTTGAGCTGGAAATTGCTGACAAGCTTAAACTGCTTAGAGTTATCGTGGAACAACTACTCTGCACGGATGGGGTGAGGGATATGATTGAGGAAGCCGTCGATGCCCACAAGGCTGCCCGTATTGAGTTGAGGAAGCTACGTATACTTGCCAGGCCAGGTTCGGGGCCAGACGACAGACCGCAGGTTTCCCCACGCGAATTTGATAGAAGAGAACAAGAACTAAAACAGAAGCTCAGAAGTGCTCAAGAAAAAATCATGATGGCACCTTTAGGTGAAGATCGTGCGTTCCGTAGGTATTATCTCGCATATTCTATTCCGGCCGTAATTATAGAAGACGACGTAGTTAATATTGGCGAGGAATGCATTGCCGGTGGAACGCCAAAGCAGAAGATGACGAATCATTCGCCAGCTTTCATGAAGCAATTTCTCCAAAATTATGGGAAAGATAACGTGTCACTCTCCATGCTAACTGCCCTCAAGGAGGTTACCAATAGCAGTCCTGAGAAATTATCTAGAGAGGAACATTCTCGTTTGACATGCACAGGAGATCAACAAACTTGCTTGGTCCATAATAGAAATCTGTCAAGGGATACGTGGCGATTTGTCTCAACTAGGGAACAGTTGGACGAAATTATCGCTTCTCTTGACGTGCGCGGTGTTCGGGAGAAGGCACTCAAGATAGCGCTAAACGCCGACATAGAAAATCTGCGATCGGCCATTGATAGAACACCGTTGTTTGTGCTCAACAGAAACTTTGAGAACTCTCGTAAGACAAAGCTGCCTTCACAGTTTATAAGGGACAGTGGCCTGCATGATGTGAAACCAAGCTTTGCCTTGGAACTAAGTTTCCGCGAAATTCTCCTAGGTCTTGAGGAGCGAATCACAGCGGGAAATTTAGGCTACCTTAAAAAAGACAGAAATTTATGGCGAAACAGAATGATTGAAATTCTTGATGCTGTCGGAGAGAAAAAGACTGCTGCAGAGATCAACGCGCTCCAATCAAAGGCTCCAATGTCCGAAGTTATCGATGAACTATGTGATGCTTTGATTGCTCTTGGACATTCGGTTGAAAAGAAGGTTCTAATGGCGCCCTTAGGGGAAGCGGAGCCGCCAAGTAAAGTAAAGAAAAAGAAAGAGGGACCAGATGGGCTCCCTTCTATCAAAGGAAACATTGCAACCTGGATTCGCGAAATGAAACCAAATGCGGTGCCAGAAGTCAACGGTGTCCATAAAAAGGTAAGATGAAGAAATTCTAGGAAATATCTAAAACCGTTCCATCCTTTTTAATAATCTGAGCAATTACGTTTAACTTTTAAATCTTAGCAAGTTGCCATGTTAGGAAGTTCTGAATCGAATTTCCGCTTTGGGATCTTTTCACTGCTCCTGTTTTTGAGAAATGGCAATGCTTTCTTTCTCATATGGTGTATTATGAGTGGGTGTGATGCTTTGCTGAAATTACGCGTATATAATGTCATTTTAGAAGGACAACATCACTGGCTTAGCGGATTTTGCTGATTCCGACTCGAAAGATGAGGAATCGTCGTCTGAGGAGGAAGATGAAACACCAAAAGGCGAAGGTCACATGCTCAACCTACCGCGGCTATTTCTGCTCATGTACAGCCTTGAACGGTCAGTGATGTGGACTCGCTCGATAGCAAATGCTGCATGCCTTGTGTGTCGCAAAAAGAGTAACCCAGACCAGATGTTACTGTGTGATGGCTGCGACAGAGGCTATCACCTTTATTGTCTTAAACCACCACTAGATGCGGTTCCGCAGGGTGATTGGTTTTGCTCGCAGTGTGCTCCGATACCACTTAGTCCCCGAAAAAGGAAACAAGCCCCAGTTGATTTGTCGAGCGAGGTAAGAAGTTATTTTTATCAAAGCTAGAAAAAAGTACGATGTTATAAATTGTACGCTTTTTTTAAAAAAAACAAATAAGAAAACTAAATTACTAATTTTTAATGTATAGTTTTCTATACGATTTTCCGGTGCAACTTAGAGACCCAAAACTTGAATAACGTTTAAACCACATACGGTAGAATAACGATACCTTGGTAAATGTTTGATGTCCTTTGTTTTACTGTTTGCACATAGAATCCAACTCTCTGGCAACTTCTCAACAGTCGTGTACTTGTGATTTACATCGCCATATTTAATCTCGTTGTGGATGGTTTATTGAATGTGAGGCAGCTGATAAAATAGATCCCTCTGCTTTGTGTTATTAAACGAGCGTGCGCTAGCAGACTGTGGGGAAAGAAAGACAGGAATAGATGCCGTTTGCGTTTGTACAACAGCATTTGATTCTCGTAAAATTTGCTATTCTGAGACCTCTCGCAAGTGCTACACAAAATCCATCAACAAGACACTTCTTGTTGATGGAGGTTGATTCATAACCTCCATAACTTGATTCATAAGTTAAGAAATATTGGCTTAAACGCAGACAAAGTGTGTCCAGGGATACCAAAAACCGGATGAACAACTTGATATTTGCATACTTTACAATACGTAGAAATGTGGACGTCGATCCAACGACCTTAAGGCGACGCCGTATTCGACAATTTGCCATCTGCGATGTATTTCGAAATAAAAGTTAATTTTCCTCCCTACAAAATGCCATTGACTCAACCGTTACGGATTAAAGATCATAAGCGTCATTTACGCACAAATCATATGTTGGAGACCAAGAAAATGCTTTAGTTTTTATTTTTGGTCACATCGTCTTTTGTGATAAAGGCAATTTCCGACTGAACGGCTATATGAATGAATACAATTGTAGTATCTCGGGCTTGGATATGTCAAACAATAGTACAAAGGTTTTTGTGGGGCGAAATGGAGGCATCGGACGCAAACAGCCTTTCGTTCCCTGAGATAAGGAAACTTGCCGCAGAATACGAGAAACATTGGATCAGACGTACTTAGGCCGGTTAATCTTAATGTGTGGCGGTGGCATCGAGTGGCTGTTACATCGGTTTTCCCCAATTCAGACCGCAATGTGGTTGTGTGTTATCGTCAAGTAACCATATTGTGTACCACGACCATGCCATCCTGCCCTATAAATTTGAGTTCATCATATCTGGCACCATTGACTGTTTTCTTTATGAGAAATATCTGTTGCAAATGCATGTGATATCCACGTATTACCTAAGCACTAGCTTAAACTTTAACTATATCAGCACTGTTATTAAACTTTCTTTCGTTTGACTTCAGCTTCTCGCCCAATTTTTCTGAAATAAACGGTACAAAGTAATTCACGTTTCGTCTATAGTGACGGTATTCTCCAGGCGGTTTTTTTCACGTATAACAGTTTCGCAGATTGCTTCTATAGTACACCATACGTATTTTCATGTGTCTTCCACTTATTTCGTGAGAAACCCAATTTTGCCTTTTTTCTTCATTCTCGGAGCTTTCGTCATGATTTCGTAATATACGCCTTGTAGAATATGCTGAGGCAGCAGAAAGGAGTGCATTGTTCATGCTCTATTTCATTATAAAGCTTTAGTTATTATAGCAATTCGTTCTTCTGGTTGAGGGCATAAAATGTAGTCACAGATTTTGTAATCTTTATTTCCGTCTTTTGAAAATACTGCATTAATGAAAAATAGCCCATTGAAAACCTCCTTGCTCACTGCTTTTGTCAAACATGGATTGAACCAGCGTTCTTAGTTGCGAGAAACCGAAGCACAATAATTCGGCTTCGACTTTCAACACTAAACTCTATATTTGTCTCATCATTTTACGATGACTCTGTCATTTTATAATGGCAAACAGTTTGATGTTATTCCGTATATATTAAAGAGTTTCAATAGCTTTAGATAGCCTAACACATCGATATTAAGGTGTTCGTCTTGTGTATTACATGTGAGGCTTAAATAATGAACGGGTCCGGGCTTACTGCGGCATCGTTTTTAACTAATATCTTGCGGTAGTGATGATGATGCTATTGTCATTTATTTTTTCAGGAAGAAGAAGAAGAGGAAAAGGAGAATGACTCCGAAATTGATGAAAATCAGGACGTTTGTCATGCGTGTGAAACGGGCGGTGAGCTGGTCTTATGTGATTCATGTCCCCGTGCCTACCACCTCGAGTGTTGCCAACTTAAGAGAGTGCCTCGAGGACCGTTTAAATGTCCAACCTGTGTTAAAGGTCCTACAAGAAAGAAGACCCGCGGTAGTCCACCGGCTACCAAGGTCAAATTTAAGAGCGGTAAAAACGTTCGACGTATGCTTGACATGGGCGTCGTTGAGGATGTCGAATCATTTGACTACAATGTGTGCTCTAATTTATTAAAACAATTGGTCAAGTTGGACGATGCGTGGCCCTTCCTGGCCAGTGTGACCCGGAAGGACGCGCCCGACTACCACAAAGTCATCAAACGCCCCATGGATTTCGGCACACTTCAGGGTAAATTGAATGATATGAAGTATAGGAATAATGCTTCATTTATCAGCGATGTTCTTCAGATATTTGCAAACTGCTGTGTATATAACAAACCACGCAGCGATGTTGTGAAGGCTGCTACATCGTTGTCTGCTACATTTTGCGAAATGCTTGTTCAAGTGGGGCTCGAATGTTACATCGAATTGAAGGATTCGATCCTAGAGGAGACGGAGGAATCGTCTGGCTGGTCGCAAGGAAAACCCCGCTCCGCGCAGTCAAAGACTAATGGAAATGCCGACACCGACAATAACGACGAGGATGATTATGAAAGCGAGGAGGGATCTGACAATGAAAATGACGATGAAGATGAGGAACAGGACAACGGTGGTGAAGATGAGGACGATTGCGATGATGATGATGAGACGGAAGATGGCAGTAAACACAATAATAACAAAATAGGGGCCAGTAATGAAGAAAACGATGACGATAATGAGGACGATGATGATGAGGACGGCGAAGGGCACGAAAAATCTGCTGACAATTCGGAAGACGACGTTGAAGCAGAGGAGACTAGAGATGAAAGTCATGATAATGGCGGTGAAGACGAAGATGACGAAGAAGAAGACGAGGAAGACGACGACGACGACGATGATGATGAGGATTATGGAAGTAAAAAAACTTTTATTGCAGCCAGGAGAAAGAAGAGCTCCTTGTCATCGCCGAAATCGAAAAAGGACACACAGAGGAAAAGAATTGGATCAGCGATAAGGACTCGTAAGCGTAAAAGAGGTGGTGCAAACGATGATGATGAGGAAGAGGAGGAGGATAGCGCCGATGAGGACTATACCCCGAAAAGGAGATCGGTATCTACCAGAAGAATCAGCTATTAAATATATACCTTACAGTTAGTTAGGATGAGTAACAACAATAATAGAAAAACCACAACAAGTGGACACACACATATAACTCTGTAACTGCAAAGTAACATTAGCAATGACGACATCGCAGCTATACCCCCTGTTGTTACCAGAAGCTTTGAAAGATGAGTGTGTGTATGTAAATACGTAGTTTGAAATAATAACAAACATATGCCTCCCAACGGAAAAGATGGTTTGAATACGCTTTCAAAAAAGGAACACTGATTTGTTGGTGAAAAGGCGCCCTACGGAAACGGGAAAAATAATGCAAGTTCAACACTATGGTATCATACTGTTCTCGATAGCTCATGACCAAACAATAGTTCGTAGTGGACTGGTATATAATGGTAGTGAACAAAAATATATCTAACAAAAAAGAGATGGTAAGAGCAGCGGCACCATTATTAAATGACGGTAACCACAACAACAATAAAACATTAGAAAAGAGGATTCGGTGCATATATCAACTCAAGATGCCGTTTTGCGCCCTTCTACACCGATGAATAATTGTACATAATAGAAGCTGGGTGGCTGGGTAAACTGCTCGTTGTAAACTGCAGAGTACTTATTGAAGGTACATCAATATTTAAATATAT
>NW_019211457.1:48490109-48528156 GCF_002443255.2 Varroa destructor | reverse complement strand
ATTATAAACATATAGATACAAATACAAAAAAGTAAATTCTGGTGAGGACGATGAAAAGTGAAAATGGGTTTGTTGTATACTGCTTGAGCACATTTGGGTTACTTTCGTTTCTTTAAAATGTGATAGTATCAGCGCTGCAAGTCCCTACTACGCTTATTTAGCAATAATAGTACTACTATCTTTCTTGTTCCGCTGTATGCACGTTAAACGAGCAGTGTGTACATGTATACGCAAGTTTTATCGTTCTTCTCGCTAAAAAAGTTTTCTTATTTAATTTTGTAGAAAAACAAGCACAAACTATATCTCGAAGTGGAGCCGTATTTGTCATATTTTTCAGCAAACGACAATTCAACAAGGCCCTCTGTAACTCCACAAACTATGTTCAACAATTTGTTTGATCAAAACATTATTACTGTTGATCGATTTGATGTTAAATTGACCTATTTGTTGCATGCACTTGTGCTCTTTATTTATTGCTTATTTACTAATACATCCCACAAAAACGACCGCATTATCCAGATAACGCATGTTCACACACTAGTTTCAGACGTTGTAATTTCGAATTTTATCGTTGCCATTTGTATTAATAAAATCAAATTTAGACATGCTCAGTTTTCGCATTGGGGGATGCAATCAAATCACCGATAAACTCATTATTAATGTTTTTCCTTTGTCCAGAGCTGCGGAATACTTACAGAGTACACGAGGCAAATCGACTAAATGATGATATTCGGTATAAAATCACCCCTGATGTAAAATAAAACAAGTATTTACGTGGACTAATGACATAAGCTGTATTTTCTCTAGTTGTCTGAAATTTACAGTATATCGTTTGCTATGAGAAAGTGTGTTAAAATATATGTGTATATATATATATTTTTTTTTATTTGTGTATATACGATCAATATAATAAAATGACACCCACTATTAGGAATCCATTACAGTACGCTATCAGCGATCGTAATCGAGCACGTAAAATTCAGTGTTACTACAAGACGTCATGACGTCACCTGCCTGCCTCGCTGCCGCATTTTGTGCTTTTTCTCACTTTTTTTGCCGTTTTGGTTTAATGGGTTCAACCTTGCTTTCCGCGTCCTTATTGGTGGCACAAATAGCTCGCAGATGCTCGATATCACCCTTAATTTCTGGTGGATATTCCATTACGGTAGGGCCTACCCTAGGGGGCGCCTGATCTAAAGCAAGAGCTTCAAGGACACGCCATTCGTTTTCCGCATTTTTGTCTCGCACTGGATAGAAGAATGGCATAGAAATAGCTTCGAGGGAACGCTGCAAGGAGCCCATAGCTTTCTGTCTGATTCGCATTTCTTCAGTTGACTGCTTGGGCCTAACTTCAACGTACACCCGGTCCCTGTATGGCAAATGGTGGACATAGAAACCGTTGGGAAGTCGGAGCACACCTTGCGGATCCCGAACTTGTGAGTGGGGAGTAAGCAGCACCTGCTTCGGCGCGTTTAACTCGCGAAGATAAAGAATCGCTACACAAGTTATATTAAGACGTCGGCAAGAGTGCCACAAGGAGCACCAATAGCTTGCTTCATCTTCTTCCTCTGAATTTTTTGCCAGTGTCTGTAACATGGAAAAGATATGTCAAGATTATTCAGCTATTATGAAATCAAGCTACTTAATGCCTGATTACATAACGAATTGAAAGGAAAATAACAGAAAAAAAGTTTGTATTTATGGAAGTAGGTTGTTTTAAAGATGAGGTTACATTCACTGCAGCGTCACTTGCTTATAGAAAATTTCAATAGTGTAGTATGTTGAATCCATACTTAAACTACCAATTTGCTTACTACAACTGATACTTTTCAAATCGTCAAAATTGTGTTTGTGTACTTGCCAGATATTGTGGACTTTGTCGGCGGAACTCTCTATTAATTTTATCGTTTCGGATGAAGCCCACAATTTCAATGCATCGCGGAGAATTATGTCTGGTGATATCTGCTATTTCATTCGAGTTCCATACCTGAGTGAACAGTTCCATCCAATCAAATATTCGTTACTATAAATAAATGAACGTTATTATTTACGTTTTATTATGTATTTATTTTTTATTTGTTAACATTACGAAAAATTAAGATTATTTTATGCTACCTTCATATCACGTTCACGGAACTTTAGCACCTTCTTGCGTTGATAAAGTGTTTGTAGCGGTAAAGACCTACAACCTGTAGTCGAAGGCGGTACGTTCGCATCATCGTCTTCAGCAGTGCTTTCGCCTGTACAGAATAGACCTTGGTATAGGTTACGTATCTTATTGCACAACGATATAATTACACACATATAGCCGTTTATAATAGACATGAAACATTAAATTAATAGCTTATTCTATGGTTCCCATGCTGTTTTATCCGGAAAGGTAAAAATGAGATAAGTAATAGGCAGCAAGGCTCATCCAGGTTGTGCTCATAAATGAGGTAGGGCTTTAATGCAATACTGAGAAATATATGATTCCAATGATTTATTTCCTGAAAGAAGAGGATAACTGGATATTTGTATTTTAAAAAAAATCGTTTCTGATTAAACATAAACAACTATGCGGGTCTAAAATATTTTCCCTGGCTAATCAAAGAACTGTGTTTACATCCCTTGCAGGGTTATTATAAAAAGAGCAGATGCCATTACCTACCCTCGTGAATTGCTGTGTACATATCACTGCTGGTTCCTTTAAGCACTTTTCCGTTACGCACCCGTGCCTCTAGTACGAAATGGCCATTATCAACATCGATGCGAAACGTTTTACTTGGATTGAGATCTCGCGATCGTGATAGAGCATACAGGTTAACATGCAGTTGCACTGCGTAGCCGCCACGTTTTTTTGGATCTCGGACGCGCAATTTCATGTTGCTGAAATAAGTAGATTTACCTTATTTATTATGCCAATTGAGGCAATGGGTTGGAATTGTTTGTAGTCATGGTTGATTCTTCGAGGTACCTGCAATCCGACTATCAGAATAACATTTGCGTCTCTTGTTTCGCCTTTTTCGTCGTTTTCTTACCTTGAACAAAATATTAAGACCTCATTCCGAAAAAAAAAGCTGTCTTAATAATTGTATTGAAAACTAAACCTTTTTGATTTTCTAAGATATGCTAATGGTTTTTGATCTAATTTGAAAAAGTCCAATTAAATTCGGTTGTGTCGAACAATTAAAAAAAGAACGCAATCTTATGAAAATATTTAGCAATGGGCTTTTATGACATGAAAATTCGAAAAGGGAAAGTATACGATACATCGTAATGGTAATATATCCGCACCTTCCATTAGGCACAACGATTGCCGTTGGCCGTGTAAGTGAACAGACATGCTGGGTTAGATCGTACAGGTTTTCGATTATGGCTCGATCATCCTGGCCCTGATCTGAGACGATTTCTCGCCAAAATTTACCAACGTCAAAAGCCTTTTCCTGGCCCTCTAGA
This sequence comes from Varroa destructor, assembly GCF_002443255.2. Lineage (NCBI taxonomy): Eukaryota > Metazoa > Arthropoda > Arachnida > Mesostigmata > Varroidae > Varroa > Varroa destructor. Next base: position 48,524,718 of record NW_019211457.1, on the reverse strand, counting down.
GGTACAGCCAAAAGCTTAATTGACATCATGTGGTTTTGCGTCAGATCCATTGCTTTACTGCACACCACCTAGACCCGTCATAGAAACAAACCAAAAAATATGCAACGTAACAAATCACTGATACAACGAATTATAAAAAAAATGTGATTAACGTTGCGATTCTTTAAAATTTATCGTGATTCTGACTCGAAAGCATTGATGATTTGCGAAAGTTCAGATGGCATCAAAGAAAATCAAAGTAAAACTATAGAAGCACACATTATATAGATAACCGGGCACTCCAAGACAATACTAATTTGACAAAACAACCATAGCAAGGAAGAGTTTACAATACACATCACGTTACAAGACATTATTTTAGAAAAAGAGCTTTTGGGAATATGTTATTTCTAGATGCGTACTATGCTATTTTATACCGCATATATATATTTATACTGCTTACTTAAATCCTACAATAAAACACATACCATTTTCTCGGATACACCCTTACGCAAGTTAGTATCACAAGGGTCATCGTTTCCAGTGCAAACAAATATTTGGGCATCTCCTGGTAGATCCTTAAGAAGAGTAAATGACATATCAAAGGCTTTTCCTAGATCAATTGCAAAGCTCTGTGTCACCGGCAGCACTTTGCTAATGGAACCCAGCAAATCGTCGATTACCTACAAATTTAGGATTAACGGCAAATCTCGTTAAACATTTGTGCTAACTGCGAACTTGACATTGGACACTAGTATCAACTCCACAGAGTTCGGTTGCATGTGAGGTTGTCTAGCGTGTATAATCACACTACTTATAGCTTAAAGTGTTAATAGATAAATTCAGGTGAATTCGCTCAGCAATCACAATAAGCCATACCTTCATGGTCTCAGCTGATGGTAACTGCATGTCCAATAACACAACATTTTTCTTATGCATTAATCCCAAAATTGCCACACGATCTCGTCCACCGCCTCCAAGCGATGAATGTTTAATCATATCTAACACACCTTGCCTTCCACCAAAAATGTAACACAAAGTGGTGAAGTTATTTTTAATGTACTGACTGTAGTAATCAATTAGATTCTAATAAAACAATTTAAACATCTACTTTAATGAATACCCTACTTTTTTTTTGCATCAAAACAAGCAGTTGCCTAGTATATAAAACAGAAGGACAGTGCTTAAAAAATAGCTTAATTAGCAATAACAAGTAGTGACTGAAACCAACCTGATAGCTACGAGACACGCGTAAGCCATGGATACTTTTTTTCCGGAATGTTTATTCTTCATTTTGCTTGGAAGTAGCATCTTATGCGTCAAATCGAGCAGAAAAACTACATTAGTTTTATGAAACGCACCAAACTTCTCAAATTTCGTTTCTTCCGCCTCTTCATCATCGAGTACATCGCCCAAATCTTCGAAGTTAAGCATGTCCATTACTTCACAGTGCCGGTATCAGCAAACGACCATAATTTAAACCCTGAAATCCACCTCAACACACCTACATATAATATTTAGATTGATTTCAACACACCTGAAATATCTCAGCGCCAATACCCACTCAAAGAATTGTTACTGGTGCTGCGATAACGTGTACAATACTTCCTGTCTGATCTGGAATATCCACTAAAGTTCCAATTTCTGTAAATTCCTGTTTATCAGGGGCTAAATATTAATATTACTGCCTGAATATGATAGTTTAAGCCATGATTATTCTAGTTCCATATTGCATACACCCAATTATCCTTTTGATACATGTTATTTAGTACCTTATCGATGTTGTCCATTGAGGGGTTAAAGCCTATACGTAATAATAAAACTAGCTGCTTCTATACAAGGAAAAACAATGCGTATATGTTACACGTCTGAGAGTTAACGAGTTTCTAAATGTAAACTTCGATTCTGCTCTCTCCTGTTTTGCAGTGATTCGCAAAAATGTCCTAGAAAAGATCATGATGCAACCTTTAAATGAAGGTTAAGCGAACTGAGTTTTAGTCTTCAAAAAATTGCGAACCTATGTTTCTCGGCGAATTATTCAAGTTAAAGGTAATATGGAATTGTTTGAGATAAACAAACAAGCACCCCAGTTCTTTACGATTAAGATAAATATATTTGCAACCAATGCATTTTCTGTGTGCTTTAATTCATTGCGTTCATTTTCCGCTGAATTGTGCCCTTCTGTAGACAAAGCGGCCTTATAATTTTGGTTCAGGCAATGCTTGTAAATATATAAAATAGTAATCTGAATATATTACCCTTTCTGAATATATTACCCTTCTAACCTTGTTATAATAAAGTTTATTTAAAATTTTTGCATTCGAATAATATTTTACGAAAAACTACTGTATAATGTCAACACAGATTTATCTTGGATCCGGTTGTAACTTTTTTGTTTATAGGCACTTTATTATAAACCAGATTAGGTCAAAATACTTATATAAATCGTCAACGTTACTCATTATCCTTCTTTGTATTAATATAATTACTACAGCACTTTTATTGACTAGGTAAAAACAACGTAATTTAAAGCCGCGTAGTTTATTCACTATCGCATATTTAAGAGCATTATCAGTAACGTCCTCCGTGATGGCCTCCACTTCCTCTGTATCCACCCCGGTGGCTTCCACCTCTGCCACTCTTGCCTCGAGTATCATCCCAGGCAGCATTCTGTACCCTGCCAGATACGTAGTCCCTTCCCTCGTTCCGTCGATGGCTACTTCCTCGATTGTAGTTTTGTCCCCCACAACTACCGTAGTTGCCCTGGTTATAATATCCACCCTGGCTGTCGCTGCTCTGATTATATCCTCTTCCAACTGCTCTTCCTCCTTGACTTCCGTTGTAGAAATCACCCCCTCCTTGGTTGTAATAGCTGCTGCTTCCGCCTCCACCACCTTGATTGTTGTAATTAGACGCACTTTGGTTAAACCCAATGCCTCCTCTGCCAACACCGCCTCGACCGCGACCTCTACCGGCTTGATCTCTTGTAGGTTCTTGCCTAGCGCACCATGATGGCATTTCTGGCGGAGGGGGCTGCATTTCATCTGAACGTCCTCCTCTGTCTGGCACCGGACCAATAATTACTTTCGTGATAGAAGTCTGTGTATTTTGTCGTACGTTCTGGCAAGAGGTCTTCTCCTCGACCGCAACATCATGTCGTGCTGCAAGAATATCCCCTAACTGAACAGTCGGTTCCACAGAGAGTTCCTGTCGGATTGGCATATACACCTGAGTAAGTTCATTTTGCTTATCTTTCATACGGCTTGACCAACGGAAAGATAAGACTGTGACGTCTAGTCGTTTGATGAGTACCATTCGTCGAACAGTAAAGTCTTTAAGAAGACGATGGTAAGCCTGTTCAACTAAAGTCCACTGCATCGGGGTAAGGCTTTGATTTAAAAGAGCCGTTTGTTTTATAGGTTTTAAGGCCATGATATGCTCCTCCAGTTTTTTGAAAAATATGGAGAGGGTAATGTTAGCAGGAGGAGGTGTCATATCCAAGCTTTTGAGAAGTTGGCTAGCGTCTCTAGCCTCTGGGGAGGAGCGTATTTCAATTCTCATTCGTTTTTCTTGCTTGTTAGGACAAAACAGTCTGGCAGCTTGTGCTTCGGTCGTGAGAAACTCCAAAAGAAGAAGCTTTTTATTATCAGTGTTTATCCTTTCATTCAAATCTCCACTCATTAAACGCTTATAAGGACAATGTAGGGCGCGAAGTGCGGACGAAACCTCGATGCCAAACGATTCCAGGCTTGAGTCTTCCAGCGACGCGATGATATCCACTACACCATGAGTTAGTACGTGCAGTTCCTTTGAAAGCCATGATACCAGAGATGAAAAACGCTTCGGATGATCAAGAATTTGTTTCACCGATTCCTCATCACTAGGCTTATAGCCTAGATGAAATAGTGAGTCACACGTATCAGTGAGAAGTCGCTCATTCATATTGACCCAGCGATATGTTGCTTATTGTAAAATAACGTACAAAGGTACCGCTTAAGAAAACTAAACTATTCGTTCTCTTTCGTTGGCTGGGTAGAACAAGCTTTGGCAGGTCCTGCACCGGTTCCGGCGACTCAATGTAACTACTGCGTCCAAGGCAAAACAATTCGCCATTAATCTAGAAGAACGAATCTACATGTTTTATTTGCTCTACAAATTTGAGGTTCATTGACTGTACTATACGTGAATCAGAGCTTTTTGTTTATGGGTTTGAACTTCTTAATAACTTGACACTAACCTGGTTTTGTTAGACGTAGCCGTGTAGTTGACAAGAGTTGTGGTACTCAGCATGAATATCAGCTGCAGTTACTATTACCACCACAGGAGGAAAATGAACAATACAAATATACATAATCAATCACAATATTTTATAATAAGGCTTCGTATTTACACTCATTTTACTATAGTGATGTGATTAACAGTACACGAACTTTGCAAACTAAAATAAGTGCGCGTTTGCTGCAATCACATAATCAACATCCTTGTGGCGCTAACTTTTAAATCGCCCTGCAGCTCTGTCTCGTGTTGTCTACTGACTGAATGAACGTGCGCGCGACACCAGCCAGCATCTGATCATAATGAAATTTGGATCCTTGTGTCTGTATGAAATTGATAATTTTGTAAGATGGGTAATGACGAGGAAATGTTATCAGGAGCTCCGACGGAAGATGCAAGTACCTCTAAAACCGACGTGGTAACGTTGATGCCTTCTGTGGGAGACACAGTTGCTACCGAACATCCGCATAAATGTCAAGCAATCGCATTAATCAAACCCGAGTAAGTTTTAGTGAACTAGGGTGATACGTCAAATCATTCAATGGACGAAATTAATTCAGCTTACTTTTCAGAAATATCTTTCATTTATGAAAAATATTTTAGATTCAATTTTGAAAAATGGGTGTCAAAGTATTAACATGACTGGAAGCTTTGACTTCTTTATTCGATGAACCGAATACTACTATATGAACGGAATTAGAAGGTGTTTTGGTCAATAACGGAGTCTGTTTATTTCTCATAAAAGCGCCCATAAATATGGTAAGCGGAGTTTAAAATATAATAATAATAATAATAGTACTTCACAGTAATAATAATATTTAATAATAACAAAAAGTAGATCACTTCAACAGTAAATTTATTCAAACTGTGAATAAATTTTGCGCGTTAGATTATCTAGGAGCGCTACCCGTGTTGAAGTAAAACGGTTTATGCATTTATGTGAAGACGCACTTCGGGAACTCAAAAAATTGAAAAACATTCATTCTTCGTTGCGACATTAACTACATGCTAATATGATATATGCAACGTTTCTAGCATCTAGGAACGTTGTTAGCACTGCTTCTTTTGACGTTTATTTTGCGGGCCAAATGACATGCATTGTACTGAAACAAATTGTAATATGTTTGTGTAATACTATTCTCCGGACATATAAATCGATTAAGTGATTGTACTTGTTAGTTTATTAATAAAGTTAACGAACTTGATACTGTAAACGAAGGACATGCTTTGAAATTGTATAACTAATGGAACAAAAACATTTTTTATTTGCAGATATATTGTTCCAGAGAGGCAACGGGAGCTGAACCTTAGTTATGTGTCCAAAGCCGTAAAAGCTAAATTGAAAAAACAAAATGACAATGCTGACCAACCGCCATGCAAGAAGATCAAGGGTAAATATAATGCTAGTTCTATTATTACCTGTCTCGTTTGTGTTTTCATTGGCGGGCTTAGTCCAGCATTTCCGTGTACATAGCATCCACATACTGTCTCATACCTTACTGAGCCAGTGCCGCAACATGTCGCATAAAATTTTAAATAATTTCCTGTTTCTATATTCATGATAGTCACCGGTTTTGTAAGATATTACTGCTAATGAGAATTGTAGCTAAAAGAGTGGTGTTTAGACATATTTGTCAGTATTACAGTATGCATGAGCAATATGCGCTTCAAAGGTAGAGTAATGATATCGATTATGTCTGCCAGTGTGCTCCTCGGCAAGAGAAGGGGTAATGGCTTTTGATATTCATTGTTATTAAGTTAGTGGTTAAGTTTGACTAAACGCAATTTATTCTTTTTTAGGTCAAAATAAGGCTAGACCGCATCATCAAAAGGCAGACAAGTCTACAAAGCTGTGTTTCAAGTTTCTGCGTGGCAACTGCCCCTACGAAAATTGCCTTTACAGCCATGATATTGATAAATATATAGCCACTAAAGAACCAGACATCGGGGACACATGTTACCTTTTTGAAAAGTACGGTCGCTGTCGTTATGGGATGACGTGCAGATTTAGTGGGCACCACCTGAAACAAGGCAGAAACATTACTGACAAAAACGTGTTTACAGGTGATGAAGCACTTTTTTACCGGTAATAGTTATTTAAATGTATCTCTGTGTTTCGAGTTTATTTTTTTACATCCGCTATCGCTATTAAGCATTCCACCAGACGGCTGGCTCCCAGCACGAAACTAAATGTGTCTATGCCCGGATTCGTTACTCACTAAGATATCACGGGGACCATTTAGTGTCTATATGTACGCTGCTATGTTGCGGGAATTGGGAACGCTTACCGAGGGAACTTGCCAACCAGGTTACTTGTTAGATGCTCTATTTGCAAACCATTGGAATCGTTTTCGGTAAAACTGTACTGCGGAGAATGTAGATGTTACGCAGAACATTTTCACAGATCATAAGCAGTGCAGCTGATGTTAATCTCTCGATTAAGTTTTCACCTTATGAAGGTATATTGAAAAGTATAAATCAACGTATTTTTAACAACCGCCTGCTTTTGAAAATGTATGTAGTCAAAAACAATGAGCATGGGATATCTATATAGGCTCAGTCGCATTAAAAATAAACATATTCTTAATGGGATCTGATGACAGTTCTTTAAAGCTTTTTTTGCAATACATTCACATCGGTGAATGATTAATGAAACTATTATTTTCTTTTAGCTTTTTTAAGAAAGCTAAAAGAGAACTTTTCTTTTAGAGGGAATTTACTGAGCTGCAAAAAAGATCCCTATACGTCCAATTACGCTGGCTGAATTACCTGTTAATTCTTCATTGAATATATATAAAATAAACCTCTAGTTTTTATTTTTAAACACTTAAAGATAGCCATTCTCCACAACTATGTTCTACGTTGGAGGAATCCTCTTTTTTAATGATCATTTCGTACTGTGAGAAAATTTGTAGAACTAACAACCCAATGTGCAAAAATTTTGATAATATATTAGACTAGTATTATTTTTCTTCCGAGAAATTTGCCGAACCTTATTAAAAATGTGGTCCATTGTAAGTGCACAATACAGATTTCTTTACCACTACCATATCAACGTTGTCTTTTGCAGGTAGTGAAGATGAGCCTGAAACGAACTTGCTCACCAAAGAACTACAAGCAAAACTCTGGAAAAAACATTACGATTTTGTCAAGACCAAACATCCTCTAGAGAGAATTAATAGTAAAGAGTATCTTAAATATAAGAACGAAACAGCCGATGATAGCGAGAAGGTAAAATTGCGTCTTGAAGAACGCAAGAAGATTGATTTTAAGTGAGTTAAATACTAGTTGCTTTTTTTCAATAAAAACACGGCGCTTTTAGAAATTTTCATATGATTGGTCTGGTTATAAATGCACAACTATGAATGAGAACGGAAATTTTTGCTGATAGGTAACGATTATTATTTACATCTTCGTTTGAGCACTATTTCTTGAAACGGAATCACATGTGGACAGGGCTCTGGAATGCAAAATTTAATCATTTGCGAGAGCAGCATACAAACGTATGTCATTATACTTAGGGAACAAGCTGGAAAAATTACACTTAGATATTGGTAATAATAATACTTGAATGCACTATGTTCTACTATGACTTACACTTTCAGAGGTAAGTTGTATCTTGCTCCGCTGACAACTGTGGGAAACCTTCCGTTTCGTCGTATATGTAAAGAGCTCGGGGCAGACATCACTTGTGGTGAAATGGCAATGGCTACAAAGCTTCTACAAGGACAAATGTCCGAATGGGCTCTACTTAGGAGACATGCTTCCGAGGACATCTTTGGTGTTCAGGTAAATGACAGTAGATAATAAATACCTCTTCATTATAAGCTGTTTCTTTTAAAAATTATGCCTCTCGACTTAGATACAAAGTTCACATAGAAAGTTATGATCTTTAAAGTTGTTTATCGCCGAATTAAAATATTTCGCGTTTGCGTTTACAGTTGTGTGGGGGTCATGCCGACGTAATGGCCCGGTGTGCCCTGCTGCTGGAGGAGCAGTGCAGTGTAGATTTTATTGACATCAATATGGGTTGCCCAATCGATCTCATTTATAAAAAGGTGATTGTTCAAATCGAAATTAGATCACTAAAGTAAATTTCTATATTTTCGTATATGGTATATGTATGTAAGTGTTTGAGTTACAGTTGATTCCTATGAAGCTTATAAAACATATACTAAATGTAACAGGTTCTTATTAACATACATATTACTAAAATGTGTTTTAGATAATGATATATAAATGATGAAATAGGGAACAGTCTCTTTATAGTCGGATAGTCCTTATTTTAGGATGATGCAGAAGATGCACAAACGATTGAAAAAAAATAGTAGATTTAACTGCGCAATAGATTTGCAACAAAGGCATTTTAGTACCATTTCTATATACCTATAGTACCTTATTGTAAATGTACTAAATAGTTAATAAAATCATTTTAACAACCATAGTAGCTATGGTTGTAGCTGTTGAATTTTGAGCGTATATAACGCTATGGTTAGATGATATAATAGAAATATAAATATACTATTAAAGCACGTCTCGTGGATAGCTAAATCCGTTTTTGTGATAATAATCTGTGTATCTCTTGCTGCTTCCATAGATATGAAAACTCTCTAGCTGTCTAAAGACATGAGTATGAAGTTACCTGTTTTAATTGACTGACCAAGGATCTATCAATAGTGTTCTTTAAACACTGACTTGTTACAATACCGTTAGGGTTTATGATGTGGGAGTTGACATTTGTCGATAAATATGGTCGCGGATTGTCTTCGGTGGGTGATTTAGGACAATAACGCTTATCTTATGTAAATAATTAATCATTTAGTAAGATCAAAACTGTAAATTTATTTACTTTAATAGGGAGCGGGATCTGGACTCATGAACCGTACAAACAAAGTGAACGAAATCGTATTTGCCATGACGGAAGCATCTAATATTCCTGTCACGCTTAAAATGCGCGCGGCTGTCCAAGAAGATCGTAATATTGCACACAAAATCATTGAAGATTTAAAGCCATGGGCAAAACGTATCTCACTGTTCACGGTACGAACCTACGTTCGTGATTTGGCATTTTATTATTATTAATAGCTCAGATTTATGATAGAAGGTCCATCAAGGCAGGCCTCGTACTCGTTCATAATGTACAAGGCACCTATGTATGTGTGATTTATACAATGAAACTTTACATTTTATCTTACCAATCGTTACTAATTGTGAATTCATACACGACAGTTCTTCGGCACTTTCATTCCTGGTGCTCAGTCTTTATCTAAATCATGATTTATAGAAAAAAAATCTATTTGTTAATAGGTTCATGGGAGATCGCGTGAACAGCGCTATACAAAGTCAGCTAATTGGACCTACATTGGCGAGTGTGTTCGTCAGGCCCATCCACAAATACCGCTTTTCGGTAGTGGGGACGTTCTCAGTTACGAAGATTACGAGAGGAACAGCTGTACTTATAAAGTTGATGGAATACTGCTCGCCAGGTAATTCCAGTTTTTTTTTTAAATGTAGTTTCAACTTTGTGATTGTGGCGCTCTTTTGCATATTTTTTTTTTTTAATTTTTAGGTTGTTTCACCGTGATCCTTTAGTTCTAGAGATCCTCTAAATATTTAATAATGTAAAAATCTCTTATAATCCACTAGACAGTGAGCTTAAATATACACCACTCAGAACGTGATGTACCATTGTTTTATATTAATACTGACATTAATGCATGCTAGGTAATTTAATTATTAATCAAAATGCATATTAAGTTTATATTTTATTTTATTATATTGTTTTTGTTATATACAAACATTTTTTTACGCAAAAGTTAGTTTCAATATCTGCATCGCAGCATAGGCAGTACGTGATATCTTTCTTTACTTTTAATGTTCTAGTCCTTAATGTTGGTTTTAGGGGCGCGCTTATAAAGCCTTGGCTATTTACTGAGATAAAAGAACAACGACACTGGGATATCTCCTCATCCGAGCGCTTCGAGCTACTCAAAAAATACACCAATTACGGATTAGATCACTGGGGCTCTGACACAGAAGGGGTTGAAAGGACCCGCAGATTTCTTCTTGAGTGGCTTTCCTTTCTCTACAGGTAATTACATAAATAAGCCGTTACAGTAGCAAGAAACACTACTTTTTTTAGGTGTGAGTACGTGTAGCTCTTAAAAGAGCGGGTTGCTGATCACATTTAAATTCACTACCATGATATTCCAAAGCAAAAATCTATAGTAGGGTGGCCAGGTGCGATCAAAGCACATATTTTGGACGCCATGAAATTTGGAGCTAACAAAGAATTAATTGACTAATTTGCTTCATATTCTTTATAAACAGTAGTTAAAACTAGTCTTCATATTTCTTACTACCATTGTCCTAAATGACAGCGGCTGCCTCAACTGATTGAGTCTCCAGGTATACAAAAGTGTGTAAATTATATTTTAGATACATTCCTGTGGGTCTATTAGAAGTACTTCCGCAAAAAATCAACGATCGACCTCCATCGTATAGGGGACGTAATGAACTCGAAACGCTAATGGCCTCGGCGTCCTGCGCGGACTGGGTTCGAATATCCGAGATGCTCCTTGGACCTGTTAGAGATGATTTCAACTTTTTGCCCAAACATAAGGCAAATGCGTATGATTAAATAAATATTTTTTTTTTCCTAATAATAACGTGTTGTTGTGTTGAGAGGAACGAATGTATTCAATTACAATGGAATATAGAGGCAATTTTAATTTCTTAGGTAGTTAGCTTGCTAAAGATTTTGTAAAAAATGTATAGCATAGTAAATATAAATAAATAAAGTTCAGAAAACTAGAAATTACGGAAGAGTTTGGAAATTGAGGAGTAGATAGCAGACTAAAATATTCATGTATTCGACAAGTGCTTCAAAAACCCTAGAAGCCTACTATGTTGTACTGCCACTCCTCAAAGAAGGGCATGCTTAATCGCGGGTTGTTTCATTCTTATTCTATATATTAAACATGCTTATTAAGGAAATGCGTAAATGTATAAAAGTTCTGCCTCCGTGTCCAAAAATAATGGAAGTTTTTACATAAGAAAAACACAACATTTCATTTGAATTTCACCAGCAAAATATTTGAATAAAATAAATAATTTTTTAATAATTTTAAATAAATAATTTTTTTGATCATTCTGTACAGCCTGTTGCTATTTCTCGCCCTGCTCGTTAATGAATTTCAAGTTTCCTATTGCAGAACTCCCCCAGTCAGTCTGTAATGCGCTCTTCATTGCGAAGTCTACTGTTGCGAACTCTACTTTCTAGTGATTGTAAAAGGTAATCCGTCGATGCGAATATATAAAAATACAGGATGTGTGAAAAATAACTTTGCCTTGTCTGTGAGGTCTATTCGGTATAATTGCGCTATATACAGATCCTCGTCCATTGTCGTATCTTTCTTAAGCATTTCCTAAAGTGTATAAGACCATTTCAGTTCTATTAATAATTTCATTGATTTTTTTCCGTAAGAATAGAAATGTTCACGTCGAATTTTCTAGGGCGAAGGCGATTGAGCCATCTTTGGGTTCTTTCTTCCGATAACACACTTTGATCAAAAACATAGCACATTTATTACTGGGCTTAAGTACCATTTATGCTCTTATCGTAAATCTAATAAAGTAAAGAAATCGAATTTTCGCAGAAGTAAAAGCGCATCTGCTGCCAAATTTCGGCTTTCAAATGACACTAACGCCGACCCGAGCCAGTTCCCATTGCCTGAAATAGGTAACGTTAAAGCCATATAGAAAAACCGTCAATACTTGCTCGACAATCTAATTTATTATATATATATATATATATTTGGCTAAAGCAAGGATATGGCGTATGTTGTGGTCAAGTTATCAAAAATACCTTCACAGGTTATTTAGACTGTTTGATACACGCATCTTCAATGTCAGTGTGAGTCCCGTGCTCACGAAAGGCACCAGAGCACAGTGCTAAAATTCCATCCAACAGTCTGCCAGTCCCCCATATGTTATGGAGACACCGATCGACGGCTTCTTAGGTTCTTGAAGAACTCGTCGAATACAGTTCTGTGAGGCGAGGAAGACAATAATAAATAGCATATTTTCCTTGATTTAGAGGTGTACTATAACGCGGGAATGCGCAGAATGGCTGAAAAACATTAACATTGTAGCGATGCCTGAAGAGGATTCTGCGAACGCCACTTTTCTTCAGCGCGCACGTTTGCGAAATACTAAAGAAGATTTTTTCCGTACTTCCAGGCTCGTTGACGAAGATCGTTTTAGTTAGGCTTGCCTCCAGGCAAGTGCAAACGTTACTGTATGCCGCTCACCGAGCCTGATCTGAGAGTCGTTCGTGTGTGAGTTGAAGTTTGTGCTGTTCAGCGAGGTTATATTAGAGTTCACTGCTAATCTTGACGCTAGCGTTGACCTCTGGACGATGTTGTGGAGAAGAAAGAAGGTTTTATAAAGTCAAGTTATACTCCGTCAGCTTACCTCGGAAATACGTTAGGACCGGATCATAGTGTGCGATAGCGATTGGAAGCGTCATTCATTGTAGAGAAGCCTCTTCTGCAGGCAGGTTTCTGTGAATGTGATCTGTACCAATCGCTTTCAACGCGTGAAGAACGATGTATCAGGTCCCCGGGCGTAATGGAGCAAAATGCAAGTATCTATTAGCTTTCATTTTTTTCTTAGCGGGAATCAGCTACGTTGCTGTGGCCAAGAGCATTCATTGATAGTAACGAAAAGCGAGGCACGTGGAAGCCGCATCTCTGTTTTGTTCACCTGTTACTATGTTTACGTCTAGAACTTTAGTACTTCAGCATGAAATAGTATTTTAGCGAATGTTAACAGAGCGCCTTAAATGCAGCAACCTTTGTGGCCTTCCCGCAAATCTTAACGCCGCAGGGTGTTATTCCCTTGTGGAAGAGCTTCTGCTGCTTCTGGCATAAGTGCAGGTCGAGTCGCAGGGAATGAGAGAATCCCATTCGTAAAAAAAGAAGCACAGTATTTGTAAAACATTTTGACAGGGCCCGATATGTCGGCCGTTTAAGCAGTATTTTATTTCCTCAACTTCAATCCTCAACTTCAATCAATTCAAATTATCCTCTGGCAGTTGGCCTTCAAAGAGGTGGAGCACACTATTGGGCCATCGTACATTATACGTGATAGTTGAGCACAGTAAAGCGTTGCTGAAACTGGGAACGTACATGGAGTCCTATCCGAGTTCCGCCGCATATCATGGGCCACCTCTAAATGTCGAAAATAGGATGCACCGCTTTTCCACGTCAACTAGGTTATCACTGCCGATTGCATCAGAAAGTCTCTTATATGTCGTTGCTTCATCGCTATATCGACTAGTTACTGCGTTTAACGGTCTGTATCAGGCAGGCTTGCCTCATGCAGGCGGTTATATACACCAGCTTGACTCATAAAGCGCTAGGGGTAGGATTGGAATGTAGTTAGTTGCCTGTTGTGAGTTGTCCATGGCTAAAGATGCCAATTGTTGTCGTCTAAATGGAGCAGGAAAACGTACTAAGGACTGTCGTGGGTTACTTACAAAATGGCCTAAAATCCGGCCGCGCGTAGTTAGACCGCAGCAATCCTGAACAGCAACTTCTACTCCGTCGACTATTGGAACGCGTGACCGGGTTCTTCTAGTGGTCGTTGATCCAGATCAATACGTGGACCTCTGCATATATTACAAACGTTTCCCTTTGCTGTGGTAATTTAATTCGCGCATCGGAACACACCCTGTAGTACAATGCGGAACGATTTATAATTTGCAGTAGGCATTCGATGGCAGCTCGAAGGTCTGTAACATACATTTAAAAAGATTGATATGGTTCGTTAATGCTGGCTTGGGTGCACCTATCTGGTAATACAAGTGATTCTGTATAACTGAGAAAGGATTGTACGTACTCCCAAAAGGGTGCCTTAGGTCAAGCGCGCAAACGTCATCCGTACGTGTCTATTATATTGTTTTCAGGTCGCACGAAACGCTTTGGTTGTAGGCGTGTTGGTTTATAGCACGCTGAGTTCTGTAAACACATTAATACAATTTTTACCTCCGACACCGCATAAATGTGCGTTCTTAGCTTTGAACAACAGGGCTGCCCAGTGACGGTTTATCTTATTTATTGGGCCGATACTTGCTGACAGGTTTTTTGGTTCCTGTTTTGTTGGATTGGCCGGTAAATATCAAGCGAGAAGACGTCGTAGAAGTCGGTTTGTGACTAGGTGGGGGTTAATTGTGATTTGAATAAGTTAACGGGTTATTGTCCTCCTTGTGCTCTACTTCCGAATTGGTAGTAGCACCGTTGCGGTCGGGTTGATGTTGGCAGTTATCATCGGGCGCGTCAAGAGCGCGCCTCGTGAGGTTTAAGGCCCTTCCTACTCGGTAAGTCTCGAGTCGGTGTCCGGCTCCTGTTATAGGTCTGACTCGGGGTGGACATATACTTGTCAGAACGATCCAACCACCTACATCGAACAGTTGTCGTGAATGCGAGGACAAGACATAAAAGGAGGCTCCAATATTTGCTGTGCGGCTTTCCATTCTCTCTTCGCTTTCAAGGCCCTAAAAACGGCTTACGACGATCGGCGCTATCGGCATTGCAAAGTAGGCGTGTAAGTGTTTCGAATGTCGTGGCTTGCCCGCAGTTTGTCCCCGACAGTGATCGGTCGTTATCAGTTGAAGCGGTGCGCGCGTATTAGAGCGCCGAGTCAAAGTGTTGACGGCGTTCAAATAATTTTTCACATCATACAATTCGGGCATACGAACACAGTGCTTTGTGTTCCATATGTTTGTTACCATCTGATGAGTGTCGTACCCAATGATTGCAGGAGACGAACGTGACATTTTAGATGAGTGAATTTTTCTATCTAGAAGCAAAAATATGTGCCCAGCGGGTAATTGAAACTGATAGTTATATATGCGATGATATATCAAAATGATGCTGGTGACTGCCGTGGTATTTTCAAGCGTAGGAAGTAAGAAGGAAGTTGCTGTCTTCTATTCATAAAAAGCTAACATAACACAAGAGAAAACCGAACCTGTCTTTCTAAAGGCAAATATGTTTGTCTGATTAACTATCTTTTACACTGCTCTATCCAAAAAATCTAAAACGACTGTAAAAAAAACAGATCGGATTATCTTAAGGGTCGTTTTGGGTAGAACAAACTCGTTACCTAAGGTTATTAGTAGTATAGATAAAAAGTTAAAGCAATTAAATGTTTTTGATTGACTTAATTTGTTATTTCTTTGATGACCGCATTATTTTTATCTACGCTTTTGATAGCCACAAAACCCAACGTGTTCTTTCATAATACGGTTGAAAGACAACCATTCATGCAGTACATGTCAATCATATTTCTTCATGTAACATAACGGTTTTAAATATTCCTGACGTCATACGCATTGTCACTCTGAAACCTTCCCAAATCAAGACTTCCTGCCTTTCTTCAGTTGTTTCTGCTGTGCCACTGCAATGTGACTACAGTGTCGGTATCCTGTTGCATATATTGCGTTTGACCCTATACATGTACCGCCGTATCTTGCTTTCTCACTGGAGTGTTGTAGAGATCCAGCAGACACGCAGCAGGTAATTGATTAGCTTCTTATGTTTGATTCGTATTACACCTTGCTTGATGTGAAGTGTAAGTCAAAGGAGTAACAACAATTTTAAAAGTTTATGCTTGCATTCTCAATTTTTTACCCAGCCTAAATTGGGCACATTTGTCTGCGTAACATAATCTTCACGTGGCATAATTTGGGCCTTCAGGACTGTCGTCTGGAGTGTTTAAAGGGTGTGCATTATCACTGTCGATGTGGTCCGGCTAGCAGGTGCGAATGGGTTGTTGGTTAAGTAGCGGTCACCCATGGCCAGGGGTATGCTTAGAGGAGGAAGGTGCTTGACGGACGCACCGATGGCCTTTCTGGGCAGTTTTCTACTGTGCCAAAGAGCGAATCTCTATCTTTAGCTGGGAAAGAAATGGGTTGTCACTGCTAGCGTAGGCAAGGGCGCGGCCACAAGTGGGCAGATCTTCGAAACGAAGGCGACGGAGATGCTCAAACATGCTTATGAGATGGGCCGGATGGCAGACGTTCCGGAGCCGCCTGCTTTGCCGTTATTTATGTTAGAGGTACGGCCTTCTAATAGGAGGTCAATGAGATGGTCTGAGAGCTCCAGAGGGTCGCACTCGGCTGATGTGCATGATTATCTTTTTCATTGTCAAGTTCAGGTATGTCAGCAAAGTATTTTCACGCCGCATTTCCTATGTTTTTGACTAATTTTGTCCGGTTATAATTGAGTACGTTTGACCGCACAGCACAACGTTCACATATCGTTAGTCGGCCTGATACACGCGGCGCAATAAGACGCAATAGCTCGGTTTTTGCCCTTTGAAAGAAAAGTGTTTAGCCGATCGGCTCCCTTTTTGAAGTAGACCTTCGCAGGATGAAACAGAAAAACAACGTAACTGGACCATTTAAAAAAGCATTTAAGGCAGAATCGAATTAGCTGCCCACGACTTCTCGAAGAACAAACTAAAGAGCCACCCAAAGGTTTTTTCCTGCGCGTGTTTTACATGTGATGCTGGAAATGAGGCATTTACTGGCGTCGGTTTGCGACCTAAAAAAAAAACTATTACGCTGTAAAAGTAAAAACAAAGTTCCCCCTGTTGGGGCAAAATTATTTACCGAATCGAGTCCAGTGTCCTGTAAAGAAGCGTTTTGAGCCGGACGAACCTGCTTTCTAAAACTTTTAGTAACCTAAGGCAACCTGAATTCGTTGTATTAAAGCATTATAATATAACAGATTCAGGTTGATTAAAAAATATCCTTAAAAATCAGTTGGTCAAGTTGATAGTAGCTATATACGCTCCCGCACAATCCTTTGCTTTTCTTGTAGAACCATTATTCGTTAAATGTCAATCAAATTTGCCGTGGCAGTAATCGGTCGATAGGACTTCTAAAACTACTGAGACTAAAAGAGATTTATTCAGACATTGATGAGTGAATTTTGGAACACTATATTTGATAATGTTGAGCCTCATAAAGCTCTACGCTCGGTTATGAACTTGAACCACCATGTGTGCCAAGTATGTTACGTCATCACGGACCTCATTAAACTCTACAAGTACTTTATCAAACTCTGGTTGAGCTTTATTAGAATAGCTTTCCCATGTAATGTAGTCACATCTATCACGTCTAAGACGAAACGAATGATGGGATGTCGAACTGGAAAATGTGCCCTGGCGGTACAATAGGCTTGCACGCAAACATTGAATTGATGAGCTTTTAATAAAGAGGCTGATAAGCAGAAGGAATCATTTAGTTGCCTGTTTAAATACACACGGAATATGGCAAAATGAAAGACATGTCAGCGAAATCAAAAAACTTGCAGTTAATCCGGCTGAATACAAAAAGAAAAAAAAAAACAGCAGAAACGTGCTTTGTTCAATAAATTGTTTGCTTCTTTATCCCATTTATTACTTCTTCAGTTCTTTTGAAGGGAACGCGAAAGATGAAAGCCATTTGAGAATGTTCCATGTGGTATTTTGTCTAAGATAAAGTATAATAGGGCGTGTTAAGACCTCATATTGAGTAACAATGGTGACGAACTGAATCATTGACGATTGAGTGAAAAACAAGAAGTGACCCTTGATGAGTAATCTTTCTTAAAAAGACTCCCCTGAAATCCAATATGAACCCTCCGTTACCTAAGGTTAATACATTTAGCTTCTTTAAACACTTCATAGATTGATCAAGAGTAAACACTCCTGGTTAATTTGCGGTACACAATAACTTATTAGAATATTTCGGTTAGTGAGTGCGCAGGTTTTTTTTCTAATAATATAGAAGCTACATTAAACAGAATGTATGAAGTATCGGTACCTATTAAATACATTGAGAAGTGTATCTTTCGGTAAATCAGTAGCCCAGTTCATTAAAAGAAAAAGTTTGTACAAGTAACTTTACTGCAAACGAACATAGTGTGACAAAAATTATCAAAATGTGATCAAAAAAGGATTAAATGATTCTCAAAAAATGACACAACAGTTTGTTAGTTAGAGTAAATACTATGAATTACGTAAAATTCGCAAAAGAAAATTTATAATTTTTAGAAAATTACGCACCTTGAAGATAAAGAAGAGCAAACCCCTAAGATGCAATCGGGAAGTAAAAAGCATTCTGCAGCAGACGCAGTAGAACTCGTTTTTATCTAAAATCAATGTGGTTATATTACGATCGGCGAAATCACATATTGACAACCTGCGGGAATTCAAGCAAAGAGAGAAAGACAATATTTACGGCTGTCATAAATGTTATCATATACTAGTAAAGATGATATAAGATTACCTACTTGCCAATGCAACACGGATTAAACTTTGTGGAATGTTTGAGGAGACTTTAAAACAGCAGATATTATATTTACAACAAAAATTTGGGAGAACCTTATATTGGGCATTTTAGAACACAAAAAAACTGAGAATTTGGCGAGAAGACACATTCAATGAGCCACCTGATGGTAATTTGAACAGCCTTACGATGAACTGCGAAAGCAAGATGAAACATATGAACAACGCCCTAAAATCAAAAATGCATTTTTGGGAGGAACCTCCGCGTTTATTCATCCAAGTTCACAAGAATTATGCTGGCTCATGAAACGAACTGAATTTTCTTATGTTAGTAGACGCCACCAGCCTGCAGATAGGAGTAATAATGGCCAAAATCTACAAGCTAATGGTGATTCACGATCACTTTAAAGAATGGAGCCATATGCACTTTCAGTCTCATATTATCTATTAAAAATGATTCAACGGAATGAATAGCAAGAATTATTAAGGAACACTTAGGGAAAGTGGTGAAGAAAATGAAGTACATTGGTCCATAAGATCTCAGCTGACCTAGTAATGAGTACGCTATCTTTACCTGCCAGTAGAGCTATTAAGTTCCCAGCCAAAATATTTTATTTTTAGAGAAAAATATAATACATGCTAGACTTCCGATCACACTTAAAAACACGAAGTTCGCAAGAAGAACAACTCTTAATAGCCAATTTCATGTGGGTCAGAAAGCCGCCATTAAGATGCATACAGAAAATGGCATTTTGGAGTAATACATGAGATCTCAGGACTGAAAAATACGATAATAGAATTCGACAAAGCTGGTTAAAAATTTTATTGATCAAGTACGCCATGTAAAAGACTTGGAGGAGATATTCCTAATGGCTTCTAATGATGGAAGTTGATCCTGGATGAAGTAGCAGGTTGAAGTGTGGACCCCAATACACCATTCAAATGGATTAGAAAGCACAGAGGCGTGTGGCAGGCGGTCAAGAATAGGGAGCTATGAATTCTGAAACCTAAGACATACATACTGCGAAAATATAAGGCGATTTATTAGAACAAGGAAATCCCCGGGCAGATTGATTTCTACGTTTAGAAAGAGCTAGCCAAGAAATATAAAGGTATTGCGTCGAGGGGCATATGAAATAAGTTCCGAAGAGTGTTAAATGTTAGAAATACTGCAAATAAAATTCCCTATCCAGTAAGTTAGCATTGACTGACCATCGTATAATACGGAAAATCAGTCATTGAGCCTAGTCATTTAGTAAATAGTCGATAACGTTTTTTTTTTATGAACAATGATTTCATTATAAAAAAAACTCTCGTTGGCAAATGACCTGCCTCTTTCATTTTAGGTAAACACGGACGCAAAAATAATAACCGGTGCAAACTTAGAAAGGACGTTACGAAATTTTTTCTCCTTAACTGCTGAACGTACCTTAAATAAATCTCGTTACCTTTCAGTCTGTCAAATGGCCATATTGATGATAAAAGACTTGATAATTTATTTTAAGATTTTCATCTCGTTAGACGTTAGATTTAACGTTGTAGAAGGATCTGAAATAGTCGATATTTTTGTTCAAATATTGATCAAACAGTATTGTCTGACCGGCTGTGCAGTCCTGGTATTCCTTTATGTGTCTCTATATATATTCCTGTTGTGCTTTCAATTGAACCTTTATTATGTTATATGATTGTAATGTGACAAACGATTTACAAAAGAACCATTGAAAAACACCAAGTCGTTCAAAATTATCCAATTAAAGTTTTGTTTGGAATTCCCTTATTAGTTTCGACAGCTTGCTTCTAGCATGCAAATCTTAATATTCACAACGTATTTAAATACCACACAGTAATCAACATCTTAAGGCAGTCGTCAAAAAAATACCAGTTAGTTCTGTGGCTCATTAGATTTAAAATTCAATGCGCACTTTATACGAAGGAAAACGCTAGTTTTACTTGTTTTTGAAAACAAAACTGTTTTCGGCTAACTGCAAATGAAAAAAGGTGTGGCTACAAGTGAATGGAACAACTTTCCATATGAATTTAAAGTTACGGCCTAACACTGCTACGTGAAACTAGAATCTTAATTTATACATGAATAACGGATAAATAAGGAACATGTAAAAGGCGAATGTCCTCCTATGGCCGGTGTATTTTATGATAAGCTTATACAATAACTATCGGTTTACATTCTTCTTGGTCTTTTTCAAATCATGGTGGTTACAGGAAAAAAATTGAAACAGAAATTATATTGTTGAGTTTTCTGAGCTTTGCTTTTTGGGTACTTGTTATTCAGTTTAAGAGTAGCTTCCACTTGAGATTCCTAGTAAATACGTTATTATCCAAAAATGCAATAAGACAAATTTTGAAATAAATGCATACAACTCATATATATATATGTTAAACGTGAAGTGAAATGTAATCTTATTCTGGGATGGTTCAACAAAGTTTTAAATATGCTTATTATATATTTTTTAGGAAATTAATAACTGGGTCAACTTTTTTCCGCGATTTTCAATTCTAAATCGTGCATATTCGTCTAAACCAGACACAACTGTTCATAGCCTAAATGCCGCCACATCTCTCTGGAAGTTACTAACGGTAAATAACTTCTACATGTAGGTCATGTTACTGCAGTGGACATGGTTCTCTTTCTATTACGAGCTAAACATATGCATCGCATTTATGTTTGTTTACATTGCTATATTTATGCTTTACTTTACTTATGCAAATTCCATTGAATTATTGTAATAGTGTAAAATGAGGTCCATCACAAATAGACGAACTCATTCAATCCTATGTTCAGCTGTATGAAACTATAATATAATATAATTAGGCGAGATGGGCATGTACGTTGTCTTGTTGCCATCTGATACATCGATCAACATTTGATTTTTGGCGGCGAGAGGGCCAGAGGCCTTTCTTACAAATAACGTGTAACACTGAGCAGCCTGCCAGAATGCGAAGTATGAATGTAGCTGTCTGTTTGTGTGTCTTTATATAGTTCAGGCGTGTACGCTCGGACGTTTTGGGCGAGCGTATACCTGTAAGTGCAAGCGTCAGGGTTCCTTGCGGCTGTTAGTCCATCCCTTTGTCTATGGGGACCTATAGCACTGGTGCGGTGTGCGATTAAGGAAACATATGCGCGTATACCCGCAGCGCGAAAGCCTCTAGGTTATAACTTGAAGTTAAAAAACTCATCCTCAATGCCTTACACAATACAAATCGATAGAGCTATTCGAGTTAGCAGTTATTAGGTGAAAACTGGTCCTCCCTGGGCCGAAACTAGAATGGAAATCCATTGCTTGAGTAATACAATTTATGAGGTTATTTGTATTACTATTTGAGCAGCTTTATAAGTGACGCTAGTAGTCGCAGCAGCAGTAGCAGATCGTCTTTTCTCTCGGACAAACGAACAACCAACCTATACTACTCTAGTCTACTCTGTAAAGCTAGCTGAAGACTAATACCGCGTGCTCAGTCGTCAAAGTGTCGTAGCTGGTAAAGGCTCTAAAATTCACGTCGTGGTGTAAATCGCGACTCACAGTTACGATCTCAGTACCTTAGAAATAGCAAGAACAATCAACCTGCATTAACATCTCGCAAGCAAACCAGCTGGTCAGCACTGGTCATTGCTAAGACAATGCTTTATAATCAAACTGAGTTCAAAGCAAAGAAATGGTCAACCAAGAGAGGAAGCTGCACATATGCGTAGTTGAGCACCCGGCGTGTCTTAGTTATGTCATACGAAAGCCGCTGATATTTCTGTAATAGCGCTCTACCTATGTAGCCTGCGATAGATGTTGACATTTTGTTCCGTAAGAACAAGGTGTATCGAAATGGCTCAACAAATGAGAATCAATCCTGACCAGCCTGGCTTCTGGGCTCCATCTTGTAACCGGATCGACGAAGGACAGGACTTTCAACCTCGCACCTGGGATGACCTAAAAATAATATTAATAGACATTGCCTATCTTCTTAACGTTCTAAGTAGGGAAGTGAAGAATTTTACCTTCTAGTGGATAAAAAGTGTGTATGTACCGGAAAGTCCGAAAAACGTTGAAGAACTTTACGCAGAGGTTATCGTAATAGAGGACGACTTGAGTGATATAGAGTTACTTAGTGCCGAAGTAGCTTACAAACAGACCGAGACCGATTTGCAAAAGTTTGCTGTCACTGTGGAGCAGGCCAACGCCGATCACAGGAATAAAGAAGGTATATTTTACGGACGTTGAGCGTGACCGTGTGCAAGTGTTAGGGGTCTCAGGCAGCACATGCGCGCGTGCCAAATCCAACCAAATGCTCCTGTCGGCAGATACATTATGAGCCCCGAAGAAAAGCATCAGATCGCCCAGATTCCATAGTTATAAGGTAGGCATTCTCTAATAGTTAGAGTTTTTACTGACTGAGAAACATCATCTTGTATTAATGCCTTGGCATGTAAAACCTCAGTCATCAGGCGTGAGTGATTCTTCAAGTCAACAAATAAAAAAAGATAGAAAATATGGTTTCCGCAGAGAAGGTTACCTCAAGCTTTACTTGATCTGAACTGCTTTTCCTTGCGTCCTTCGCTCCTGATTTTTAAACTAATATTTTTTTGCTTAAAAATACATCACGTAGGTTATAATTTGTGGAATATTTGAAATTATGCTTAATTTCGCTCAGCTGGTTTTCCCATCATTATAGTACGAACTTGTAGCTTCTATAAAATATTTATATAATCTTAATAACTCGGTATTCCCATTTTATGAATTCCAACTTCCCGCGATTGTTGGTGTGGTTGTGAATGTCGATTCTGGTTAACTACTGGTTCACTCGGCTGTTCTTGCACTTTTTTCCTGAACTATTTTGGTAAACTACTGTTCTTTTTATATTTTTATTGGTTTATACTTTCTTACAAGATATCCTTTTTGATTTCAAGCAGGGACTATGTCTCTTTGCATCAGCTGTGGGCTTATGCGGCGTTCCGCTCGCGAATCTTCAGGGAACTTGAACACCACCCAGAATTGAAGCCAGACAATGTAATCAAATAAGTTACATTAACCATGAAAAAATCACTTAGATCATATATCAAACCTCCCATGCGATAATCAGTGTGTCTATGGAAGATCAAGCAAGACAAAGTTACTTATTCTACAATGCAAACTTCCTTTTAATTAGCACGAAACAACTAATTTAAGAGGTCGTAAATTATAAGACAGATCGCATCTTCACTTAAACTGAGTCTCAAAACGCGGTACGTTGTGCTACCCTGAGTGGATTTTTGACAAATCCCCGTAAATAATTAATCGCGATCTACAGCGTGCTTATATATAATACCCTTGTATGTTATTATATATATTTATTTATACAATATATGACCGTCAATAGTATGTACTTTACTTTCTTTTGTAGCGGCACGTTGGTTAACGTCAAAGAAACGGAGTGTGCGCTCGATAATAAAGATCCCTTTTATGGACGTATCATACCATGAAAGAAAATTATAGTATATAAGACACTTAAATAATTATAAAATGTCAAAATAATCAGCAATAAAGAGTTTAATAAGTACTTCATAGCTTTCATATATATATATATATATATGGTAAGGAATCTGATAAAATGATAGTAACAGATTACACAGGCCTTAACTTTTGCAATGGCGCAGTTGTAATGTTATTGACCTTATTCTTACAGACTAAATCTAAATCTAGGGATGATTTACATAGTTTGCACCCGTAGCTTCTGATTGAACTTCTAAACATGAGAGCGGTCAAGAGACATGTGTATCCGTATGTAATTACAGCATTAATGATAAGTGATTCAATTTTAGATGCTCCAATCTGGTTGTGTATTATATACGCGTATATATGTGGTTTGAAATTGTTTTAGCCAAAAAACAGGACGTATATCAACGTCTAAGTTATCAGCATTTATAATAAGTAAAGTGTTGACAGTTGGGTTCTTGATGCACTTCCCTAATTCATACTAACTAAGGATCATAAATTGCGACCATTTGTCTAATATATTTGGTGTAACTTTACTAATCGACAAACCAAATAAGTTGAATAACTTCTTTAGCAATGCTTTAACGCTTCCAAAATGGTTAAAGCCCTGCGCTCATTTTACATTGTTAAAGACGCTATTTTTCAGCACTTTATTAACGGAATAACGCGAGAGTTATGATACTAGATGCAGAATACTTACATGTGTGATGAAAACCCGACTTCTTTTCATAAGGCAAGAATCTGCATTTTATTCAGCTTTTAACAGAAGGTATTGCAACGAAGGATTTTAAAGCATGAGTTAAAAATTTGACTACAAGGTTGGTCTTTATTAAACAGTTGTAATACGACCATACTTAAGGTGTTTACGTAACACTTTCCTGACGCAAAATCAAGTAGCAAATACACTAACATAAAGCATGGCAAGTTACTTGGCTTCGAGGTATAATTCTTCACAGTCTATTTTAAGCTACAATGTACTCACAACGTTCGAATGTGAATCCGATAGTTTCAAGTATAATTTTCATGAAGTACTCACCAAACACCGTATATTATTAGCCAACGAATCCGATTTCTGCACTGTCGGTTAAGTAATACCCTAGTACTAGCGCTAGCTATACAAGTGATAATAAATGTATTGAAAATATATGCCTTCTGTATACGTATCATAGTTTTTTGCATTATCCCCTTATTATTTCTCATGTGTTATTCACCATCCCTACAAATGGCATTCGTTCACAATAAAGAAGTCTTTAAATACTTGAACGGGTTCTGCATAAAAATTACAATATTAAGGCCAACACACAAGAAACTACATGCGAATTTCGTTACTTACTGAATAATGCTCCATAGGCTTATCTTTCTTTGGACGCTTTATGTATCCACGCCCTTTCTAAAACATAAATAAGTAAAAATAAAGGAAGCAATGACAATGTTATATATTATACAACATTTTCTGTATTTCTTACTTCAACCTGAAATGTCTGATGATTAATCGCATTAAACTTTTTGCTTAAAACGACCGACCTCTGACAATGAACTAGGTTTATCGTAACAAATTACTCACGTAAAATTTTAGTTTCAAGCCGACTACATTGTCATTCTCATTGTAGGAAGCGATGTTGCAGGTTATAACGACATTGACTTATTATTTGCATGTGACTTAGTCTATACTATACCGCTCCTTAAAACCTGATGATCTTTAACGTGGTAAATGAGTTCTGCAACAGATTCCCTTTAATTGACTGATCGCTCGTCAATTCTATCGATTGATCTTTAGATGATATCGATGTTTTTTATAAGGACAATACGTACCCCTACGATATCACTCGATTTAATTCGTTTTTGTTTGATACTATAATGGATTCCTTACCATTTAATTAATTACCAAAAACACGACATTATATCGATAACTTTGATCTACTGCTACGCAATAGCGCTTTTGACTCATTTTCAGTTCAAATCGTCAGACCGCTGAAAACCGACAGCACTCAGATTCCTGAAATAATTGCCGCATAAATTATGAGTTTTCGCTCACTATGCGAGCACTATTCTTCTCGGGTTATCATAATTGACGCATGCGCATTTTTACGCCTTATTATTACCTACTTACTACCTATACAAGCTTGTCTAATCGTGGCATCTATCGTGACTGACTGTTATGAGGCAATTGAGTTAGGTCTACTGGACTCCGAGACTCGAATTCAAATATTTTTCTATACCTTGATAAATATACATACGTACATTATTATTATTATTGGCATTTAATATTATAAAGTTGTTAAAGACGGCATTCTAAATGTTTGCTTGTTTACATCTATCCATGTCTTAGGCATACAGATTTGGTAATTATTATTACTAATTAGTAGTATATGAGCACAAATAGTAAAATGTGTAATTAATTTATTATATTTTAATAAAACTTTATAATGTTCGATAGGAAGTGGCGTGAAGAAAAATAATTTAATTACGTTTTAAATTTTTACAGTACTTATATAATTAAAAGTTAAGATGTAACAATACAAATGATTCAAAATACAACTAAACAAAAATAGTTTACGAAGTTCGACAAAAATCATTCTGTCTTTCCAAATATTCTCCGTTAGTCGAAGTACAAGGATTTTCATGCTCAAAAAGTTCTACCTTTTTCAAAACAAAATGTACACTTAAACACCTTTTGGATATTAGCCACGAACCACTCATCCCAGATACCACTGGGACTGTATATTGCAAAAATCCTCAACCATCTAGAAGTGCTGAAGGTAATGAAAGGCTAAACCAAATACCTTTAGAAAGTTCTGCATGTTTGCATGTGCTATTTACTTACTTAGTATTATGGCAAAATAAAATGGAAATCGATGCGCGGAATAATAATAATTATTTGCGATTATAGGTGCTTCTATTAACTCACGATACGCGCGTTAATGATAACACCTTAATACTGATCTACTCTAGAAAGAGTAGATCAGTATTTCCATGAGTAGATATGCACTTCTATCGCTGTAAACTAAAGAGATACAGTATGGACAAATATTAAAGTATAATGAGCATCTAGCTAAAGCAGACTTGTCTCTTTAGGTTAGGCGCTCGATGACTTAAAATGTTACAAAATGTCTTAATTTAGTGGCCCCTGTACCATGAGTCACATGATCTAATAATAGGGAACAAGAAATTGTTATGAATGTACCGTCGAGACAAATTAAAACTGCTAGATGTACCTGAACTACAGAGAGAAATTAAAGAGGGAAGTCGATACGTTTTGTATTATTTTAGTTAACACAATCGTAGTTCGAAGCTTATCACGTTTTTATGAAGTTTAACTGCCGGATTATTTCAAAACTTCTGTTCAACTATATTTGTTAGTTCTGAAGGTCTACAATAATCTTCTTTTACTGGAAATATCGGTATGATTATTGTTCCCTTTTGATTTGCTTAGACGTGCTTAGCTAAACTTCTTCTGTAAAAAAATATATCAAACCTTTAGTAAAGATTTTTATACGTAATAACAGCGTATGTAGATATGTCAAAGATGTCTCAAAGCACCACACACAATATTTTGAAATTTGCAACATAAAATAATTTAATTTCAAATTATTAACTAAATTAGAATCCATTACCAACCCGAAATAGCTGACTTTAGTATAATTCGAATGTTATTTCGAGCGCTTATTACAAGTTAATTCAACTTCACGCGTGTCTTCTATCTATTGCACTAAAAATAAATATTATCCTTAGAGAAGTATAGAAGGTTGTTAGTTCGACGTGTTAATAGAAAGAATGTAACAGAGCGCCTCAGATAATGCATAACGTAATGAAGTATGCACCGCCATGCGAGCAATTCTAAGCGCAAATAGTCGATCTAGCTCAACATATTTCAACTTTTTGTATACAACCGCAATTGATTGGTCTTGAGTACAATAAACCATTTCTTCGCATCTCTACAGCAGACAGGCTGCCTTAATCGGGTAAACACCAGCCAGTGAGGGTCTGCCAATACGAATGAAGATAAACACATTAGCTGATAGAGGCAGCAAAAAAAGAGAAATAGTGTGGAGAGCGGTAAACAGCAAGGCGTTACAGTGCTGTTTGGACCCGTGGTGTCAACACTTGCTGGTTAGTGATGGGGGTTATTGAAGTGCAACTGGATGAAAGTAATAACTAGTAACTGGCAGAAGGCGGCATTGCTGGGCAGGTTAGGCCAGCTGCTGCTGCTGCTGCTGCCAAAGTAAAGAGACTGTGCTTGGGAAGGGCTGTCCTTTGGGCGACTTTTACAGATCCGCGGCAACATCTTTACACTACATTTATTAATGTGCCAAAGGTGAATAACATTTTTAGCGACCTGAATAGATAGTGAATTTAAACCTCACCAAAAGATGATTCGATCAGGCTCAACAAATTTTCGGGACGAAAAAATATTTATAAAGTAATTGTTTTTTTTTATTGAAAGGAGTCTCAACTTGATATTGTGCTATTATGTAGTAGTAATCACTTAAATTAAGCTTCTATCATATTTTTGAACATGTACTATTTATAAGTAAACTTTGTTTTATTTATAGTTTATTTGTCGTACGGCTTGTGGACCAATGGCATTGACATTTTTCCCTATAGGTTGCAACTCGCGCAAGTAAATGTCCTCAATCCATTTTCAAACCCCAGAGTGTCTGCGAAAAATACAAGTAATAAACTTCTAGCATATGCGTATCTTTAAATACTTCTGATATTTTCCCTATAGGATAAAGCTACCTACGTGTCCAAACGGAATCGATACGGCCAGGACACTTCTTGATATTTGGATCTGCAAAGTTCAACGGCAACCGGCGTCGGTTTCATTTTAATTTATCATCATATTTGTGAATTGCATCATATTACTGTATGTATGAATTCAACAGAGAGTCTAGTCGAAATGTGCCCGTAAACTGCAAATGATTAAAATATTGACATGCACCTAAAGTTTTATGCAGTAATTACTTGATAATAATAATAGTAAAATTTAATTTCATGCATGCCTAATTTACCAGATGTCATGTAAAGTAATCGTTTGCACAGTG
This sequence comes from Varroa destructor, assembly GCF_002443255.2. Taxonomy (NCBI): domain Eukaryota; kingdom Metazoa; phylum Arthropoda; class Arachnida; order Mesostigmata; family Varroidae; genus Varroa; species Varroa destructor. Next base: position 48,495,599 of record NW_019211457.1, on the reverse strand, counting down.
TATAGATGCAGCAACCTAAAATAAAAAAACAAATAACGGATATAGCTTTTGCGGTCTAATTATTTTTATTATCTTCAGCGGCAGGCTGCCAAATAACAAGAATGATGGAGGATGAGACATCGACGATGCTTTCCTACTCTGCTTCATTGTACGCAAATCTTTCGACCTTGCTTGATGTTGAATATTGGTCCTGGATTTGGTGGCTGTTTAAACCTGTGTTGGTAAGTGTTTAAGGAAAATGCATAGGAGTTTTGGCTAATTAGTTGAGCAACTGTATGCTGTTTTAGCTATTCCTATGTAGAATAAATCAACACATACAAGAGTGTAAGCAATTTATCGAGTAATGAGGGTCTTCATATTTTCAGCTGCAATTCGCAGGCTTCTTATCGAAGGAAACTAGACTGTTAAAAATGTTAAAAGCAAAAACCTTCACTTTTTTTTTATTGGAAAAAGGGGTACATCTATTTACATTTCTTTTTTTATTTAGGCGTTGACTAGTCCGTAGCGTTTTGTCACTAAACATCTGAGCCTTCAAAATTCATACATACATATCGAAGGGATTCATACATTGATAAGTCTGGACAATTGCATTAATGTTTACGCTTTGTATTGTGTCTTCTCTGTTTAGATAACGTTTATTCTACCTGGTATGATTTATATTCTTCTATACATTTCGATCATCATTCTCTACTTTTATCGCTTTCGGCATAAAATTCGGCAGGACGTCCAACAGGATATATGGCACGGAGCTCGCACTTTTCTTGCGCTCCTATGGTGGGGCCACGCTCGCATCTATCACGGTTAGAGTGCAGTCAAAGATACTGCTTCATGCTACTCGATTATATACACACATTTAATACCGGTTCGACGGTGTTAAAGTTCTCTATTTTGAAAATCTGGGTGTCCTTGAAAAAGAGCGGAGCATTTACACAGCTAAATTTGTACATACAAAATACTGTTTTCTTTTCGAAAACTTTCGGTACGTTGCGGTACACCTTTGATCAAGACTTTACTATAGTAAAAAAATAAAAATATTTAAAATGAAAAAGGTCTTCAATCTGTTTGTATCGGTTGTATTTGGTTGTTCTAGCGCTGCATTTGGTTTTTGCAAGTGTTTTTTGTATACTTGAATATTAACATGGTGTACAGTAAGGCGTTTGAGTATGATCACAGAAAATTGCCTGCCTCTGCCAAAAAAAATTAACAGCGAAAAAATTTTATAGCGAATAATAATCTTGACTATAAGATATTATTCCCTTAATTGTGTATGGCAAAGTTGTTGTTGTTCATATATGTGATAATATACGACAGAGAGTTGCCTTAGCGTGGAAACAAACTTATATGCCATTCTGGCTTTCGATGAGCTTATTACTACCTTGCGGTTCCAGCAGAGTGGTTACCAGCTAATATCGAAATTCATCGTTTTGAACCTAACGTAAATGGAACTGTCTTTTTGTATATGAATGAGCTACAGTACAACAAAAGACTACTACGCTGTTGTGACGATGTTATTTTCGAGCAACAAAAAAGTTTTTTTCTATATATTAAAAAACTGCACATATCAATTTTTAAAGACAAATTGTCGCTTAAAACACACAAAGAAATAAGTCTCTTAGAACAGGTACGACTTCTGTAAAGTTTGTACAGTACTACTTTACTCTATTTGCTACTTGTCGGTTTGCACAGGATACGAGATGCTTGGCCTCGAAAACATTCCATCAACTGGACCTGCATTACTCATCTACTACCACGGAGCAATCCCCATCGATTATTATTATCTTCTATCTGGCGTTTACCTGTATAAGCAGAGATTGATATGGGGTATTGGGGATCGTTTTTTACAGAAATTGCCCGGCTTTCACATACTTATGGAAGTGAGTACTAGATTTTACTCTGAATAATGACAGGTCTAGGCAGCTCAGATAAGCTACTCAACGGTAAATTCACGCTGATACAGAAGTGAAAATCTTCATTAACTCTTGTAAAAATGTATGTGAATTGTACGTGTAGGTTTGTTGCTGAAATTAAAAGGTATTCAAACTAAATATCAGAAGGCATTTAAATTTCTCTAATAAGGAAATGAGGAAATAAGCGCTGCTTTATTCGTGAACGCTGTGTTACTATTAATGAATATGTTGTAAAGCATGCATACTTGTGGTACAGCAAATCCGTTCATTAGACAAACAATTGAAGAAAAAAGCATTTCTTAAATAGTTTGAAGCAGTATACAGTATTTGGACATTTTTGCCAATGAAGTTAGGCCCAATTAGTTATAAGCTAATTTAAATATGCGGTCAAGGTGTTCATAGTAGGATAAAGACATACAGCAAGGGCCCACTAGAAGTTGTTATATTACAAGCAAAGAAAAGCAGTGAATGTGAACTTACTTTACTTTGAGATGTCTTTGCTCATTTGCTTTACTAGGTAATGAAAATAACTCCAGGCTCCATTCCCAGCTGCGTGGAAAGTTTGAATAATGGAAACCTGTTAGCAATATCGCCCGGCGGAGTTTTTGAGGCATTGTTCGGCACCCACAAATATCAGTATGTGAATGTATATTTTTATACAACCAATTTATTTTTGTTTTAATAATTTTGAATCTTCATATTTATGTCATAATAGAGTACACATGGTTCCCTAACAGCCAAACGGAACTTTACGCGGTTTGTGATGCAAGAGTTTAAAAGTGTACTTGGCCTTTAGTCTTTCGCTAAATAAGCCATCTCCAGTAACTCACAAATGATAGGCGTCCCCATCTAATAGCACTTGATACCTAAAATTGACAAAATTGCATTTGTAAGTAAGGAGACTGACATAGATTGTAAATAAAGCACAAAAAATCAAAATACCAACGCGCTAAATCGTTTTTAAATGTTGATATTATAATGTATGCTAATTACTTAAAAGAAATGTATAGGTAATTGAGTATAAGACGGTCCGTATTACAGGCCGGATCAAAATGTATTATTACGATCGAAAAACATTTCGGTCAGAAGTGAATACCATCTATTAGTGCAAAAAAAGTGTGTTTTGGACAGGCTAGTGAATTTAGTTTGCAATACGGAGCTTGACTTGTAACATGCATAATAGAAGTAAATGTATCGGTGCTTGGCACAACAATTTATTTAAACATATAACGCTAGGAAGCATTTTGGGTGCACGAGAGACAAACGATATATTGATTTTAAATGATTAAAACAATTAAAGCTTTTTTGGAGTAACTGTGTAATATCCTTCCGCAATAACTACAGAAAACCTGCTGGTAGGGGAAATTGCCATCGTGCACAGCAGGGGTGATACTTAAGTAATACAAAATGCGGTGACCACTAAGCATAGTAATTACTAAGAAATCTGCTGTTAAGTTTATTGAAATTTTAGAAAAAGTCATGATGAAGAACAAGATATCTAAAGAAGAAGAACCTAGCTATATATATCTGGAAAGAACTTGAAGGTGTTACCAAACCAATATCAAGGCTAGAAAATGGCCAAGATTTCCCACGTAAATACGGTGAGACTAAGAATCAAGAATGTACTTCGAAGCCACTTTCAATATTGTCAAAAATCACAGCAAATAATCCGAAATCATAGAAATGGCGACGTGGTCATTAAGACAGCTGAGATCACAGCTGGTAACAGGATTACGTTTGCAGAGATTATCTTCAAAGAAATAAACGCTGAAATAGATGCTCAGATTGCGATTGGTTCCTCCGTAACAGTGATTCTGTAAGATGCAAATCTTTCCTGAACGCAAAAACAAGTTGCGAAGCGAGTTCAAAATCACACAAGGTATAAAGATACAAACAAGAAGGTTCACATAGACGGCTTTAGTTGTTGTGCATATAACAACTGTCGCTTTCCAAAAAAATTAACACATTGCTCAAAAGTGTAAACACGAGGAAAAGGACGTAATGCAAAGAAACATGCGATAATTTCGATGTCCAGCCGGAAGTTCAAAGAGGAAGTCGACAAGAAAATGATGCAACAGAAATCAGCAGAGGAAAACAGCCAAACTAAAGCAAAAAAGATGAAGGAGCAAGAAGGGAGCAAGTGCAAAGAGAAGCAAAAAGGATAATGATTGATTGTGGCGGATGGTCGACCATAGAGCCGAGAGACCTCCAGGACAGTGAAGGCATTCATCCTAACCTGCACTAATCCTTTCTCATTGGCATGTAGTAGTGTGCAAGAAGATATGGGTTTAGATGAGTGTGATAGATGTACTTTGGAAAAAAGTAGCTTTACCTTGTAATTTTTTCATAGACTACTAGTATCATTTTTTGCTTGTTTTTTTTATATCGTATGTTTGTAACTTTCATTATTATTACAGTTACTATAAATAGGTTTAATGGGTGTCTATTTTACTGTCTTTCAGATTACTGTGGCGAAAGAGAGTTGGGTTCGCCAAGGTAGCTCTTGAAGCGAAAGTACCAATCATACCGATATTTACACAAAATCTCCGAGAAGCTTTCCGCTCTTTTCCTTACCCTATGGGTAAGTCTCTACATACGATAACATATACATCGACATGCTTTCTGTATAGCATCCCAATGGATTATTTTCAGTGAGAGTTATCCTTGTACCCATTGCTCACAAAAGGCATGTATATGAGCAAATACTTTTTTTTTGCTATGAAGTAGTGTATGGTATGTGCCTAGAAAAGTATTGTAGTTTCATAACAACCATAAGGTTCACAAATTGTTATTTAATACGTATGAAAATGGTCCAATATTAAAACATTTTCTAATAAGATAATCTATTGCCATACCACCTTAGCTCAGACTTGGGTGTTGACCTGTAATATACCCGTATCAATTACTTCAACGAGTTAATTTCCTTTGACAGAGGTCAAGGGAGTTTTTGGTCTTTTCATTTAAAAAAGTCTTACAATTTGCGGCATGTTATTACATTGTGCATTCACTTTTCGGATGATACTTCATCCAATATATCCTTAACCTTTAATAATAAATATAGTTAAAGAGAAACGTGTAAGTATGCGAAAGCTCTAAGCACTCAAATCTTCAGTTAAGGATCGTAGCGCAAAGTTGACCAAGTCTGATACATCACGGGTAAACATGAAGTAGTGAATTATTAACTTCCAAAGCAGAACCAACAATCTACTTCACTTAGTGTTCGTAGGTTCATTTAAAATGTGCATATGCACCTTTGCAGCAGCGCAGAATTTAGGCACTACAAGAGTGTGCAGTGGATTTTGTAATGAGGTTAAGGCATAAAGTGGCTTTGTCATTCATTTTTTTTAAATCTAAATCAGCACATTGTCTTGCAACAGAGTTCTTTATATTCGGTGTTTTCAGCGTTCTTCTTGAAGGTTTACGAATTAACAAAATTACCTCTTGTTCCACTTTATGGCGGTTTTCCTGTTAAGTTAAGGTAAGTGACAGATTCTAATAGAAGATAAAACAGCAAGCCTTACTTTCCTGATCTTAATTGATTAGTGCCGGACGCTAACTTGTTTAGTACGCAGGAGCATATATA